>NC_065916.1:2053836-2374156 GCF_905147045.1 Nymphalis io | reverse complement strand
TAAAAAACACACAAAAAATCAACTCATATCTATCACAGTCATTCGTTTTACAAAAACAATAAAATAAGTCCTATTTATAAAAACATCGTGGAATGTAAAATAACACGGCGAGCTTTCAACAATCCTTTGGACATTGACTAGATTTTTTCTGTCCGGTTTAGTCAAAAACGTCAAAAAATGCCACGCCCCCCCCCCACAGATAATTTCACAATAAACATTTCAACAAATCCTTAAACTTAACCGCGTATAAAAATATAATATTACGTATTTATTTAATTATTGTATGTGTGTATATGTAACGAAAATACTGTAACTGAGACGGAATATTGTATAATTCATAAGTACTTTTAGTAAGTAGTTGAGCACTCGGGAGATCCACATACCCTCTAAAGTTGGAGGGATGCATAAATGCCTCTCATTTCGTTGGGAGATCAAAACACAGGTACAAATTGGACTATAGTTACAGGATTCTCGCTGTCACTGTCTTTCCTATTTGTAATCAATGCATTAAAGACGAAATTAAAAATAAAGAGTAAATCTCATACTGGCAACTTGTAAAAATTCTATAACATAAAAAATAAAAAAAATAAAAAATAAAAATTATCACACATAAAAATCTTCCCACTATGATTAGTTCAAATACTCAACAGCCAATAATAATATTTGAGCTAGGAACAGAAGTTTAACGTTTCTTACTGCCCCCCCCCCCTTTCCAATCAAAGGAGTAAAGATAAACAGACCTTAGATTGACATATCGATATATATCTCTATTTGTAATACCATCCATGTTAATACCATCGATCACCTGGACCAATGACACCGCGTCAATTCACGGTCAAGGTTGTTTGTTTGTCTTTACTTTATGATTGGAATATGGCAAGTCATAAAGAGAGCAACCGAGAGAGACGAGCAATCTCGTCATCTCTATCGCACCGGTCCAATCACGAAATGGGAAGCACCGTACACTCGCATACCTAATTCTAAACGATCCAATGTACACGATTGAAGCGATCGGAAAGTCTGAAATCCATTATCCATAACGAAGCTCGAGGTGGTATCGCGGATGTATCGAATCGTACAAACGGTTGGATTTTTTTTTGAATACTCAGTTACTCAGCCAGACTATCGATTCGATCCAATCAAGATATGGAGCGACTCGCGTGTAGATACCAGGTAAACCGGCATGGCCGAACTTCTTGCCGTGGCTCACTATAGCGGTTACCAAATACATGCACTTCAAATGATGACTTATCTGAGCTGGACCGCCGCTGTCGCCCTGGGGATTGCGTTTGAGTACATTAAACACAAAGACACTTTATCGAAGCTTATACGAGTACAACTAAACTAAACATTGTGTGACGCGGTAACAGAATGTTATATATTATAAGCCCTCCCACACTGGTGCAACTCTATGGTATGTAACCATCAGTTTGGTTCTGCCTATATATATATATATATATAACTGCCTCGTTGGCTTGATGTAAGGCCGCAAACCCGGAGGTCCTGGGTTCAATTCCCAGGTCGGGCCATTAAAAAGTTGGAAGTGTGTACACACCCGTGCCTCGGAAAGCACGTAAAGCCGTTGGTCCTGCGCCTGAACTCTTTCCGGTCGTGTCGGATTGCCGTCCCATCGGATTATGATAGTTAGGGTATAGAGAGTGCACCTGTGTTTGCGCACACACTTGTGGACTATAATATCTCCTACGTAGTTGGCTAATCTCTCATGAGATTGGCCGCTGTGGCCGAAATCGGTCTGGAGAACATTATTTATTTTTATGTATATGATATAAGTTATAATTTATTGCATCATCATACTCAATAACTGGCATTTTATATGGTAAAAAATTTATGTTCAGATTTGTAGTCATACATTTATTTTTCCCGGTAACGGTTCGGAATGCAGATTCTAACGAAACGAACCGACATTTTTAATAGTGCCCGATTGTTAGCACAAAGATATACCCTCTCAATAGTCCCACATGACAAACCATCACGGCTGGAAAGGGGCGAAGAGCATAGCAATGACTTTAAATTCTCTCCGAAGCACTTCTCCCAGCTGCTATCGAGAATTCCTTTTATTTAGCTGACCGAGGACCGCATTATACCAGCACAAGGGATGTAACATCTTAGTTCTCAATGTTTGGAGTGCATTGGTGGTGATCAAATTTCATTAAGTAGCACTCCTGCTCCTAGCTAACCTAACCTAACTATACAGAAAATGATTACTACCTGACTGAAACTACCCAAAAACTTACCTAATAAAATCTTCCCATTGTTATTATCTACGACAGATATATCATATAAATCATAATAAAATGTGGAATTAGTACTCGTTAATTTCCCTGCAGGATAAATAATAATCTGACAGTATTTAATTATCTGTATAAATTGATTGTCAAAAAATAAGTCTTACCGTTTCTTATTTGTAGAATCTACATTACGAACCGGAGGTAGCTTTGAGCTTTTTTTGTAAATAAATAAAAAAAAAATGGTTTAATAGCAAGAGCGTACTTCAGTTATACATATTTTGAGTTGATTTGATTAAATTATGTTACTTAAAAGATTTTCATTGTTTTCTTACTTTACTTGAATCTTTGCTGGTCCGCCTGTCGCCGTAACATATCTGCTTGTTGCTGTCGTATCCCCGTGGCATGTGCCGCACCAAATTCGGTTTGTATAACCCAGCGCATTCTTCATCAGAGAATTTCTCGAGCTTTACCTGAAAAAAATAAATAAATCGACTTTATTTCACTGTTCACCAACCCGCACTGGAGCAGCGTGGTGGAACAAGATCCAAACCTTCTCCTCAAAAAATGGGAGAGGAAGCCTTAGCCCAGCAGAGGGAGATTCACATGCTGTTACTGTATGTCATTGATAGTATTTACCAAATTTTTGACATCCATAAGAAGCTTTTACTTCAATCTCAAAAGCCCGTATCCCATCATCCCAACGATGTTGTTCATGACACATTTGACTTTAAACCAAGTTAAGGCTCGGTCCCACCAAAGCGGAGATGGGCGGAGGGAGAAAAGACAAGAGAAAAAGAGTCCCAACAGAAGCTAAGCGGAAAGGAGATTTGGGAATAGCAACATTCAATTGTTGTCCGACCATCTGCCGCTTTTAAATCTCAAATTCCATTGGAGTGTGCTCAATTTGAACCTGCATACCAGTTTTAATATTATTGTAGCTTCCAATATGATGAATAACATAAATAAACAAAATATATACATAAATTATATAATTAGTTACTAGAATCAAATAGCTTGAAAAATATTCTAATGTTTTTTTTTTCTGACGTTACTATCATTTAATCTTTTCAAGTTATTTCGAAATCCATTGTGTGTGAACATATTCCCGTAGCTATAATGGTTAAGCAAGCCTTGCTGTTCCACCTCAAAGTGCAACCTGATTTAAATTTGCTGCAGATGAAAATTTTCAAGGGAATGAAAAAATTTTTTTAAAAAAATGCTCATAATATTCTACAAAACTACTCTGCAAATGTACATACATAAGTACCTCTACCTCTAGCACATGCCTCTTGTATTTCTTGTATCCGAAAAGCTAATTAAAGTCAAACTAACGTAACTTTAATCCGATGACGTAATAAGCGCCGGCCAATTGGCGTTCATTGGTCGGCTATCACGTCTTAACCTGTCACCGACCAATCAGATTGAAGCCCGAGTTACGTTATCTGACTTTAAAAAGCTTCGGAAACTAGAATTAAAAATATAAATAAAATTACAAATATATATAAAAAATTATCGAAGTGAATTTCAAATATATTATATATGTCATGCTTGGTGATTACTCTAAATAATGCTTCATCTATATATAACCAAATACCGGTAGGAGCTACAAATTTTACTTACAAAATCCTATATCAACCGAATGGTACACCGTATTTCGCCATATTCGCGTCTTGGTAGCGCAATAACTCTTGCGGATTTCTTATATCCTGGTACTTTACGGAAACATTTAAATTAGAAAAGGAATTTTCACAGATTACTTTTAAATGATAACAATCGGAGTTATGTTTTGTCTAACACTATATTCTCTCTTTCTTTCATTATTGATTTGACATACGCAAGAAGAAGATAGCATTGTTTAACTAATTTCCTCTTCAACAACATTTATTTACGGCTTACGATTAAACTGGACTTGGACTCGTCCAGTTTAGCATTCCAACAACATTTTCATTCAGCGCCGCCATCATCTTGGTTAAGCGATTCAGGATTCATGACGCACATAACTCATGCACAAAATCTAGTGTCCGTTCTGATAACGATATTAACTAGATAAACTGTCGGTTTCGTTTCGGACGACTGACCCAGTCGGTGGTCGAAGGATAACTGAACTCCACACAATCCCCACTCTCGAATACTCTGTCCACGTGCCGCCGTTAAACAACAACTGACGTCACGGTGTTTACCACTCTCTTAGTACTACAAAAGTCAACAGTACAAATCAGTAACTTATTACTAAAACAATGTCGTTTTCCATGATACATATATAAAAACTTGGGATAGACCACAGTCGCAATTCCTTCCACCTTCCACCCCCTATTACTATCAAACGAAAGCGCCATAGGTACACAGTGGAACTTCCCCGCCTACGTACGAAGCGCTTTGAATCCACATTTATTATTCGCACTGCGAAACTGTGGAATGCTTTGCCTGAGTCCATATTTCCCGATAGGTACAATGTTGGTGTCTTTAAATCCAGGGTAAACGTTCCTTCTGAGCAGGCGCACTACATCCTAGACCGTGACTTTGCTTATGATCAGGCAAGACAACGGTCAAGCGCTTGTCTATTACGTGTAAAAAAAGTCGTGACTACTTTCTTGTATGAAAATTTTATTATTTATTTAAATTCCAAAACTAAAAAAATACAAATCTCTGCTCCATATGAGAGGCAGTGTGAGACAGGCAGTATGATTAGAAAAATAATTGGCTGTGATCAAAATTAATAATATATTCGAAAATTATTATATATTTACTTGATTGGGTAAAATTATTCGTTTTTCAATAAATATCGTTTTAAAATTATATTTAGTTACACATTTTGTAATAACAAATCTACGTAATAAAATCAGTAGTATGGTTTGCAAAACAATTGCATCTAATTATTTTATAAATTGACTCATGAAATGATGATTTCAAACGGGTGCCAAAGTTGTTTTTAAAAGAGCGCAGGCGTTTTTTATTTGGCAAAAATGGCTAAAGCGGGATAATGTTTTTACTGGTGGTAGGGCTTTGTGCAAGCTCGTCTGGGTAGGTACCACCCACTCATCAGATATTCTACCGCAAAACAGCAATACTTGATATTGTTGTGTTCCGGTTTGAAGGGTGAGTGAGCCAGTGTAATTACAGGCACAAGGAACATAAAATCTTAGTTTCCAAGGTTGGTGGCGCATTGGCTATAATCGATGGTTGACATTTCTTACAATGACAATGTCTAAGGGCGTTTGGTGACCACTTACCATCAGGTGGCCCATATGCTCGTCCACCTTCCTATACTATAAAAAAAAAATGTTTTAGTTGCACACGGTGGGTTGCATAAGGGGGTCGTTTTCTCATCAGGCTAGCATGCGCAAGCGATCCCGTGGCGCTCCTCGGTAAGACGAAAAGGGTACCGTAAGGGAAACGCGTAACGCGTTTTTCCAGCGATAAATAAAAGGGGCAAAATTCTGCATCGTCATGAGTTGATCGGTTGAGTAAAAAAAGAAATAAATAAAGTCAATTTCGCATTTATATTATATTAATTAACAAATAGATCGAATATTATAATAACTCTTACCTTTCGCAAGATATCGGAATTCCGTTTATGGTGTGGGTCAAGAGTCCCCCAGCCGGTGACGGTCACCGTAGTATCATTAATTGGGCTGCCGTCGTGTAGACAAGCCGGTACCCTGTATCGGTTGAGCATCATTCTAGGAAAAGATGGTATCAGATATAGTAATCAGTAGAAATATATGTTGAGGCTTTGTACAAGCCCTGCTCCGTAGGTACCACCCACACACATTCCCCCAAAACATCGCCGTTGCTGAATATTCACTCAGTATTGTTGTGTGTTCTGGTTTAAACGGCGAGTGATCCAATGTAACTACAGGCACAAGGGACATAACATCTTAGTACCCAAGGTTGGAGGCGCAAGGTTGATGTAAGAGATATTCTAATATTTCTAACATTCCCCTGTGCCTTTTGTTACACTGACTCACTCACCCTTCAAACCGGAACACAAAAATACTAAATATTGCTGGTTGAATACAATATCTGATGACTGGGTGTGATCTTTGGGGGGGGGGGGTATTCACCATCAAAAGCATTACCCTTAGTGCACATAATGATCAAGTGACTAATTAAATAATGTCTTATGTAGTATATAATATAGAAAGACATAATCTTATAAGATATCCAGATGACAAAATGGAAGATTGTTAAGCACGAAATGTACGGTTTATATAACGATTATATGTCAGAAATATCTATTGAACTTTTACCCATCAATTATATTAAAAAATCCATTGTTATAAAGCATGAAAATATATAATAAGGATTATACCAAGCGTTAACTACAATAAAACTGGAAGCACTCTTGAACTCAACCGCCACGTCATCAGCTTCAACCAACCAATAATAGCTCACTTTGAAAATATAAAGAATTCCAAATTATGTGTATTTTTCGTTATTCGTTTAATGCCTCCACTGGTGACAGGAAAGCCGGTTCGTTTTGCGCACAGAGGATCGGAATTGCGATTCAAAGGGGAAATGCCGCCAGCATTCTTGCCAGCTGGAATGGTGGCGAGAATGCAGCCATGATTTGTATAGCAGCTATTGAAATTTTTTATCTGTATATATTTACGGTATTTATAGAACAATATTAGGTATTTATGTACAAATCGTGTTGAAATTAAACACGATTTGTACATAAGCTATTTTTACTTATTTAATTCATGTTAATAAAAAAAATAAGATTGTTTGTGATCCGCGACTTATTCGCTCGGTTTTTAATAAATTTCGAAGTCTTATTCCGTATTGTAATTAAAATGAAGTTAAATTGCTTAATGAAAATAAAAAATAAGGCCTGTCGATCCCATTTTGCTCTCAAAATTTCTCCCCAAATTCCTCATCATTTCAGGCATTTATAAAAAGTAATTATTGAAATCAATTCAATCATTCAATCGATAAAAAGAAAAAAACATTATCACACTAATATTATAAACGCGAAAGTGACTCTGATGATGTCTTTCACCAAACGGAACCACTCATGATATTTGACAGTGGTAGATCGGTACCAGGTTAAAATACATTGACATAAGACGCGGATAGAGCTTTCTATATATCCTTGAGACATGTCAGACATGATTAGAATCGAGTCCACCGATCTGCCGTAACGCAAGGTGCATGCATAGCATTTTTATTTATAACCCATACCCAAACCCATAACCCAACGAGCATCTACAAATATCATCATCGAAATACTCACATCTTGCCACGTATCTTCGACTCATATCCACCGAGTCGAGTTCCGAGAGACACTTTTTCAAGGTCATCATGACCTTCACGAACTTCACAACCCACAACGGCTCGTTTGTACAAAATATCTTGTTAACGTTTATCATAAGATGATCGTCATGATGAACGGAACCGACTGCTTTACGTGCTCTCCGAGGCACGGGCTTGGCGTGACGTTTTGGGAAGAGAATGGGACTTAAGATGCTATCTCTTGTGCGTTATATTAGTCTTTTCTATGTTAGAAGGAAGGCAGACGGGCTGTGGGCTATCAGATGGGAACTCGTAGCCTCTGACACTGTAAGAAGTCTATCGCCGCCACTATGATCTAAGATGTTATGTTCCTCGTGCTTGTAATTACACTGGACCACTACCTGTTACCCAATGTTTAAGGCCAGTCTTGCCTTTCAGAAACGTATTACTTCCATTTTTTTTTTTGCAGAACAAACGGAACAGCGAAACAGATACAAATATTGGTTCATCATCAATTATTTAAAATAAAATCGAATTTATTTGCCCTGTCGCGTTTCGCTAGTGGCGCCAACTGGTGTCACCAGAAACGATAGCTTCATTACAGCTCGACCTAACACACACACACACACAAAGCCGAGATGGCCCAGTGGTGAAGGAAAACATCGTAAGGCTGCATGTATCTAATTTCATTGAAAATCTGCCACATGTGTATTCCACCAACCCGCATTGGAGCAGCGTGGTGGAATAAGCTCCAAAACCTTCTCCTCGAAAAGGGAGAGGAGGCCTTAGCCCAGCAATGGGACATTCACAGGCTGTTACTGGTACAGCTCACTTACCATTTAATAGGGAAACAGCAACAAACATTTTTGAGGTTCTCATACCTACCTGTCTGTTCGTAGAATGTCTTATTCATTGAAATTTTGAAGATCAAGAAAAAAGGTACGTGGTATCAATTCATTCATCCTTGGTAACAGCACAGATAACTTATGTATTTTCAAATCCTAATCGAAGTTCTAGACCAGGCAAACGTTACAGAATTTTCACACGATTAACTTGTGTTTATAAATTAATGATGACGGCGAAAACGAAACACATCACGAGGAAACCTGAACGTATTGGATGAATGTGTCACATGAAGATGCGCCAACTTCCTCCAAACCATCTCATCAAGATGAAGAGCCTTTTGTCTAGTATTTACGTGTTGTTACTTCACTTTGAAACTTTCGCCTAAATATTTGAATCCAGTTTACTTGTGGTGGCTTTGTGCAAGCCCGCTTGGCTAAGTACCGCCCACTCATCATATATTCCACCGCCAAACAACAATATTTAGTATCGTTGTGTTATAGTTGTATATAAATATATAAATAAATAAACCAATGACGGTTCTGATGCTTAGAATGTCGTTTTAAAACGACACTTACCCTATTTAGATTGATGACCATAAGCATAACCAATTACAACCGTTTAACAACCCTTTTTTTATATATCGCTGGAAAACGCGTTACACGTTTCCCCCACGAGAACAGTGGGGGAGTATGAGGGGCTCGCCGGTGTTTAAGGCACTGAGTGCGCCCCGAACAACGGAATACCCACTAAAAAACCAGCGGTACCCTTTCCGTCTTAAAGAGGAGCGCCACGGGATCGCATTCGCATGCTACCGTGACGCTGACGATTATTATAACAAACCTTGTTAACCCCACAAATTAACCCTTTTTTACGAATAAATCGGCTTGGCTAGTAAACGTGACCGTTAACCGTAGCGGGTTCGAATTCCGGAAAGTACAATTGAGTTCAACTCGCCATAAAAAACATCGTTAGGAAATCGTGTAACCCGAATTGGAAAATCCGACACTTCTAACATCAGCGATCTTTGCGCAGCAGCAAAATAATGGTCACCCCCCTAGTTTACGCACATGGTCATCATGATCATCACTTACATCCTGTCCGTCTTCAAGAGTGCAATGTCATTGTATGCATACGGCGGCTTGTATTGCGGGTGTTTGTATATCTCCGATACGCTGTACAACTCGTCCGGCTGAATCTTCTGCGATTTCTTCCAGAAGCCGATACGTACCTTCGTTACTACACCACTGGAATATAAAAATGATAATTATGATCAGTATCAGCCTGTGAATGTCCCACAGCTGGGCTAAGGCCTCCTCTCCCTTTTTGAGGAGAAGGTTTTGGAGTTTCCACAACGCTGCTCCAATGCGGGTTGGTAGGATTCATATGTGGCAGAATTTGAGTGATATTAAACACATGCATGTTTCCTTCAACGTCAAGCACGAGATGAATTATAAACGCAAATTAAGCACATGAAAATTCAGTGGTGCTTGCCTGGGTTTGAACCCACGATCATCGCTTAAGATTCACGCGTTTTTACCACAAGGCCATCACGCTTTTCTAAGATGATCAAGATACATCATACTCAGAGTGCTAACTGCGCCGGTTATGTTACATAGTGCACAAGTGTGTGCGCAAACACAGGTGCACAGGTCCCTATTCCGTAACTATCATAATCCGATGGGACGGCAATATGACACGATCGGAAATAGTTCAAGCGCAGGACACACACACACACACACAAACACTTACAACTAAAAGCCTTCAAGCTGCGACTGAGAATCTTCGACAGCAAAACCCAATAACTTTTCATCGGCCCGACCCGGGGCTTGAACCCAGGCCCTCGTGATCTGCGGCCTTTAGACCAGCCATTAGACCAACGAGTCATAATTGTTTATGTTTCCTTGTTATAATAGACTAGTAGACGAACTTACTCATCTTTATACAAAATAGGCAGACTGAGAACCATCACCTGAAGGTAAGTGTTCGAAACCCATCGCCAAAGCACTACCAAAATTGGAAACTAATATGTAATATCCCTTGTTCCTGTAGTTCCACTGTCAGTGCCAATGCTATGGGCAGTGGTGACTCATCATCAGGTCCTTGACTCATCAGCCAGTCCACTTGCCTTTTTTAACAATAAAATTAAAATAATCATAATAACGTACGCGTCTTTGCTGTAAGTACAGTGTGCGGCTGTCAAGATGAATCTATTGCTGACGATGACGCCATCGCACAGCCAAGAGTCGTGGTCTGGCAAATCGTAACCAAGCAACGCCTGAAATTTCGTTTTAATTGTGAAACCGGATTTAATTATGTCAGTAGTTAGGTAGCCTTTGTGTTAAGTTAAAGTGTAAGCCAAATCCCATCGAAATCGGTCCAGCCGTAATGCATGATTGACTAACGAACATCAAAACATACAAACTTTTTATAGAATAGGTAGGCGGACGAGCATATGGGCCACCTGATGGTAATTGGTCACCACCGCTCATAGACATCGGCGATGTAAGAAATAATAACCATTCCATACATCGCCGATGTGCCGTCAACCTGGGGGACTGAGATGTTATGTCCCTTGTGCCTGTAGTTACACTGGCTCACTCACCCTTCAAACCAGTACACAACAATACTAAGCCCTCCCACCAGAAAATATAATATATTTTTGTAATTTAATTCAGTTCTTTATTTAATGTGGTGTTTGAGTTCTCGTAAGCGGTTAATAGGTAAACCGTCCATGTACAATGAGGTGTATCCAAAAAGTTTGTCATAAAATTCCATACCATATGAGGGAATTCCCCGTCAGAAGTTGCCGTCCCTTCAATGATCATCGTGTCTGGCTTCCAGTTGCAGTAGTTCATCCGTTCCATCTTAGTATTCGGCGTCAGACTGTCCAGGCACGGGAATACCAACTTATCTTGGTACTCCAAACATTCTAAATCACAACATAAAATTACTCGATTTTTGGAATAAATTGGGTTGAACTTTTAATAATTAACGTAATTAGTATGAAAAAGAGTAAATACTGGGTTCTAAGTAGAATCTACAGTTCGAACCGATGGTAGTTTCACACTATTGTAAATAATGACTGTTTTTCTTATCTTTTTAATTTAGATTCTGTGTGATTTTACGTCTAGCTCTTTCTTCTGTCTAAATGATCTTTCACCCTTGGGAAGGAAATCTCCTAAGAGATGAGCAATGCTTTGCAATTTAACCCTCATTTGTTGTATTTTTAATCTGTCTTATTTGAGATTGTAAAGCATAAAACATATTCAAATTTTATATCCACAGTCTATTGATGATGTGTTCGTTAGTGTCGCATGTTCCTCTTTGAAGGTACCTCCCACTCATCAGATATCCTACTGCCAAACCGCCACACTTAGTATTATTGTGTACCGGCTTGAAGGTAGAGTGATCCAGTGCAATTACAGACACAGGGGACGCAACACCTTAGTTCTCAAGGTTGGTAGCGTATGAACGATGTAATGGATGGTTAATATTTCTTAAAGCGCCAATGTCTATGGTATGTAATAATATGGTATGGTATAAAGTGACCCACTAGCCGCTCTGCTATTAATTAAAGAAATATATATAGATAGATAAAAAAAACTTACTCTGAAAGGATATCCGTCCAGTATTCGTGTAGCTTGTCAATGGTTTGCACTGACCATTATTAATGTCTGGTACCTTAGGGGTGGAAGGGTCTATGAAAACAATTGTGTAGTCATCAGTCCGTTCGTTTATGTTCGTCGTCGTTTCCCTGTTGTAAATAATAATAATAATAATTAAATTTGAAACTTTTTAAAGTGCGTTCAAATTAGAGCCGAAATAGAAACGCAAGTGCTTGAACGTCGTTTGATTCTTACTAAAGACCTCATACAAAAATGCATCCTTCCATTTCAGACATCTTAAATACTCGACAATACGTACACGCATACACACCTATCAACAATATATTTATGTATACTTACTCAGAAGTCGGTCTCAAATGCCTCGCCTCCATCATCGGCATATCGTTCTCCACGCAGCACACAGTTACCTTATCCTTATTAAGTTCACAAAACTAAAATATGAAATAATTTGATGTTTAGCATCTCGTAATTTAATTAGTGATAGGACTTTGAGTAAGCGCACCCGATGATAAGTGGTCACCATCGCCCATAGACATTGTCGCAATCAATGCGCCACCAACCTTCGGAACGATGTTATGTCCCTCGTGTAGTTACACTGGCTCACTCAGTCTTCAAACCGGAACACAACAATACTAAGCAATGGTATTCAGCGGTGGAATTTGTGTGGAGTGGCTGGTAGTTGGTACCCACCCAGTCGGGCTTGCACAAAGCCCTACCGCCATGTATGAATATTGTTTTTTTTCCAAAAACTTAAAAAAAAACTAAGATTTCTTACCACTGGCTTTTTCTCTTCTTTAATATCGTTGTTAATAAATGGACATTTGAATATGTCTATGCAGATACCCTGTTTCCCATCGCTGCCAATGCACAAAACGATTGGTCCTATCAATTGTACAAAATACTATTAAATGTTAAAAAAAATCATCACCTATTTTACCCTTAAATGGTATTTTTCCCTCAAAATAAAATGGAATCAAACAGGAAGTATACCTTTTAATATCCAAATAATGAAAGAATTTTCTTAATCGGTTAATAAATAACGGAATTAATAACGAAAAAACGAAGAAACGAAACGAAAATTATACAACTGATTTGAGAACCTCCTCCTCTTTTCCCACTGCCGAGCAAGAGCCTCCTCTACTATTAAGGGAGGGAGGGATGTGCAGAATAATCCACCACATTGATCCAATATGGGCTGGATACACTTCATGTTTTCCTCCACCGCTAACCACGAATTGAACATTAACATATGTCGGTATGGTATTGATCAAGCTATCTAGTGGATCATCTCGACTCACTATTTATAAATTCATATGATTTAAATAATATTTTAGGTAACAATCGATGTCATCGTGAGATAACCTGCATCATATCAGTTGTGGTTCCATAACTCCAAAAATTAAATCATCGCGCAGCAGAAAACGAGGGCAGAGGAACTATGCCCAGCATTTACAGGATAAAGCTAATAAAAAAAATGACAAATATACTCACGATAATAGAAGCACACATATGCCAGAAATGCCATAAATATTACGAAGAACACCTGTAAAGTCAAACTGCAGTATTTCTTCTTGAAGAATCTCTCTTTTCTTCTTTCTTCCCTTGTCAAGAGGTTCTGGAATATTTTTTTTATTTCATATCATAATTAGGCGGACGGCCCGATGCGCCACATGGTGTTAAATGGTCACCACCACACGTAGACATTGACGCCGTACGAAATACTAACCATCATTCACATCACCAATTACAGTTACACTAGATAACCCCTTCCAACCAAAACACAAATATAAGTGTTTAAATAAACAAAGTATAAGTGGTAGAATATGTGACGAGTAGGTGGCACCCAGACGGGTTTGAACATAGCACCAGCAAAGGGAGATGATGAACATTTTAAAGCAAAGCACATAACAATAATTCACTTTATTGATATAAAAAATATTACATTCCCTTAAACTTTTAATCTAGATGTCTACTCGCTCTAAGCCGGGTCGAGTAGCTAATAGTTATATAAATATAAACTGAATTTCTTTCGCCATTTTTTGTCATGGCTGGGTGTTTCTTTTCCGAACCGATGGTAGTTTCTAGTTTCACTATAAGTAAGTGAAATGCTTCAATGTTAACTATCTCCTAAATCGTCAATGCGCCATAATACTTGGGAAGCAAAGTCACTTGTGCCTGTAATAACCCTGACTGATTTACACTTCACAACACTAAGTAGCACTCTTAAGAGGTAAAATAAGTGATGAGGGGGTGGTATCTACCCAGACTGCCTCGTTGGTCTAGTGGCTTGATGTAAGGCCGCAGACCAGGTTTTTCTGTCAGAAAACTCTCAGTAGCAGCCTGGAGTCTGGAAGTTGGAAGTATGTACATTCCCGTGTCTCGGAAAGCACGTTGGTCTTGCGCCTGAACCCTTTCCGGTCGTGTCGGATTGACATCCCATCGGATAATGAGAGTTAGGGAATAGAGAGTGCACCTGTGTTTGCGCACACACTTGTGCACTATAATATCTCCTGCGTAGTTGGCTATTCTCCCTAGTGATTGGCCGCCGTGGCCGAAATCGGTCTGGAGGACGTTATTATTATTATTATTATCTACCCAGACAGATTAAGCCATCTCACCAAGTAAGCACAGTAAGGCCATTCTGTAAGAAAAAACTCGACTCACCGTTTTCAAAACGGTCTTGAAATAAAGTCATTTTTCAAAACGGTCATAAAGTGATATGCGACATTGACTATAATAATTATATCTGTTCCGCTCTCACGGCTAAACCACTGAACCGATTTTGATGAAACTTGTTATGAGGCAAGCTTGCACCCCATGGAACGACATAGCCCTTTTCATAGGCACATAAAAACAATCGGGCGAAGCCGTAGGCGAAGACTATTAATAAACTCTGAATGAATACTGATTTTCATATGGAAATCGATGGACAGTTATGGACCCTATAAAAAAAACTATTGCAGTCACTGACCTCTGAAGTCACATCCCTCCCTTGCTCGTTTCGCACCCCATTTTCACCGAAGAGACCCATCCTTGTTCAAATTCTCTTCCTTAATGTACCTATTTCAAAAATCTGCAACAACGATTAGTATTTAATGGATATTTTATGACGCATTTTTATATTTACTCACAAAATTATATTATTATCGACACGCGCCGCATCGCATCGAGCCGGTATGACACGTAAAGGAAATTAAACTTTCCTTGACAACGTTAAGGCCTATATTCGAGTAACGGAACACAGTCGGCTGCGATAATATGCGAGCATTTCTAGATATGAGCGTCCCGTGTAAATACCTTTTTTGGAAAACGCAAAGTATTTATAAGACATCGAGTTAAGTACGTAGCAGTTTATTGACTGACCAATAAAATTTTCACAAAAGTGCGAAAGTCTGTCTGTTACGCACGGCTAAAGCACTGAATCGATTTTGATGAAATTTGGTATGAAGCAAGTTTAGGGAACTTGGGAACTATTATGTTATGTCCCCTGTGCCTGTAATTACACTGGCTCACTCACCCTTCAAACGGAACACAAGTACTGCCGTTTTGCGGTAGAATATCTTAGAGTGGGTAATACCCACCCAGACGAGCTTGCACAAAGCCCTACCACATGCAAATATCCAGGAAATTGTTCTTTTATTTCGCTCAACTGTTGTTTGGATGATTTCTTTGCCATTTAGATAGTTTCGATTGAATCGCATTTATAAAAACTAAGTCACTTTACAAAAAAAAAAAAGTTAGCAGACGAGCAAACGCCGTGCGACAAGTCTGATTTCGTTTGATACCATCGCCAACCGCGCATTAACTCGCTTATTGACTGGGCCTGTGGTATGGCCATAACGCGAGGATAGGAGCGTTTGAAAACTACGCCCGCTAACTCGCTCGGGCCCGTCGCACTAGGCACGCGCCTCAGTCAATACGCTGTGGACGCAAACGGCGGTTTCATATGTTTGGTACATATGAAAGGTGTCCGCATTGTGCATTTGACTTCGCACAACCATTCAGTACCTATTTGGTTCCTAAATATACATTTTTCTTACATCAGTAACTTAAATTTGACTCTTATTTACATTCTGATACGCGCTTAAATACTCTGCGGCGCGTTTGATGTGAATCTTACTTTACTCAAGGCCTTGGGAAGTACATGAAGGTCAGGATGATTCCCTTCACCGCCAAGCACCAAATGAATTATTGTGAATATAAAATAAGCACGAGAAAACCCATTGGTTAAGCCGGGCTCGAACTTGCGACCTTCAGTTGAGATACATATACTCCACTGTAACTTTTCTTATATTTAAATTTTAATATTAGAGCAGCAATACTTGTGTATAATTTTTTTTTTCGCGTATGTCGATAACTATGTCATTAATTTGGCTCAAATTTAACACGGTTTTTTTTACAAAGAATACCTTTTTTTTAATCACCGACTAGTATTCAACCGCTTGTTACGGTGAGGGGTGGGTCTCATGAGATGCTAGATATAATGTTGCTTATATGCAATATAATATTTAATTTGGGTTTTTTTCATTTATTTACAAGCGGAAAATGAAATTATAATTGAACGTAGTTTTAAATACATATAACAGGTTTAATGAGATTTTTCCAATCGATTTTATATATTCGTAAATGTTTATTTATCAGTGATAACAATTCATTAAACAACTGGCGAAACCCGAACTGCGAGCGTGGTATTCGGTTTGCGGCGACAATTTATCAAAATCTGCCATTTTAACGCACAAAATACCTTCTTCTTCTTCTGCCTAGCGTTTGCCCGGATTAGTAACGCCAGTGTTCGCTTTCCTACATCTATTCCTCCACTTTGCCCGATCTAAAGCGTCCTCCTTAGTGAGATCGTTCTCTCTCACATCGTCTACCACTAGGCCATCTCGGCTTCCTCTATTGGATGGATCTTAAATATCGATTAAATATTATAAAGAGGTAAAGTTTGTGAGGTTGTAGGGGATCTCTGGATCTGCTGAACCGATATTGAAAATTCTTTCACCAATAGAAAGCCATATCATTTGTTAGGCTATATAGTAACCCGAAAAATGAAGACTCTTTGTAGTATTAGGATTTGCAAAGTAAATCGGAGAAAAAACGGACGAACGAAAACGTTTCGTACGAACACGGCCGAGAGAAAGATGAGAGATATATTATTGAGTTCTAAAGAAAAGTTGTAGAGCTTGATAATGCCTACAAAAAAGTCAACGAGAGCATATGTCTAACTTTTATATTTAAGTCAAAATAAGTGAACATCGTCTCGAGTGCTTAAAAGAAAAGACTTCCCTTTTACTGATCTTTCAAACTACTTAGAATTCCAAATTCAAATTACCTTTTACGCGACTACGGCGAAGATTTTGACCGACACGTTTGTATGTTCAGCTGTTCACACATAACTCCTAAACTACATATCATAACTTGCTAAATTACATATCATCGGTTATAGACTTGGTGACGTCACATTGAACTGATAAAGGATTCATTTCCTACTTGAAATAATAGATATCTCTGAGAAATGATAACAGCCGAAACCGATTATAAATTTTCCATCGCTCGGTGGAGAGTTCTTCGCGGAGGGCACACAGGTTCTGATAACTTTTAGGCTTTTAAGCAATCATATCGACTATCGATAAGTTGACCGGAAAGGCCGAGTGGTTAGAATGCCTGAATCTCAACCGATGATTGTCGATTCAAAACCGTAGGAAACCTACATGTGATAACCTTACTAAAACTGGTAAAAAAACTAGCCCGTGTAATTCCTTGGAATTCGAGCCTATTTCATCAAAATTCTTCCAGTGGTTTCCTCTTGTGGTTGGAATAGGCTATAGATATTCTTAGGCCCGCATAGGCGGGCCGGTTGCCAGGGTCGCTTGCGCATGCTACCGTGGCGCTCCTCGTTAAGACGGAAAGGGTACCGCTGGTTTTTTAGTGGGTATTCCGATGTTCGGGGGGCACTCGGCGCCGTGGACACCAGCGAACCCCACATACCCCCCTACTGTTCCCGTGGGAGAAACGCGTAACACGTTTTTCTCGCGATAAAAAAAGACTAGATATTCTGTATGCTTGTCCCTTATACAAAATTAGAATTATTATTAGCAATTAACGACCGAATCTCCACCACTGACCAATGGGCGACCATTAAACATATTTATCATATACTAATATCATTTGCCAGACAACATATTCATATATGATGCACATAATTCCTCGTTAATCACCAATCTATTTATCTATAAATATACAGATAACCTATATCAATCGTCCACTTCATTACTGTACGTCATGATTCACCTACTTCATCGACTTAAAGCACGAAACATTTTAAGGTAAATTAACTTTACCCATATGCATACATTTTTAATGTTAACCATCGCTTACATCACCAATGCGCCACCAACCTTGGGAACTAAGATGTTATGTCTCTTGTGCCTGTAATTACATTGGCTCACTCACCCTTCAATCCGGAACACAACAATACCAAGTACTGCTGTTTGACGGTGGAATATCTGATGAGTGGGTGGTACCTACCCAGACGAGCTCGCACAAAGCTCTACCACCAGTAAATATATACTTATGTATATACAAAAGAATAACTGACTGGCATATCAACGCACAGCCCGAACCATGCAAATTTCCATAGGGGTTCCTTTTGTACACCGTAGGTTAGCATTGAGGATGTTTGAAAATTTACCCCGTAAGGTAAGTAATAAAAGGGGAATAAAGAACTCCTATAATAATAATTCGAATTAAATATATAGTGTAAAGGGCTAATGGTACAAGTTCGAGAGGCACCACTACCGATGCTGTTTTTAGTGCTTAAATAATTAAAAAAAAAACTAATATTTCAAGCATTCGATTGTTACAAATAATAAAATAGAGTAAGCCTATATATATACATAAAAGTTCGCTCCCGATATCCGTGGTTCGCTCGCACCGCGGCATTTTTCTTACTTACATTTAAACGAAAGATCCGATTCGAATAATTCAAAAAGGAATTTACACGTTCATAAGCAACCTCGATTATGAAGCCATTTTAATATAATAATAAGATATATAAATAATAATTGCATAACGATTAATATCATGATACGAATTTCATCATCTTTCTATTCCACCCGTGTTTTTATTGACAAAATTGAATAAAAAGCAGACATTGTGACCTAACTACATTAATAGTAAGATAGAGCCTCGCTTTTTGTAGGTAGATAATGAATACAATGACTGCCCCGTTAGTCTAGTGGCTTGATGTAAGCCGCAGACCCAGAGGTCCTGGGTTCAATTCCCAGGCCGGGCCAATAAAAAAAGTTATTGGGTTTTTCTGTCAGAAAATTTTCAGTAGCAGCCTGGAGTCTGGAATTTGTAAGTGTGTACTCTCCCGTGTCTCGGAAAGCACGTAAAGCCGTTGGTCCTGCGCCTAAACTTATTCCGGTCGTGTCGGATTGCCGTCCCATCGGATTATGAGAGCTAGGGAATAGAGAGTGCACCTGTGCGCACACACTTGTGCACTATAATATCTCCTGCGCAGTTGGCTAATCTCTCTTGAGATTGGCCGCCGTGGCCGAAATCGGTCTGGAGGACCTTAATGAATACTACAAACATGTAATAACTTATTTTAGTTATCGCCGTGTAATGGCTTTTATAGAAAAAAATTTATACATTGGGAAACATTATTGCAATTTTCGTAGATGTCTCTAACTTTTTTTCAAAATAAAATATGTCCTATGTTAATAAAATAATTTTCAAAATCGCTTTATTAGTTCTTGTATTTTATCCATTACAAACAAACATACATAAATCAAATCTTACCTCATTATAATATTATTATAGAATTATAGATAATAAGTACATACGACGTTATATATCATTCATTAGAATACGCTAAATAAACAACAAAAGAAAAAGAGCATAAAGGATACAAAAAATCGTTAATAGCCTTCTAATATTGCTCATTTTGTTTGACCTCGGCAATTTCTTTATAAAACAACTCTGTAATTATTTTTTTATATTGCGTTTTAATTATTAATCCCTTCCCATGTCCTCCTGATAGATTTTGTCAACGGTACAGGATACTTTATAGTGCACAAGTGTGTAAGGTAACACTAATGCTCTATCTCTTCCCCCACTCTCATAATCAGGGGCCTAGCTAGGTGGACAAGGGCCCCGGTGCATGAGGAAAGAATCGGGCCCTCCTCGCCTCTTTCCACGTAGCTTGAAATTATATTGGGATTCAAAATTATGGATAGGAACAAGATTAGGAGACAGTGAGTTCAAGTTATCCCTAGTAGGCTAAATCCGTACGTCGTTTCTATGAGGGGTAGAACCTCTTTCTGAAAAAAATTGTTTTTTTTTTCTTTTATGCTCCTCTCTTTTCAAAGCTGAGGTTAGAGAGCCCCCTGAGCTCCGAGGCCCTGGTGCACTGCACCACCTGGCCCTACGATAGCTACGCCACTGTTCATAATCCAATCCGTCAGCATATCCGACATGACCGGAAATAGTTCAGACGCAAGACCAATAGCTTTACGTGCTTTTCGAAGCACAGGAGTGTAGTCGCTTTTTTTTTAAAGAATAGGAAGGCGGACGAGCATATGGACCACCTAATGGTATCATAATATCTGATGAGTGGGTGGTACCTACCCAGACGAGCTTGCACAAAGCCCTACCACCAGTCAAACCACCACCGCTTCCAATTTCAGCCAATTAACCAACGCGGCAGTCAAAGTGGCATTCCTATATGCATAGCATTTATTTATATTTATTTTGTTGAATATTAATTGCATATTAGTAAATCTAATAAAGTTTACCTAAAGCTGTTTATCCATGTTGACACCACTTGTATAAACAGTTCCTAGAACAGCGTTGCAGTTTATCACGTAAATCGAACGTGAACGATACTTCACGATTATAATCTTACTATTACTATTAACAAATAATGTTAAAGATATACCATATTTGCTTAAGATTTAAATAAAAATTACTATTTTTTTATAGATTTCATTCTAAAATCAATTAACACGGTAATTGTTAAAACCGAAAAAAAACTATATCCCTCGATTTAAATATACTTTATAATAACATTTTTATTTCAATTAAAATAAAATATTATTCCTACTTTGTATTTATGAAAGCGATTCAAATATTTAAAAAAAAAACGAAATAATCTTGACTTAGAATTCTCTACATTATATTCTTAAATAGTATACGTAGCTCAACATATATTATTAGTTAAATGTATGGCCTACGTGACTTATAAATTAAACCGATTTTTGACATAAATATATTAATTAAATATCAAATACATACGATAATCGCTTTCTTAATATCACATTATCATCTTATTATTGAAACAAGCATTGGTAATATATAATTCTACATTAATAACCTTACCTTTTTGAGCTCGTAAGTACATTTTATAACCTAATTAATTGAACACTATCACAGTTTGTTAATATCACAGCACTGTTTAAAATTAAAACTATAAAATAAGAAGGAAAAATCCCTAAACGAGCCGAGACAACACTTGCCGGCTATAAAATTAAAGGTTACACTCGCGGTTCGCCGCTCGGACGGTCCCGCAGTCCCGCTTCTACACGAAGTTCTCGAACACAATGACAGTTGCTTACAGAACTACAGATCATAAATAAAAAAATATTTACATCTTATCGTAAATCATAATATTAATAATTCGATATGATTATCAAAGAGTACTATTATATTTAAATAAATGTAAATTAGGTTATTGAAATGTATTATTAATAAAAATTATATTACTTACCATTAAACAGTGATCATTGAACTCCGTTAGCGCCAAAATATATTAAATTTTTTCAGTCCCCACAGCGTATAATATCAGAAATAAAATCAGAATAGTATAATTAACTTATAATATATTTTATTATTATAAATAAATTTATTTATTATGAATTAATTTTTAATACTGATCAATGCTAGTCGTGTGCGCTTTAAACGAAATTCCTTTTATAACTGTACATATTAAACGCACTCTGGAATATATATTGAACAATTATCGCTAGTTCTTTTAATTGTTTGTATCTATGTAGTCATGATTTTTTTTTGTAAAACGTAAATTGTAATAGCAACAATAACTTTAAACTTAATTTTCAGTATGTTTCAACATACGAGTTACTGATAATCCTTAGCACAGATAAGATAATATATCAATATTTAAAGTAAGTACTTTAAACGTCAACGGTATTTTATTCGCAATGTAATATATTTTATTTCCTTAATTGCTTATTGATACACGTTTTCATTTATAATTTTTAAAGTCTACATATTTTTTTTGAAGATCTCATGACAAAACCACACTCGGCTGTGACTCATTATAAACAAATACACCAACCATAAACATGTGTGCTAAAATATACACGTGTGGTATGAACTTATATATTATTTACGACACACGACGTTGTTCGTATCCAGATTATTTTTTATTTTAATTTAATATGACAGAAACGAAGTATGACTATGTTATAATAAAAAATACTAAAAGTTTTTAAATGTCCCACGAACGGGCGAAGGCTGTCTTCTTTGAGGATGCCAGCACGGTGCTCTAATGCGGGTTGATGGATACAAGTTTCCTCACAATGTTTTCCTTGCATTTAAACTTCAATCTTTGAACTGCTTAGCATATACAAAGCACAAGTGAGATCATGTATGGAGTACTGCTCTCACCTTTGGGACGGCTGTACTAAGCACCACCTTCAGGCTCTAGAGTAGTGCCAGGAGGCTGATAGGAGTCGGCACATTAGGACACATTGGTCGATTCTAGGCTCCAAGACTCGAACATCGACCTGTAG
The DNA here is from genome assembly GCF_905147045.1 of Nymphalis io. Classification (NCBI taxonomy): domain Eukaryota; kingdom Metazoa; phylum Arthropoda; class Insecta; order Lepidoptera; family Nymphalidae; genus Nymphalis; species Nymphalis io. The sequence continues at coordinate 2,351,383 of NC_065916.1, read as the reverse complement.
TTGGGTCACTTTCAGTTTTCTATCGAATTCATTTCAGAGAATGTGCTCAGGAATTACACCAATAATAGGTGCAACGTTGGTGTCTTCAAATCCAGAGTAAACAGTTTTCTTCTAGGCAGGCGTACTCCAGCCAAGACCGTGTCGATTAATCTAATTAAATTATCAACGGTCAAACGTTGTCCTATAAAGGATAAATATATATATAAAATTAATAAGACATATCAAATAGTTGCCGTATTTACAATACAGACATTACCCTCGCTCTCATAATCCGATGGGACAGCAAACTGACATCTGGAAAGAGTTCAGGCGCAGGATGGCTTAACGTGCGCACCGAGGCACGGGGGTACAAGCAACTTCCAGACTCCGGGCTGCCGCTGAGGATTTCTCGCTAGAAAAACTACAGGAAATCTAGATTAACGGCGTCATAAGGTAAGTTTGAATATATATAAGGTGAGTTTGAACTCGTGACCATCGGCTATGATTCCCGCATTCTAACCACTGGGCCATCTCGGCTCTGTAATATGAAAACAAAGGAATAAATCGTTTACCTGTTAGAAACATTTACGTAACCTAAATTAAGGGATATTATTACAGTAAATTTACCCTAACGTTACGTTGAAAGTTGACAAAAATGCAAACATCTGATATTTATAAAAAAAATCTTATATTTCTTAATTTGGACTTTTTACTACTCCATACCTATTCTAATTTCTTAAAAAATAACTCCTCAAGTAAATTGTCACATCTATAAATAAGACAATATGTTTAATCTCTATATTTTTTATTTAAATATTAACCTACGTCGTACCCATTTCAATTTAAAAAAAAACACTTTATTTATTTACAACCCAACACAATTAATAAAAACATTAAGCTCCAAATCGAATTGTCATATCTATAAATATAATAAAACAAAACTCTATGTATACTTTATATTTTAAGTTTTTGCTACGTTATTCAATTCAATTAAAAAAGAAAAAAAAATCATAACTTTTATATATTTATATTTAAAAATTTAATAAAAAGAATTAAAAACCTTCCTTTAATTAGTTGACAAATGAACCAAGACATTCAGCCAGTTCCACATGAAACAAATTCACAACAGCCTAAAAGCTCATCAACAGCAATATATTTCAAATAAATTAAATCAAATTTAATAATCCTGTATTCATATAGAATCTATCAATAAGTACACTTTCGAATCGTCACGTTAAAAATTGAATTGGATTTAAAGTTAAAACCGGTTCATAATGTAGATTCAAGGAAGAATAACCTGCAAGTCAGTTACTTCTACTCTTTTTGACTTTAAATTATAAAATAAAAAAATACTATGTATCTCCCCGCGCTTTTTATCACTTATATTGATTAATATGACTTAATTTTCAAAGTTGTTTTGACATGTAATTCGATGTTTTTAATAGAAAATGTTATAAAAACGAATACCTTGTCCCATGAAGGATTCATTGAGTTTGCGAAGTTAGAAGCTGAGTGTTTTTTACTCCTCGTGTTTATAGTGATGAGGTTATCTATTCATTTGTATAAACTTTTAATACATAATATAAAACGGTATACTTTTGTTTATCCTAAATATATTTACGCAGAACATTACTGACGCATATTTTTTTTACCATAATTTCTCTAATCATAATAGTGTTTAACCATAACATTCTAAAACATAAATTTATTTAGACATAATTATATTACAACGAATATATTTTACACATCGCAAATACGCTTAAAACAACAACATGAAATATTATCAAAACGCATGCAGAATCACAATCATGGACCAAATGCACTTCGAGGAAAGGTAAGTTACACGTATGTAAAGCATATTAACATATATATGTAAGTACACCTTAAACTATCCGTTATTCCAAAGTATATTAGGAAAAAAAAATGTCGGTCATAGGGACTGCCGATACAATAAGTGAAAACCTGAAACTGTTAAATATATTTTTCCAATTTCCACATCTATTGGCACTCCAAGTTTAATTCTATCCCTTTTTATTATATAGCTTTTTATTCATCAAAATACACAGTCGCAAACTCGGTACAAAATATTAATACAACTTAATTTAAATAAATAATAGTTAAAATACACTTATATAATTTGTACATACTGTTTGTATTTTTATAAAGTTCAGTCACTATTATCCTCATTAAAATCCACAATACTTAAATTACTTTACTATTTGTACTTTCAACAATTTCATTATATTAACATTAGCATGTCGGTGACGCGAAGCCACGAGTCTATCCCCTAAAAGCCGCGCAACGCGCCTAAAGAAGTTTTCACTTCAAAAACATTTTGCGAAAATATGGAATCCCAGATCGACAGTTTCTTTCAAAAAAAAAAGTGTCTGAAAAATATACATATTTTAATGCAACTTTAAGTAAGTAACAGCCTGTAAATGTCCCACTGCTGGGCTAAGGCCTCCTTCTCCCTTTTTGAGGAGAAGATTTGGAGCTTATTCCACCACGCTGCTCCAATGCGGGTTGGTGGAAATACTTTAAGTACACTCCCTTTATTAAAAACATCCTGAAAGCTGTTTTATAAATTAAGGCAATTTAAAATAAACTCACAACACCAAGCTTCCGACTTAACAAAGTTAAAACAATTAATTAATGAGCCTTATTATTCAGCGTATGTACAGGATTATATACCTAAATGAAAAAAAAAAAAGTGCTCGGAGTTAGTATTCGTTGATGTTCGTACAGGATATATAAATTTAATTGTATGTGATTATTACGTGAACATTTTTCAATTGTTAAAGAGAGAAACTACTGATTTTACATCAGATATTCTACCGCAAAACAGCAATACTTGATATTGTTGTGTTCCGGTTTGAAGGGTGAGTGAGCCAGTGTAATTACAGGCACAAGGGACATAAAATCTTAGTTCCCAAGGTTGGTGGCGCATTGGATATGTAAGCGATGGTTGACATTTCTTACAATGCCAATGTCTAAGAACGTTGGTGACCACTTACCATCAGGTGGCCCATATGCTCGTCCGCCTTCCTTTTCTATAAAAAAAAAAAAAAATTTCCTTGCCGGTTTTCGGAATCCACATTCCGAGCCGGTGTTAACTTTGTTTTAGATTCTGTATTCAAAAGTGCTTGTGACAGCATTGAATGAAGTATATTTTGTCGTTGACTTTATACGGTCGTACGAAACTAAAGTATTACGTGACTTATTTAGCTTTTTACTTAAGGATAAATTAATGAAAAATATTGGTTTTTACGTCGCAGGAGTTATCCCAGTGAAGCGTTGCACTTACGTTCAATGGTATGGATTTATTACACCGTGATATTGCTTACGTCATCGTTTATCATTTTACTAAATATACACAACAATGGTACATAAGAGTATCCACTTGTTATATCATTTATTTATGTAATTGAATTATAACAATGTTATCATTGTATATGTATTATATTATTTTTATGTAAATTGGTGGGGCTTTGTGCAAGCCGGTCTATGTGTCACCCACCCACAGTAGCGTAACTATAGGATGGCAGGACTGGCAAAGTGCCATGGGCTCCCGACCCGACAGGACCCCGGTCCGGCCACAAGCTCAGAAGTGTCCTACATTAAAAAAAATTCTTAAAAGTTACATACAAGTACTTACACAACTAAAAACTATTTACAAATTCAGATAAATTATTAAGATTTCCGACATTGACATTTTTTGTGACTCAATCTTTAGAAATAAGTTAATTAATTATTATAAAATGCATGATTACTTTTAATAAATACTTTTAATCATTTTTAATTACGATTTCGCCGATTGATATTTTATTATAACAATGACATTATTTATTATTTAATTTTGTCATTTTTAAAAATTACTGATGATTTTTTGTTACTTTTAATTTGAATTTGATTAGATTGAATCTGGAAGTGCTATGTACACTTGTAATTGACGTGCATATTAGATATACTATTATTGTTTTATAAATTAATCTTTTCAATGCTTTATATGTTTGTTGTAAGTGTGCTATTACAAATAAATAAATAAATATCGTTGCAATCTCTGAGCCGACCGATCTTCCATGCTGAAACATTCAAAAATTTATCTGGAAGAATTGCAAGATCGAAATGAATCTCATACGATTGTTTCATACTATAATTATTAAATACAAAGGAAAAATACCGAAATAATAATTGTATTACTACATACTATAAAACAGAGTCCCCCGCCGCGTGTGTCTATCTGTTTGAACGCGATAAACTCAAAAATTACCGAACGGACTCGGTCTGAATTTTAATACGGTTTTCACCAATGAATGGAGTGATTCTGAAAGATTTTGGTGTAAAATACATTAAGATTTTGTGTAAATTGGTTGAAATATGACGATTGTTAAAGATGTCTGAAAAAATCACACTCTGAGAGCTTTACTGGGCATTTATTTGAGCATTAATCTGCACGTGTGAAGCCGGGCCGGTTAGGTAGAATAGAATAGAATAGAATATGCTTTATTGTACACCAAAAGAGTTACAGAACCATTTTAAACAAAAACACGAAAAAAAAAAACGAAAACTATTTTGTACAAAAGGCGGTAAGGAGGTATATTAATCATCTCAATTTTTATTTTTTAAATAAATATAGATATATATAGTACTATAGCTAAATATACATTAATATACATATAAATAAATAATATGTACATAAACATACATAAAAGCCGAGATGGCCCTGTGGTAAGAACGCGTGAATTTTAACCGATGATCGTGGGTTCAAACCCGGGCAAGCACCACTGAATTTTCATGTGCTTAATTTGTGATTATAATTCATCTCGTGCTTTACGGTGAAGGAAAACATCGTGAGGAAACCTGCATGTGTCTAATTTCACTGAAATTCTGCCACATGTGAATTCTACCAACCCGCATTGGAGCAGCGTGGTGAAATAAGCTCCAAACCTTCTCCTCAAAAAGAGGACAGGAGGCCTTTAGCCCAGCAGTGGGACATTCACAGGCTGTTACGGAAACATACATATATAATATATATAAAACATGTAATTATGATAATTATAATAATAAATAGCAATAAAGTGCGGCAGATAATAAAACAACACTCCCTGATAATTATAAAGATAAATGATACGCCTTGAGTCGGATTTTAAATGTGTTAATAGCTTGAGATCGTCTTAAGTGGAGTGGTAAAGATTTCCATAGGCGAACTGCTTGGACAGTGAAAGAATTGATATAAAAAGAAGAAGAGTGAGAAGGAATTTGAAGAATTAGATTATCGTCAGAACGTAGGGTGCGGCCGTGCGAGTCCTTAAGGAATTCAAAACGGTGTTTAAGATAGTGCGGAGAATTTGGATGAAAAAATATACAGTAGAGAAGAAAAAGAATACTAGTATACCTGGGAAGACGGATTGGGAGCCACTCGAGTTTTTTGCGAAATTCAGAAATGTGGTCAAATTTGCGGAGTCCGAATATAAGCCGAACACAGAGATTTTAAATACGCTCGAGTTTATTTAATTGCTCATCTCTTAAGTCAAGATAGCAGGTGTCAGCGTAATGAACGATGGGCAAGAGGATGGCTTGAGCTAACGCAATTTTGGTAGGAATATGTAGAAAATTACCTAATTTAAAGTAAGTAGTTAAAAACAAACAAAAACATCAAAACACTTTACCTCTTAAACTGTTTTTATGTTGGAGTTTCCTACAATATCGTAGTATAGAATAGACTACTAGGGTCCGCCGCGGTGTCACTCGCTTGTTGGGCGGTGCTGTTCGTCTTGCGTTTAAGATGTCAAAGGTAGCCAACGTCCTTTGGGGTCTCAGCTTGCTTCATATCTCATCAAAATGGATTTAGACGTTTAGCCGTGAAAGCGCAACATACATACAAAGTATTTATAACATAAGTATAGATAGAGATGTTTTGTTTGACGTTGTTTACTTCTAATCCAATAAAACTCATATATATATATATATATAGCGTAAGTAATTACTTACGCAAATTATTTTATTAAAAATATAACATCTCGTCTTATTGCCTCCTCTGGTGACTGACTGTCTCATTTTTCCCACAGGAAATATAGATAGGCGACTGGCAACCACCAGTGACAAACATTGGTTCAATGTTAACAGTTCCTAACGCGCTAATGCGTCACCAACCTTGGAAACTAAGATGTTACGTCCCTTGTGCCTCTCGTTACTTGTATGTTAGTATTTATAGTATTATTTCCTTTACTATTTTTCATTGATGAACTCTAGTCCATAGAAACATTGATAAGTAAAACTTATTACTCATAAGACTATAATGACGTGACCGACCACGTTTCGACCACGGCGGTTTCATAACTACTCTAATCTAGTTGCTTGCCTTTCACGCCGAAGGTTGCGGATTCGATTCCCACCCAGGACAGACATTTGTGTGCATGTCCGTTTGTCCTGAGTCTGTGTGTATCTATATAAGTATGTATGTACAAAAGAAAAGTAGTATATATAATATATCTGTTGTCTGGTTTCCATAGTACAAGCTCTGTACAAGCTTAATTTGGAATCAGATGGCCGTGTTTGAATAATGTCCCAGGATATTATTATTATTATTATTATATATAATATGTCATGTTATATAAGTGTGGACGGAGGAATAAACTGCAAAGCTTCGCCTTAAAGGGAGATGATCCTTAGCCCAGCAGCATTCAAGTGTTGACTGATGTAGATACGGCTCGCCTGGTGTATTTTAGTTATTTCTACAGTACAATGTCTTATGGCATTCAACTCTGGGGTAATGCAGCCGATATTAATACGATTTTTGTACTGCAGAAGAGGGCTATTCGTGCAATTTATAACCTGGGCCCTAAAGATTCACTTAGATGTAGATTTAAAGAAATTAAAATAATGACTGTCGCTTCTCAATACATATTTGATAATGTTATGTATGTACGCAAAAACATAAAATATTTTCGCAGAAATTGTGACGTATATACTGTTAACACCAAGAACAAGTATAAAGTTACAACCACTATTATCAGATTATTTATTTATTTATTTAATAGGAACATTAACAATATACATATTAAATGGTGGCATACATAACATCCAAAGAGAAAAAATCAACTTCTGATATGTACATCGATTACAAGGATACACAACATTCACTAAGCATCGCGTCAACATAAAATACGTTAAAAAATTATTATTATTGACCTATGCTTTCTTCATTACACAATATGAAAAAAAAACATCCAAAATAAATAAATAAAAGATTTAAATAAAGATAAAAACACACAAAGTTACACAGGGTTAGTAGGTCTTTTATGGGACTATGTATACGCTTTTACAACAGGATCCCAGAAGACGTTCAAGAATATTCAATTATGAAATTTAAAAGAATCGTTAAGGAACGCTTGTGTGCTAAAGGATATTTCACAACCAATGACTTTTTAGATGATGATTATGAGTAATGTATTATTAAGACACAAATATGGAGATATTTATTTATTCCTCACAAGCCTCACACCAGGACAAACCCAATGCGTTAGTCTAGTCTAATAATAGCACATAGTATACATATAAAGTTGTTTTTCTAAATTCATCCTCATGCCTCGTTGGTCTAGTGGCTAGATATAAGGCCGCATCCCGAGGTCCTGGGTTCAAACCCCTTGTCGGGCAAGTAAAAAGATATTAAGTTTTTCTGTCGGATTCTCAGTAGCATCCCAGTCTGGAAGTTGGAAGTGTGTACACCACCATGCCTCGGAAAGCACGTAAAGCCATTGGTCCTGTGCCTGAACTCTTTCCGGTCGTGTTGCATTGCCATCCCATCAGATTATGTGAATAAGGGAATAGAGAGTACACATGTGCTTGCGCGCACAAGCTCGAGCACTATAATATCTCCTGCGCAGTTGACTAATCTCCCTTGAGATTGGCCGCCGTGGCCGAAATCGGTCCAGAGGACATCACGTTTATGATAATTTTATAATTATTATTATTCGACACTATACATAACCAGTAGAAATTATCTAGGCAGCTACTAATACTAGACGATTCAGGAACGTGAAATATTCAATCAGCGCCATCTGTCGCTACCGAGTAGCAATATACACTATTAAACAATACATTTTTAAACAATTCACGTAGTTTTTCCTATAAAATATCGGTCTAAGCGGTTATAAATTCGCCATTGTTTAAATCATTTTCTAGAATTTTATATTTATTATTGATTAGCTCACTTACAAATAATTCCTTATAATTAAACCAATTGTTTTCTTCGACGTATATTCATTGTAAATAATATAAATAAATTCTCGGAATGTATATAATGAATTTCTGGAGTGGCTGCGTCTTATTACATACATTTCTTTGCCGATCTGTCATATTTGGATGTCGTGTAGGTGAGGCAAAATATAATCAGATTAACGATTACAATGTGTAATCATCAATCACGGGCGGATAGACTGATTAAAAACGTCCTACAACTTCAATGTGTGCTCGCTAACATATCTGCAATTTTTACACGTGTAATACAATCGTTTATTGGCTATTGATAAACTTTAGAGTAATCATTGATTTGGGGGATTTTTTTATATATTTAATTTGTAACTATATTTTATTTTGAAACAGGACAATACCTCCTACCTAAATCTAAGTTAAATAAAATAGAGCTTAAATTAGAATTTAAAAAAAAATACCAAAAAAAACAAAGTATTAATAATAAAATCATTTATTTCGACCAAACAGGGATCATAAACACAAAACAGTAAATAGTAAAAAGACAAAAATTACGATAATAATATTTTACAGATTTTACATATTATAAAAATAAAATAAGTCTGAATTGGTAAAAAGTAAAAAAATCACAAAATATAACTTTCTGTTATAAATAGAGATATATATATTAGATGGGCCGGTTGGCGTGGTTGGTAGATACTTGCCTTTCACACCGAAGGTTGTGCGTTTGATTCCCACCCAAGACAGACATTTGTGTCTGTTTGTCCTGAGTCTGGGTGTAATTATCAATATAAATATGTATTTACAAAAGAAAATAGTTCCATAATACAAATTCTGCTTAGTTTGGAATCAGATGGCCGTGAATAATGTCCCAGTATATTATTATTATTACCTTTTAAATAAGTATAAACATCATGGACAATTAAACGAATCGCAAATCTGTAATTTTTATAAATCATCGATATATTAACGATATAGTAACATCACTAGTTATGTGATAAATATTATTGTATTACCTGTCCAGCCAGTAGTACATACGTCTCGCTCTCGAGACGACCCCGACATTCGTTTGTGTTTATCAACTTTATAAATATGTGGTGAGCCATTTATATATAAATATATAGATATCATTATGTTTTTATGTAATTATCATTAGTATATATGTGTTATCATTTAATTAGTTTTTATTTAGATTTACGTGATCTCTCGTTTTATTTTAAACGTATATTGATATGAGTGAACAGTGTTATGAGGTCATTGTAAAGGCTAGCGGTCTTGGAATATATGAATAAAATTGTAACATTATAATTCAAATGTCCGATCACATATCGTAAGGAAACATTCTTGTAGTTCTATCTGAGGACCATAGTTGAAAACATTTTTTCGTTTTAAAAAGGCCGACATTGTTATTTATTATGTACAACAGATTATTATTTCGATGCCAATTACTTAATTAATAAAATATTATATAATAAATAAACATTAACATAGTGAGTTTTAAGATTATACATAGATATATGAAATTATTTACTTCTAGGATTCTATTATAATTTAATGGTAAGTTAATTAAGGTAATTAAACAGAGTCATCAACATGGTAATATGGATTCTATTTATAAAAACATAAATATTTACCTTTATCAACCAATCAATTAAGAAGCCTTTTATCCTGAACTTTTAGTGTTTTTACAATTATGTTTTTACAAAATGTCACTCAGGTCAGTATGCCTCATAGCATAAGCCTCTAACATTTTCCATTGTTGTCTCCAGCAACCCTCAAAATTGGACCGGCTGTTAGTTAGATACCATCCCTACCTTTTCCTACTTTTATCGTCTCTAGGGTACCATTCAGGAATAATTTTGCTCGAATTTTCTTGCAGTTTATAAATTTGCAGTATATGAATTTTCGCAGTATATAACATATATACTTACATTATATATCAAAAGTATACAACACGCGCTGCATTCTTAGTAGTTTTTTCATTACAAAAATAAACATCCCATTTATGCGTATAGATGAAAATTTATAGGTGACAACTTACCATCAGGCATATTTGCCAGTCTGTCTGTTTATAATAATAATAATAATATCCTGGGACATTATTCACACACGGCCATCTGATCCCTAACTAAGCAGAGCTCGTACTATGGAAACCAGACGACTAATATACTACATATACTACTTTTCTTTTGTAAATACATACTTATATAAATAATTACACCCAGACTCAGGGCAAACAGACATGTTAATACACACAAATGTCTGTCCTGGGTGGGAATCGAACCCACAACCTTCGGCGTGAAAGGCATCTACCAACCACGCCAACCGGCCCGTCGTTATCTATGTATATAGTTCTATATTTTCCTTTGTCCGTCTTTGAATCTATTTATGTCTGCTTCGATACCGGTTTACAAAGCATTAACATTTCGCATAAGTTTTTCCTCCTAATGTTTGAAATTATTTAATTATAATTTTGGCGTGTTTTGTTTAATTGATTAAAATGCCAGTTAACTAGTTTATTTGTAAACATACACTTATTGAGGATTTTAAGAAAATTCTATACAAAATAAAATTTATATTATATTAAACAATTAATAGTTTATTCCACCAACCCGCATTGGAGCCGCGTGGTGGAATAAGCTCCAAAACTTCTCCTCAAAAAGGGAGAGGAGGCCTTAGCCCAGCAGTGGGACATTTACAGGCTGTTACTTACTTACTTAATTAATAGTTATTAATTAAAAATAAAGTTTAATTAAATTTTACTTAATACATATAATAGGATATTTATTATTGTTTATTATATAATAATTTTTCTGTTTAAATGTAATCCATACAAGAACATATTAGATTTGAACCTTAGGCGGCATTACAATTGGAATCCAAAATTGAAAAAAAAAATTTGACGTATACGAAGCCAGCTAGTGTATAAATGGACTGCCTCGTTGGTTTAGTGGCTGGAAATAAGGCCATAGATTCCGAGTTTCTGGATTCAAGCCCCAAGTCGGGCCAATAAAAAAAGTTATTGGGTTTTGTAGTTTACACACATCTAAAATAATGTATTTTACATTATGAATAGAGCCGAGATGACCCAATGGTAAGAACGCGTGAATCTTAACCGATAATCGTGGGTTCAAACCCGAGCAAGCACCACGGAACTTTCATGTGCTTAATTTGTGATTATAATTCATCTCGTGCTTTACGGTGAAGGAAAACACTTGACGAAACCTGCATGCGTCTAATTTCACTGAAATGTTGCCTCATATGTATTCCACCAACCCGCATTGGAGCAGCGTGGTGGAATAAGTTTCGAACCTTCTCCTCAAAAAAGAGGAGAGGAGGCCTTCAGCCCAGCAGTGGGACATTCATAGGCTGTTACGGTTACGGTTATATTATGAATATATATTATCTGTGTATATATGCATCTGTCATTTTGATTGACACATATCGCGGAGCGCGGGAAAATATATTGGTATTGGCGCGAAGTGAAGGCGGTGTGTGTGCATAGCGAGCTGATATATAAAATGTAATAAGCATTTTTTAACTTGTAATATCGATATTACGACTTGAGTTAAAACACTTTAAAAGGGTGAACATTACAGGTTTTTCTGTCGAAGTTGTTTTTGCCCAGTGTTCTACCGTTGAACAGCAATACTTTATTATGTTCTGGTTTTAAGGATGAGTGAGCCACTACAGGCACCAGGGACATAAGGTCTCAGTTACCAGGGTTAGTGGCGTATTGGAGATGTAAGAAGTGGCTTAATATTTCTTACAACGCCAATCCCCATTTTTTTTTTTTTTTGTTTTTTTTTTTTTTTTTTATAGAATAGGAAGGCGGACGAGCATATGGGCCAACTGATGGTAAGTGGTCACCAACGCTCTTAGACATTAGCGTAAGAAATGTCAACCATCGCTTACATATCCAATGCGCCACCAACCTTGGGAACTAAGATTTTATGTCCCTTGTGCCTGTAATTACACTGGCTCACTCACCCTTCAAACCGGAACACAACAATATCAAGTATTGCTGTTTTGCGGTAGAATATCTGATGAGTGGATGGTACCTACCCAGACGAGCTTGCACAAAGCCCTACCACCAGTACAATGCCTATGGAGAATAGTAACTTACCAACAGAATGCGCAACTACCCATGCTACTTTTATTATAAAAAAAAAGTTTTTGCCAGATTTCTCCTAACATAGTCACCTAGCATAGATCTGGCTCAAGGCAGGGCGGCTAGTGCAGAACATTCTTCCCGACTGTACTGGCCGTCGTCGCGTTTGGACTCTACTACCACTACCATCAGGTGGAGTAGTACCACTTTGTGGTAGTAATTTGCTCTCCCGGCAAATAAATATAAAAAAATAATTAAATCGCTTTTCTTTTACAGGATTCATCTGGTCCACGTCATCGGCTGGTTGATGCTGTGCAATGCGGCGAATGACGTAGATGTTACAAAAATAGAAACATTCCTATTAGAGGCTGCTGATGAAAAAGAAAAAAATGAAAGCGTTAAATCAACAATTCAAGAGAATTGTATGTTTTGTCATTTGTCTTCATATTGCGATTATTAAAAAATATATATATATATAATAATAATAATGTCCTCCGAACCGATTTCAGCCACGGCGGCCAGTCTCAAAAGAGATTAGCCAACTGCGCAGGACATTATAGTGGACAAGTGTGTACGCAAACACAGATTCACTTTCTATTCTCTAACTCTCATAATCCGATGGGACGGCAATCCGACACGACCGGAAAAAGTGGGTCATGTCAAGGGTAGATGGTCTCCACCGCTGAAAATAGACGTGATACTGTAAGAAATATTAATGATTCCTTCTTCAATCACCAATGCGCCACCAATCTTGGGAACTAAGAAGTTTTCAGGCACTGGTTCAACCTTCAAACAGTAAAACTAAGCAGTGCTGCTTAGCGGTAGAACAATTGAAGCGTGGGTACCACGTGAACTCCATGCTCACAAAAATCATATAACATGACGATTCGAAAATGCCAAATACTTAAATATATACTATTTTCTTACTTCAAATATGTATTTTCAGATAAAATATGTTATCTAGAAAAAGGTGCACCTGCAAGGTGTGTTAAGAAGTCTATCTGTGGAGTGAAATCCCCCCCCGTAGATCCGGCCACGACTTTTACCTTCAGGTAAGAAAGAGTCAGAGAATATGACCCAATGTATCTATATATAATCGACATAGTTAAAATACATATGATAAAAAAGCCGAGATGACCCAGTGGTTAGAACGCCTGACTCTTAGCCGCTGAATATTGGTTCAAACCCGGGCAAGCACCACCGAATTTTCATGTGCTTAATTTGTGTTTATTCTGCTGCATGTGTTTAATTTCACTGATATTCTGCCACATGTGTATTTAACCAACCAGCATTGGAGCAGCGTGGTGTAATAAGCTCCAAACCTTGTACTCAAAGAAAGAGAGGAGGCTTTAGTCCAGCAGTGAACATTCAGGCTGTTACTAACTATGATATAACACTAGTCAATATTGGTAATTTCTTTCAGAGAAATGGGTGAAGGTTGCACATACCTACAGACTTGCTGCCCTGAAGATAAAATAAGGAGTGAGCCGAAGAAACCTAAAGTGGAGAAAAAACACGGTTGTGGATACAGCAACCCTGGGGCGAATGTCCTGCGAGAACTGGCTGATAAATATGGATACGCGGATTATGGGGACTTCCCATGGATGATTGTCGTGATGAAGTAAGCTTTATTTTGATTATATTAAAGGGTTTTGTGCAATTTAATCTACGCATCAGCACTATTTCATAATCTGGTTTAAAGGTTAAGTCAGTGTAATGGCAGGATCACGGTAGCATGCGTAAGCGATCCCGTGGCGCTCCTCGTTAAGACAGAAAGGGTAACGCTGGTTTTTTAATGGGTATTTCGATGTTCGGGGCGCACTTGGCGCCTAGGACATCGGCAAGGCTCACATACCCCCTACTGTTCCCATGGAGGAAACGCGTAATATGTTTTTCCAACGTTATTTCTTAATATATATAACTCTATTGGTTTACGCGGCACCAGTGAAGCTCCCAGTCGGCATGATCTTTTTTTATAATATAGGCACACGAGCATATGGGCCACCTGATGGTAAGTGATCACCAACGCCCATAGACATTGGCATTGTAAGAAATGCGCCATCGCTTACATCGCCAACGTGCCACCAACCTTGGGAACTAAGATGTTATGTCCCTTGTGCCTGTAATTATACTGGCTCACTCACCCTTCAAACCGGAACACAACAATACCAAGTACTGCTGTTTTGCAGTAGAATATCTGATGAGTGGGTGGTACCTACCCAGACGAGCTTCCACAAAGCCCTACCATCAGTCTTCAACAATCGTCGTCGTCATATTCATACATCTTTCACGAATCAATCTATTCATTGGTGAAATATATGAAAATCGGTTGGGTAGTTTTTAAGCGGTTGCGGACTTTATAATATGTATTGATAATTATAATATAATTGTGTTCACAGAAAAGGCATACCCAAGGCAAACTTCGATAAGGCATACATCGCTGGCGGAACTCTCATCGATCCATCCGTCGTTATAACCGTAGCTCATAAAGTGGACGACATAGTGAATAATTCGGAGGTATATATACACATTATATATTTTAACTACACATGTAGATCAAGTATGTATTACTGGTGGTTTGTCTTTGTGCAAGCTCGTCTGGGTAGGTACCACCCACTCATCAGATATTCTACCGTAAAACAGCAGTACTTGGTACGGTCGTTTTGCGGTAGAATATTGGTACAGGCACAAGGGATATAACATCTTAGTTCCCAAGGTTGGTGGCGCATTGGTGATGTAAGCGATGGTTAGTATTTCTTACAATGCCAATGTCTATGGGCGTTGATTACTATACTTACGATCATTTGGCTCATATACTCGTCCGCCTTCCTGTTCTATTAAAAAAAATAATTATTCTTGATGTTCAGCCTCTTCCAACTACAAGAGGAGTAAAGACAAATAAACAACTTCGACCTTGAATTGACACGATATCATTGGTCGGTAATTTGTATAATCTGTGATATTCATTATGGATTCAGGAATAGATGGAGTCTTGAACATCGGTGAGGTTATTGTCGAAACTTTAGAAGTAAAATTAAAGTGTTTATAAGTAGTTAACTGTAATGGTGTTGTATTACATATGGAGATATATTAATCGAGAAATGTCCGTAGTGTATAATACAGCAGAGCTATTAGCGAGTCGTATGGAATATGTAAATATAAGGTTGTTAATATTTACTTTCTTCGATTCGTATAAACTATAGATGTTTGTATATCATAAGGTCTCGGCTTCTCTCGCGTGAAGCGAATAAATGGTATTGATTTTATTTGTTAAGAATCAACAACCATGACAGTTCAGTCTCTTCCAGTGGGCACACTTGTCTGTCCAACAACAGAATGGCCATTGTGGAAAACGGTCAGGAGGGCATCATTAAGAAATTCCTAATTTTTTATTCCCAATCAATACGCATATCAAAATAAAGAGCTGTTAATTTGATATGGATGAAGTTTTCTTTGTACTCATTTCACACAAACCATTAATTAATATTGTTTAGTCAGAAGCGCACGATTGAATTATGATCTCCGTATCTTGGAAAATAGATCACGATGGTCACCACTATATATTGACATCGTAAGAAATATAAGCCAAAATTTCTTGGCAGGTATCTTTAAAATGGAAGATATAAAAATTATCCAATCGTTTTTTATTCTAGATCATGTGTCGCGCTGGGGAGTGGGATACAAAAACGGAGGATGAATTCTACAAGCATCAAGACAGAGATGTCAAAAGCATCATAATACATAATGAATACATGAGACGTACGTATTAAATATTCACAAAGAACTATTATTTTCATCTTCGAACACATCGACATTTCTTATCAGCTGTGCTGTGCTGTGAGAACCCTCTTCATCATATATATGTATAGTGATATACTATTTTGCTATAATTATTATGGTCAATGTCGCATCTGACATTTCTCGACCGATTTATGCGAGATTGCAGTGTTTTCATGTGAGATGCGGAGTTTCCAGTTTGGTCTTTCAAACCCTACTGGTCGGAAAAACTCTCATTTCCATTTAGCGGTAGAATATGTGATGAGTAGGTGGTACCGGAGACGACGTGCACAAAACCCTACCACCAAATAATCTACTAACAATTACATAAAAATTTGGATTTAAAGTTTCTTTTCATAAACAGAAAATGCCCATAATGATGTGGCACTGATCATCCTGAAGGAGCCGTTTAATTTGGACGACGCTCCTCACATAGGGGTGGCGTGTTTGGAGAAGAAGCTACCTGCCCCTGGAACGGAGTGTTACAGCATGGGCTGGGGCAAAGACTTCATTAATGATCAAATGTATGCCTCCATTCTAAAAAAGGTGAGGCGTTACGGATCTTAGATTCTACTTAGTTACTAAGTAACTTTCTAACGCTTATAAAGGAATGTATTAACTGCCTCGCTGGTCTAATGACTTCATGTAAGGCCGTAGACCCGGAGGCATTGGGTTCAAATCCCAAGTCGGGCCAATAAAAACTTATTGAGTTGTTCTGTCAAAAAATGTGTATACACTCCCGTACCTCGGAAAGCACGTAAAGTCAGTCCCGTGCCTGAACTCTTTCCAGTCGTGTCATATTACCGTCTCATTTGATTTTCGGATTTTGAGAGTTCGGAAAAAGAGAGTGCACCTGTGTTTGCGCACACACTTGTGCACTATAATATGTCCTGCGCAGTTGGCTAATCTCTCTTGAGATTGGCAGCCGTGGCCGAAATCGATCTGAAGGACATTAATTAATTAAAGGAATATAAAATAACAGTGTATGTCTGTCTATAAAAGCCGAGATGTCCCAGTGGTAAGAACGCATGAATCTTAACTGATGATCGTGGGTTCAAACCCGGGCAAGCACCACTGAATTTTCATGTACTTAATTTGTGATTATAATTCATCTCGTGCTATACGGTGTAGGAAAACATCGTGAGGAAACCTGCATGTGTCTAATTTCACTGAAATTCTGCCACATGTGTATTCCACCAACCCGCATTGGAGCAGCGTGGTGGTATAAGCTCCATACCTTCTCCTCAAAAAGGGAGAGGAGGCCTTCAGCCCAGCAGTGGAACATTCACAGGCTGTTACGAATACGAGTCTATAAATGGTTCACTACTGGGATAAGAAATGTTATAACACTGGGCCCTTGACGATGAGAGCTGATCCATTTCGCACCCAAAAAACTCATTATGTGATTTAACGAGCAAATACGACTAGCATTCTTATCTGGTGTCATTTTTACATTTAAGCTATCTACCTAAACTTAATCAGTTAATTGTGTATTTCTTTCAGTTGAAACTGCCACTTGTTGCGGCTGAGAGGTGTCAGAATCTATATCGGAACAGTCAGTTGGGTCAATCCTACAGCTTGCATAAGTCTCTCACGTGCGCTGGAGGAGAGGCTGGTGTTGATACTTGCACTGGGGATGGCGGGTCTCCACTTGTATGTCCCATCGCTGTAAGTCCATGTTCATTGAAAGGGAGACGTACGACAGGCACTAGCTTCTTGACATCATAGTGTCCAAGATTAGTGGTGCATTTCGATGTAAGAAATGTACAGCGCCAATGTCTGTAGGCTGTGATGAGCACCGTCAGGCGGCCTATTTGCCAATCCGCCTACTTATTCTATATTAAAAAAAAATGTTCCAGGATAAATCTGGCTTACGCTATTCCGTCGTTGGCATGGTGGCTTATGGACTTGGCTGCGGAACGGAAAATCTGCCAGGAGTTTATGTGAAGATACCGGAAGTGTACGATTGGGTGTTTAAGGAAATGGCTATACAAGGGTACACCGGGAAATTATTTGTCAGTTAGAAAGCACCCAATAAACGTATTTTTTTTACTTTATTTGTTTTTTTAATTTTAATGTCCCAGAATTATTTACAGACAAATCAACATAGATATGTTTTAAGTAAGCGGTCAGCGGTTAAGTTTATTAGCAAATACTTTTAATATTGTGTATGTCGCAGCGTCGCTACTATGACGCCATCTATCGGAAACATCAAGCAGTTCATAGCTGCCTGGGTGCGGTCGTTGCCATGGTGATGTTGTATAGTTGAAGTGACAGTTATAAAACAGAAAATAAGATCGTTGGAGAATTCCAACTGGAGCATCAACTGGGGTCAGGATAGTGAAGGCGAGCGGTTGGTAGAAAAACACCACGTGGCATCGAACTCGACGCGTTTTCGATCCGATTAATCGATTAAACGGACTATTATATCAAGTGCGAAGAGTGTTATTTTGTATTTTCACTATGTAAGACCAATCAAATAACAAGTATCCAAATAAATTCCGCTAATTATTATATATATTGAAACGGGAAGGTAATAATTATAACAACAATCGTATGTATATTTATATCTTAATACTTTTTCCAATTTACAATTGTTATTTTCCGTTGTCATGGCCACATCATCTCCTTCGTTATTTTTGGTTGTCATAGCAACATTTTTGTACAAAAACGAATAACGTTCCGAAATGAGCCGATTGGGTATTAGGTTCTGTTGTCACTCGAATGTGACGCCAGTAATGGTTACAGACGGGCTTGGTGGACAGTCCTGGCTTTAACTGTCGTGGCATGGCACAGCATGGCTTGGCCTGGCTTGGCTTGGCTTGGCTTGGCTTAGCTTGACTCGCATGTGGCATGTGGCGTGGCGATATGTAGCTTGACATTAGCGTGGCGTTACAATATTTATACAAATTTCATTGAAATTCTGCCACATGTGTATTCTACCAACCCGTATTGGAGAAGCGTTGTGGAATAAGCTCCAAAACCTTCTCCTAAAAAAAAGCAGAGGAGGCCTTAGCCCAACAGTAGCACATTCACAGGCTGTTACTTACAATGTAAAATTAATATTGAAAATTATTTTATCTATCAAAAAAGTACATAGATAGTTTTTCGAATAATTTTATACTTAACATAAGCGCCCGAGGCATATTTTCGCTTGAGCTGTTGAACAGTACATACCACTCTAGGAAGTAACGCTCTCAGATAAATAAACGAAGCTTTGGAAATATTTGTAAAGCTTTCTTTTGAAAATCAAAGATGAGTAATCATGTCAGTGACGTCAGCCATAGCGTCACGCTTTTTTAAAATGCTACGGAAGAATTCAACCCGTCAAACACATGAATACAAAAATTTTAATCATGTACTACGTACGTCTGATAAATCATTTACGTGAACTGATATGCATTAATATATATCCCCAACTTTAGTATATTTGCGAAGAAGTTAAAAAATTACTTTGCGACATAGTGCATCAAACGAAATCGTTTGATATTGTCTCGATCCTCAACGGCAATCGGTATGTAATTAGTAAAATTAGTTATTTGTGCATTACAATACTTTACCTTACCAATAGAACTAATTAATGAAAAATCTTTTGTAAAATTTAAGACTGAACAAAGAAAACACTGTCGAAGCTTTATTTGAGAACATATATATTTATTTGTATTCGCTTTTGTTTTATATAAATACTTTATAATATAGATATTATATATAGATTTTAAAAATATTTTTGTCTCAAATGCCTTATCACCAATAATTTCTTTTTTTTTAGTATTTTTTGTATTACTAATTTTTTTTCTTTTTTCTTTCTTGTTATATTTGAGGACTTATCGTTTTATTCGTTGTTGCTGTATATAGTATGTACTTATATCATATACTTGTAATTTTGTATGTATTGATAATATAATTTATTTATTGATATATAATGTGTTTTATATTTACATTTATTTATTTTGTTTTGTTTTAATTAAATATTAATATTATTTTATTCATACCACCACCTACCTCATATCCTATCTGTAATAACTCACACCGTTGGTTGCCTGGAAGAGATCGCTATGTAGCGATAAGTTCGCCATAATTGTACTTTTATTTAGGCTGTATACATGTTTTGTATGTTTGTCTTTGTGGTGTGGTGTACAATAAAGTATAAAGTAAATTATAGATAATAAATAAAATAAGAAAAATTATGTAATTAGTTTCTCGTGTAAATCTTATATTAGTAAACATTTGCATCCACACCGGAGAAGTATGACATTACGTTACCGGCTACTTCTTTTTGCATCGACTGTCGGAAAATGCAAGAATTTTTGTGGAACAAATCGTTCAACACTCGTAATTTATCAGACACGTTCGATTAACACGCGATTGGGCTGATACCAGCGCCAAGACCATAATTTTCCTTTTCGTCATAACGTAAGTAGATCCCTGAAGAGTCGCCATACTGTTACAAATGAATGATTTTGTGTCACCATCTACTGTGTCTACTGGTGGTAGAGCTTTGTGCAAGCTCGTCTGGGTAGGTACCACCCACTCATCAGATATTCTACCGCAAAACAGCAGTACTCGGTATTGTTGTGTTCCGGTTTGAAGGGTGAGTGAGCCAGTGTAATTACAGGCACAAGGGACATAACATCTTGTTCCCACGGTTGATGGCGCATTGGTGATGTAAGCGATGGTTAACATTTCTTACAATGCCAATGTCTAAGGGCGTTGGTGACCACTTATCATCAGGTGGCCCATATGCTCGTCCGCCTTCCTATTGAAAAACGATTTATTAACTAGAAATTGTTTTGAACTTGTTTTTCAAGACTTTATTCCAACAGGATTAATCAATGAAATATCAAATAGATTAAAGTTATTTATTAAATAAAAGATGACATGATCATTCCAATTCCACTAAACTATAACATTCAAACAATCACGAAGATCAAAGTTGATAGTGATAACTGACTGGCAGGACTGACGTAGACTTGCTCCCTGGGAGTGGAGTTTCCTCTTGTGACAGGAAACCCCCACAAGGTATTCTGTCATATTTTAATCCAAGCCTCGACTTGTTTAACTCATCATGCTGTATTTCGCAAAACGGCAGCGTAATACATACAAACTGTATTAATTAAGTTAGTAAACGCTTTAGGTTAAGCCTGTAATGTTTATTTCTATTTTGTAAATAAAGAAATAAATATAGAATTGATATTAGCGCTCGGTACATGGTAGGGGCTTACTGAGTGTTCTAGCGTCAGATGACGTCAGCGTAAGATTCGTTATTGTAAGTACGTTATGTTTTCATCAATTCTCGTGACGTGACTTAGGATTTTACACATTTTTTTCAATTATATAATCTATGGTTATCAGACAACATATGATATGTAAAAACTTTTTATACAACTACACAAATCTAATTCATGATATAAGCATATAAAAATGACATTTATCAGTACTTCTTACGGTTCAAATGACAATATTTCCTGACATTTCTAGCTGACAAATAACTTCCCGTTGTATCCTTGCAATACCATTTCCCTAAACACCCAACCGTACACTTCCGGTATCTTCACATAAACTCCTGGTAGATTTTCTACTCCGCAGCCACGTCCGTAAGCCACCATGCCAACGACGGAATATCGTAAGCCAGATTCGTCCTGAAACAAATTCCAAAATTATAGCACTGGCTTGAAGATGATGTTTTCCTGCATTCACAGACTAGCCAAATATTTTTATTTATTTATTTAATATAGAACTACCAACAATTACAGTTACAATATTAATACATCATCAGATATTCTACCGTAAAACAGCAGTACTTGGTATTGTTGTGTTCCGGTTTGAAGGGTGAGTGAACCAGTGCAATTACAGGCACAAGGGACATAAAATCTTAGTTCCCAAGGTTGGTGGCGCATTGGCTATAAGCGATGGTTGACATTTCTTACAATGCCAATGTCTAAGGGCGTTTGGTGACCACTTACCATCAGGTGGCCCATATGCTCGTCCACCTTCCTATTCTATAAAAAAAAAAGCGTGCTTATTATTTATTTTCTATCAACTGAGTGACCAAAATATAAGATGTGATAACAATAAATAAATCCATTCTTATAGACCAAAAAAAATCAAGTGAAGAATAAAATTACAATATGATTATTAAATCAAATTGAAATTCACTATAAATAGTATTGATAATAATACTTTTCTTCTCTCAACCATAAATAAAATTCTTACAGCGATAGGACACACGAGGGAGGACCCGCCGTCACCCATACAAGTATCAACACCAGCCTCTCCCCCAGCGCACGTGAGAGACTTATGCAAGCTGTAGAATTGACCCAATGGACTGTTCCGATAGAAATTTTGACACTTGTCAGCCGCAACCAATGGCAGTTTCAACTGAAATTAATAAAATATTGTACATTATCATCTTAAGCAGTTCACTTTAGGTGACAATTGTTTCTTGCAATAAAATATTGAATAATTAAACACTTCTAATCAAAGATTATTTAAATCAGTCTTTTTTTTATAGAATAGGAAGGCGGACGAGCATATGGGCTACCTGATGGTAAGTAGTCACCAACGCTCTTAGACATTGGCATTGTACTAAATGTTACCCATCGCTTACATCACTAATGCGCTACCAACCTTGGGAACTAAGATGATATGTACATTGTGCCTCTAATTACACTGGCTTACTCGCCCTTCAAACCGGAACACAACGATACCAAGTACTGCTGTATTAGATTCTACTTATTTTAAAGTCAGCGTTTATTGTTATATTACAATATATTTATGGAGACGTATGATAGATTTATTCACAATATTCTTCTTCATGACAATTCGCTTTGATAAACGTCGTCCTCGAAAGGTCCGTGCAGCTAGACTGATTTATTGGTGGTAGGGCTTTGTACAAGCTCGTCTGGGTAGGTACCACCCACTCATCAGATGAATATCTGATGATTTGCGGTAGAATTACCGCAAAACAGCAGTTGTGTTCCGGTTCGAAGGGTGAGTAAGCCAGTGTAATTACAGGCACAAGGGACATAAAATCTTAGTTCCAAAGGTTGGTGGCGAATTGGCGATGAAGCGATGGTTAACATTCTTCTTTTTCAATGCCAATATCTATGAATGGTGGTTACCACTTACCATCAGGTGGCCCATATACTCGTCCGCCTATCTATACTATAAATATATATATATATATATATATAGTATAAATATATATATATATATATATATATATATATATATATATATATATATATATATATATATATAGTATAGATAGGTATATATATATATATCGGTATAACCTGAAAAAAATAATTTACCTTTTTAAGAATTGAGGCATATTTCTCGCCATTTATGAAGTCTATGCCCCAGCCCATACTGAAACATTCCGTTCCAGGGCTAGGTAGTTTCTGCTCCAAGCACGCCACCCCTATGTGAGGAGCTCCGTCCAAATCAAACGGCTCTTTCAAAATGATCAACGCTACATCGTTATGAGCGTGTGCTGTTTAAGATAGAAAAAAAAATCAATAAAAATTTATTTATCATTAAGGTATTATAAAATGTTAGATTTTGTCACAAAATAATATATTATTGCATTATATATATATATATGTAGCTATGTAATACTTCGTCCAATTTAAGCTGTAAATACCCGTTTAAGTTACAGTGGATTCAAAACTTTTTTTTTGTTTTTTTTTTTTATAGAGTAGGAAGGCGGACAAGCATATGGGCCACCTAACGGTAAGTGGTCACCAACGCCCATAGACATTGGCATGCAAGAAATGTTAACCATCGCGTACATCGCCAATGCGCCACCAACCTTGGGAACTAAGATGTAATGTCCCTTGTGCCTGATATTACACTGGCTTACTCGACCTTCAAACCGGAACACAACAATACCAAGTACTGCTATTTTGCGGTAGCATATATGATGAGTGGGTGGTACCTACCCAGACGAGCTTGCACAAAGCTCTACCACCAGTAAAAAACTGTCCTCAATATCATCAGTAGTCCACGGAATAGAGCATCTTTAACTGGTATTTACTTTTTAAGTACATAGTGTAAGTCTATAACATTATTTAACTTAACGGATTTGTAAATAATTATAAAGAATCATTATAGGTTGTACAAAATGCTCCCAATGCTGGTAGCGCATTAGTTATGTAAGCGATGGTTAACATTTCTTACAATGCCAATGTCTATGGGCGTTGGTGACTACATACCATCAAGTGGCCCATATGCACGTCCGCCTTCCTATTCTATAAAAAAAAAACAAATAGTTCACAGTTATGTTCACCTTATAATATCCGTATGTCTTTAAGCTTAAGGTTCAATTTTGACTCCTTACCATGTAGTGTAGCATGCACGTGGTAACTGTTTTTTTTTTATATTTTTATGCTGGCAACATGTTCTTAAAAAAGGCGGTAAAAAGAGTTGTAAACATAAAGGAATATAATACATCGCTGCCAAGTTGGATATTTGTTTTTTATTTACAATCAGTATCGTTCACGCGCCACCTCTGCTACCATAATACGAGAAATCATTTTGGCTGAAGTAAATCCAATAATCGCAGTCTACTCACCCCTTACAAAATCACTATGTATAACGATGCTCTTCACCTCTCTGTCTTGATGCTTATAGGATTCATCCTCTGATTTTGTATCCCACTCACCAGCGCGGCAAATCAACTATTAAGAAATTATTGGCTTAAAATAGAACGCCAGATGAATGAGCTACTGTCAAAATATAATAATAATAATGTCCTCCAGACCGATTTCGGCTACGGCGGCCAATCTCATGAGAGATTAGCCTACTGTGCGGGACATATTATAGTGCACAAATGTGTGCGCAAACACAGGTGCACTCTCTATTCCCTAGCTCTCATAATCCGATGGGACGGCAATCCGACACGACCGGAATAAGTTTAGGCGCAGGACCAACGGCTTTACGTGTTTTCCGAGGCACGGGAGTGTACACAGTTCCAATTTCCAGACCCGGGCTGGTACTGAGGATTTTCTGACGGAAAAACCCAATAACTTTTTACTGGCCCGACCCGGGAATTGAACCCAGGACCTCCGGGTCTGCGGGTTTTTATCTAGCCACTAGACCAACGATGCAGTCAAATATAATAATATTGATATAGAAGACATATCATTTATTAGGAGGAAAAATGTAACTTTTGAGTTTCTCGAGAAGAACTTAATATTGCGAACCTGGTGCTTTTCAATTTATTTTAATCATGTAAAATGATTATTAAAAAGCGATATAATCAAAATTAAATCATTCATTTCAATATTAAACGGCTTTGTATATTTTGCGTAAGCATATCAATTACGTAATCACTTCTTAATATCGAATTTTGCACCTCATAATCCACAACTATACTTGCTACCTACTAAACCTAACCTAAGCTATGGAGAATCGGGACAGAAACAATTTTAATAAGCACACTTACGTCATTGTGACTAATTTCGTCCACTTTATGAGCTACAGTTATCACGACGGATGGATCAATGAGGGTTCCACCGCCGATGTATGCTTTATCAAATTTCTCCTTGGGTATGCCTTTTCTGTAACAATTTGCATATTAAAATTACACTATTTCATTAATTCTTTCCAAAGTCTGACCCAAAACCTTATTCTGGTATAAATCACCTGTTACTGCTTTAATTAATCGAATCTGATATATCTCCCTTAAAAGAGGGCTCGTTTAAGAAGCCCCACAATTAAAATGTGGATATGATTACTGTACAACTCATAAAATGTGCGACGTAACAGCCTGTGAATGTCCCACAGCTGGGCTAAGGCCTCCTCTCCCTTTTTTAGGAGATGGTTTGAAGTTTATTCCACTACGCTGCTACAATGCGAGTTGAATGAATACATATGAGGCAGAATTTCAGTGAAATTAGACACATGCAGGTTTTCTCAAGATGTTCTCCTTCACCGTAAAGCACGAGATGAATTATAATCACAAATTAACGAAAAGCCTATAATTACAACACAGTTTTAGAATCCAATGCAATTTTAATAAAAGGTCTTCATATACTTGTTACAGATCCAGGCATCCAGACCAGCCTAGGAATCCAGAAACCCACTAAGATCATTTGACAATAATACAAGAAAGGCCAAATAATTGATAATACATAACAAAGAATGTAATCCTAAAATTTTAATCGTAATGCTGCCTGATAAAAATACGCAGCCACATCAAATTTTACGTAATAGTCAGATACACCAAATGAGCAGAAAACAAGTCTTTATCTATATAAAAATCTATATTAAAAATGCGATGTTTCTTTTAGTATAAGCTGGTAATTTGTTTAAAATTTTTATTAATACTACCTTATGTTTCTGTTTTCGTTTTTGTTCTTTATTTAAAAAAAATCTATTTTCTGTTTTTATTTTATTTTTGATTTGTATATTTTGTAATTGTGTTCGTAAATGGTTTGTTCTCCTGTAATCGGTTGTGCATAGTTAGTTTTAAGTTTATGTAATAAGTGTTTTGAATGTGTATTTTGTACAGCTGTTGGAGATCCAAATAAATAAATAGATAAATGAGAAAAAAAACTACAGCTTACTTCATCAGGACAATCATCCATGGGAAGTCCCCATAATCCGCGTATCCATATTTATCACTCAGTTCTCGAAGGATGTTCGCCCCAGGGTTGCTGTATCCACACCCACGTTTCTTCTCCACTTTCGGTTTCCTTGGTTCGGTCCTTATTTTATTTTCAGGGCAGCAAGTCTGCAGGTATGTGCAACCACCTTCGACCAATTCTCTGTAGAAAAGGGTGTTACCAATTGGTTTTCGAGTTATTTCTTCTTTGATTAATCGTCATAATTTCTGATTAGTCATCATGTATTTTATTACGTCTTTAATATTATGTTATATTTTTGTTTCGATTTTAAATATGAAATATGCAAGTGTACATATTATCTCATTCGTAATTCAATGGGACGGAGTATACAGTTGTTCGGATTTTGATAAATCCTTTCCTACCTGTAATAATAATAATGTCCTCCAGACCGATTTCGGCCACGGCGGCTAATCTCAAGAGAGATTAGCCAACTACGCAGTAGATATTATAGTGCACGAATGTGTGCGCAAACACAGGTGCACTCTCTATTCCATAACTCTCATAATCCGATGGGACGGAAATCCGACACGACCGCAAAGAGTTCAGGCGCAGGACCAACGGCTTTACGTGCTTTCCGAGGTACGGGAGTGTATACACTTCCAACTTCCAGACTCCGGGCTGCTACTGAGAATTTTCTGACAGAAAAACCCAATAACTTTATTGGCCCGACCTGGGAATTGAACCCAGGACCACCGGGTCTGCGGCCTTACATCAAGCCACTAGACCAACGAGGCAGGCAAACCTGTACCTGTATTTAAATGTCGTCGCGGGATCCAGTGGGGGAGCTTCCTCTTCGCAGCGTGATTTCTTCACACACCTTGCATCATCGCCGTTTTCGTGATCACATAATTGAACTGAAATTATTATTATTACTTTAATATAAATTTATTAAGCTAGTAACAATATCGATATTTCACGTCGACCCGTAACGACCATATTTTTTATTTAAGCATCAGAATTTTTTCCACGATAGAAATTTCCTTTCTCATTCGTGGGACATAGATAGGCTGTTAACATACGTATTTTACTTTTGAACAATATCCTAATCCTAAACTTACAATTTTCTAGAACGATCGATCTAGTGGTACTTCCTGCGCTTGCATCAATATAGTCTAATAATATTTTTTCTGTTTCTGAAATGTTCAAGTCAGCAGTTGTGCTCAGAATCAACCAGCCGCATACGGGAACCAAATGAATCCTGCAATACAAAAGTGACATAAAAATTTCGCAGAATTTATAAAATACTTTGTTATCTGTACTATAATATATTATAATATTTAAAAAAAAGGTTAAGTTTGTGACTTTGTGAGGTTGTAGGGGGTAATCTCCAGATCTACTTAACCGATTTTGAAAATTCCTTTACCCATAGAAAGCCACATTATTTGTGAGTGTTATAAGCTATACATTAATCCGATCGGTCGAACGAAGCGAAAACTTTTCTTACGAACGCTGCCTTAACGATGAGAAATATATGATTGAGTTCTAAAAAGAAATTGAAGAGCTTGATAATGCCTACAAAAAAGTGAGCGACAGTATGTATCTAACTTTTATATTTAAGACGCAAATAGTAGTTTTTTATGTTAAAAAATATTTAAATCTTTAGGTTATGTTTATTGGTCATATTATCAACAATTATAAATTCTTATCAAAATAAGTAAACTTAAAACTGTTTACCGGCCAACGAAATAGTAACGGGTCAGCTAGTACTATATGTATATTCATGTACATATATCCCGATGTTTTGATTTGAAGTTAGAAAGAAAAATTCTCAGTAGCAGCCCGGAGTCTGGATGTTGGAACTGTGTGCGCCCCGTGCCTCGGAAAACATGTGTCGCATTGCCGTCCCATCAGATTATGAGAGCGAGGGGATAGAGAGTGCACTTGTGTTTTGCGCACACACATGTGCACTATAACATGCCTTGCACAGTTAGTTAATCTCTATGGATTGTTCCTACTGAGAGATTAGCTCTATGGTGACAGGAGGGCTGGTTTATTTTACGCCCAGAGGATCGGAATTGCTGCAGCGGAGAAATACTGCTAGCATTATCGCCATTCCACGCGGTCACGATTTATACAGTGGCTATTTTTATTTGTATATATTTTAGGCTTTAATGTAAGTCTATGTTCAGATGACATTGTATTATATATGACTCCTCCCAGTATTTACTTAAAAAACCGATCACACGAGCCGTTAACGTCAACGCAGCGCTCACAGAAATTGTCTCTAGACGCAGGCGATCGCACGCGCGTTTTGATATTAATGTAACATTTTTTTTAAGTTCCTCCAAACTAGACTGACGAGTAGTGACAAGTAGTGAGTAAGCACTTGTCATGTGAACTCTCTTTAAATTATATCGTGCGTTGACGCGCGTTAACGAGCGTTACATATAAACTTAGCCTAAATAATGTCCAGACTGATTTCGGCTACGGCGGCCAATCTCAAGATTGTGTATATTTCTTATGTACAAAAGAAATATATAATATTATATCTGAGATCAGTAACAGTAACAGTAACAGCCTGTTAATGTCCCACTGCTGGGCTAAGGCCTCCTCTCCCGTTTGAGGAGGAGATCAGTTTTAACCAAATGTGATATCAAATCCGGGCAAGAAACATTATTTATATTTAATCTATGTTATGTATTCAAACAAAGATAAACATTACACGAAAAATCTCATCATAAAATGAAGCAAATCTGGTCAACTTAACTCCAAAAAACCATGAAATTATAACACGAATAATTTAAGAAGTTAAAAACATTATAATATCTTAATTAAATCTAAATACTTTTTAAACTTACCACATATTTAATATTACTAATTACATAAACAAAAAACGGGTCGTCCCGTTAACGAACCGGATCGGTGACTGCTTGTTCAGGAAAAAATCTTTACATTTATCACAGCACTAGCACAGCACAGTGATGTAGCGCTATTGCTATCGATATCGATGCTGTTGCCAAAAATATGCAAACTATCGCTTTATATCATTTTATTTCATGTATAGTTTTTATGTTAAATTAAGAGCTTTCTGGGAGCTTGAATAGATACCCACTCATCAAATATTTGTACTTATATATATTATATTGAGTACAACTTTGTTAACGCAAATAGACATTTTCAAGGACACTCAGATATGCATTTGTTCCTCACGATTCTTCCTTCCACCAATGGAGAGGTATGACACAACAACATGCAGATTGGGAATTTTAGCGTACACCGCATAAACCAATAGAATAATATATATAAACGTACTATGTAGAGCCTTATTGTACTTGTGCGAAGTTGAGATGTGTATTTAGTATATAAAAAAACTTAAAGCTACACAAGCCCTACTGGTGGTAGGGCTTTGTGCAAGCCCGTCTGGGTAGGTACAACCCACTCATCAGATATTCTACAGCAAAACAGCAGTACTTGTTATTGTTTTGTTCCGGTTTGAGCACAAGGGACATAATATCTTCGTTCCCAAGGTTGGTGGCGCATTTGTGATGTAAGCGATGGTTAACATTTCTTACAACCTCCGCCAACCTATACTACAAAAAAAAAGAACTTTTGTCACTAAAAGAATTTATTGTATCGCACTCAAAGACAGATAACATCCGTGTTTTCATCGATATATGGTTTATGGATATAATCTCATATTTCACCCCCTCACTATTTCATAAAATACACTGAGGTCAAAATAATATGATAAAATGAGACAAGGAAAACAAAGTTTATATACGCGTTCGTAATCTAAGTAAATAATTAGTCATTACTGTATATAACCTTTATATACAACGGATAAGGGTTTTGTGCTTTTACATAACGTATGACATTTTTAACTTTATAATTTCGAAGGGAGCCGTGGTATACATATATAAGTATATAAGAAACGCGAAATTACCAAGACGGCAGAGCTAACAGACGTTGCGTTCCGGTTTGAAGGGTGAGTGAGCCAGTGTAACTACAGACTCAAGAACATAACATAATAGTTCCCAAGTTTGGGTGCAATGTCTATGGGCAGTGGTGACCACTTAACATCAGGCCTATTTGCCCTTTTTTTCGAACTGTCTAGTAGCTGTTGGCCCTAATGGCCTCTACAGCGTCACCGGGTGGGTTGGGCGAGATGAACTCCATTATATATTATTATTATAAATGCGACTCTGCAACTCTCTGTCGGTGACGCTTTCACGGCTAAACCATTGAACAGGATTTAAGGCAATTTGCTATGTAGCGAGCTTGAACACCCTAAGGACATTCCTAACACCAGTTCCTTCCCCCCTAAAACGCGGGCGTAAACTAATTCTATAAAATTTCAATTAGTAACTAGCCCTCTAGTATTATACTTATGATATCTGTGGCACGCATTGTGAAATATTGTGGTTTTATTTTTGTATATGTACTGCTTTTACTGACTGTATTAGTTATATGAGCCAAATAAATAAATCCATAAAATGTTCAACGTTCAGCAAATCACAAGTCGCGCCAATAATTAATTAATTACTTTATCTTTCAGCGCATTAACAAAATGTCGGTTTTAAATTAGAGCGCGTCTCTTTTTGACAACGGTTTTGTATTTTTTCCTTTAATAGGTAGGCGGACGAGAAAATGGGCCACCTGATGGTAAGTGGTAACCACCGTTCGTAGACATTGGCATTGAAAGGAATGTTAACCATCGCTTACATCGCCAATGCACCACTAACCTTGGGAACTAAGATGTTATGTCCCTTGTGCCTGTAATTACCCCGGCTCACTCACCCTTGTGTTGTTTTGCTTAGAATATCTGATGAGTGGGTGGTACCTACCCAGACGAGCTTGCACATAATGCTACCACCAGTAAATCTAGGAATCTCTGTAAATAATTCAAGATTTTGAACCTTCGAGATTCACGACCAAAGATATCTCCTGTTTAGCAACAGCCTAAGGACATTGCTTCGTTAAGGAAATATTTAGGAATAATAATTATTAGTCACTATTTTGTTTAAACCACGTTGTTTTTAAGTGATCGTATTCTATGGAAACTCCAAGTACGATATCCCAAAAAGGTGGGTATAATCAATGAGCTGAAGGCCAGACTCTATTATATAGAAACGGATTTTACGTTATTTATATATAATAATAATAATATCCTGGGCAGTGGCGTAGCTATCGTACGGCCAAGTGGTGCAGAGCACCGGGGCTCCAGAGCTCAGGAGGGCCTCTAACCTCAGCTTTGAAAAGAAAACAATATAAAAGAAAAAAATAATTCTTGTGTGAACGGGGAATTCTGTTAAAAATCGTTTTTATTGATCTCATCTGTATAATAAATATTCTGTATTGTCATGTGCGTCGTTGTTTATTTGTTCCCATTTTTTTGAATTATATTATTAATTAATATTAAACACTAAGTAAGTAAAAAGTAAGTAACAGCCTGTAAATGTCCCACTGCTGGGCTAAGGCCTCCTCTCCCTTTTTTGAGGAGAAGGTTTGGAGCTTATTCCACCACGCTGCTCCAATGCGGGTTGGTGGAATACACATGTGGCAGAATTTCGATGAAATTAGACACATGCAGGTTTCCTTACGATGTTTTCCTTCACCGAAAAGCACGAGATGATTATAAACAGAAATTAAGCACATGAAAATTCAGAGGTGCTTGCCCGGGTTTGAACCCACGTTCATCGCTTAAGATTCACGCGTTCTTACTACTGGGCCATCTCGACTTATTATTAACCACTAAACCCATAGAAATTCTAACCCTCATAGAGGCGTCGTATGGATTTAGCTTACTAGGGATAAGTTGAACTGACTGCTTCCTATTCTTGTTCCTATCTGTAATTTTAAAGGCCAATAATCAAGCTAAATCAAGCTAAACGGAAAGAGGGGATGAGAGCAGATTCTTTCCTTAAGCACCGGGGCCCTAGTGCACCTAGCTACGCCACTGATCCTGGGACATTATTCACACACGATCATCTGATCTCAAGCTAAGCAGAGCTTGTACTATGGAAACCAGACAACTGATATACTACATATACTACTATTCTTTTGTAAATACATACTTATATAGATAATTACACCCAGACTCAGAACAAACTGACATTTTCATGCACACAAATGTGGGTGGGAATCGAACCCACAACCTTCGGCTTGAACGCCAACCGTTCCGTTAATATTCACAATCGATTAAGTTAGCTTTGCCGCTGAATG
Source organism: Nymphalis io (assembly GCF_905147045.1). Lineage (NCBI taxonomy): Eukaryota > Metazoa > Arthropoda > Insecta > Lepidoptera > Nymphalidae > Nymphalis > Nymphalis io. Next base: position 2,318,512 of record NC_065916.1, on the reverse strand, counting down.
AATTCAGTAATAAAAAAGCATCAAAATCACTTAAACCAAATGTAGACGAATGTAGGTATTGAAATAAATGTAAACAATAAAACACATTTTTTAATTAATTTTTTTTTATTTAATTTATTATCCGTTGACTGTCAGCCTGACAGTTAATAAAAAAAAACCGTTATATTGTTACTATATAAAAATGCACCTTTTAAATGACAACACAATATAACAACATTTATAGGTAAAGCCATAAAATATTTATAATATAACACAATTTAATTCTTTGCAACATTCAAAAATTTCCGATAAATTTCTAAAGAAATAATTCTCAATTTAAAAGTACATAACAAATTTGCCTTAAAAAAATAAACACCGCAATTTGACAAGGTATTATTTATTATCTGCCCTTACATACAGCATATTCAAAACAAACCATAGATTTACATATTCCACGCGATTCGCTAATACCTCTGCTGTATTGTACACTACGAACAGTTCTCGATTAATACATCTCTATGTATAACACGACACTGTTACATTTAACAACTTATACTTAAATTTTACTTCCAAAGTTCCGATAACAACTTAGTCGCCATTAAAAACGCCATTTTTCCGCGAATCCATTTAATACCACAGACTATATCGCGTCAATTAAATGTCAGTTGTTATTTGTCATTAAGTTGTTGAATAGTCTAGAAATAATTGTTGTTTTTATCACATATTCAATACTTTAAATTATAGTTCGTTCTTGTATTATTTTTCTTATTAGCGAATTTAATTACTAAATAAGTACTCAATAATATATTCAGTTTTTTAGTAACGAATAAGGCCGTGGACACATGTCTACGTAGCGGCATCGGCCACCGTGTAACGTCACGCGCCGCTAACGCGAGTGCCGCGGCGTCGTGCACGGTGCCATGTACAGTGCATAGCACCGGCGCACAGCAGCTCAATTAAATTCTCAAGTTGGGCATAGATCAGTGTTTCCCAACGTGGGCCCACGCCCTACTGGGGGCAATTTGATAGTTAAGGGGGGCAATTAAAAAATAGACTCGACACGACTTTAACCCCTTCGCTTTGGGTTATTTAAATGCAATGCTTATCGGTGACAAATTTAACAAAAAAGGCAAATCCTTAAAAAATGCTGTAAATTATTATCAGGTATAATTTCGTTTGACGTTACCAAAATATCAACTGGATAATTAGAGTCGTCAAGTAAACTTCGTCGGGGATTCACCACAATTTCATAGTGATTTCTTCCTAAAACTTATCATTTATATTTCTTAAGGGAACAAAGCAATTTTTATGTATGGGAGGCATAACAATTTTAGAAATGTTAAGGTGGGGCATGGCCTAAAAAAGGCCACTAGTATAGACCACAGCATTTTCGCGAGCATTTCCATGTAAAGTGTATTATTGCTGTATATTTTTTGTCTCTGTTTATTAAACTATACATTACTAAGTATTAATTGTCATTAATTTGACTGACGTAGACCTTCCAAGTAGCCTTGTGTCAGACTGTCAAATACGTTATGAAATATATTGGTATGAGACCATACACAATTTTAAGCTGTTTAAATATTTGACACATTCCTAACATAAAGAAACTATCTGCGAATGCTCGCGTTACACGTAATACTCATGCCAAGTGAGCGTTTATCTACATATAACCTTTCTTTCTATCTTGCATTTACTCTACGATTAAATGTCGGTCTTGTAATTCGCGTGTTCCGCGTTTGTCTTGAGACAAGCTTTAGACTTTAAACGCTAAACCAAATATGCGTTAATTTTTTAAATCAGGTTCAAACAAAACTTTGAGGTCGGTTCTCGAAGTTCGGTTCGTGATACGGTGCCACATTAAAGTGGCTCGTTGTTCTGTTACCAATAAATGCTTTAATCTGTACTCAGCTTTACGCATCACTCAATTTTCCGCGATTTACAGAAGTAGGGAAGCATCAAATTTCCCCCTACTAATTCAATAAAACGTCCAATTAAAGTACTAAAATCTACTAAATCCATTTTAGTCAAAATGAGGGGCTTCGCGCACAAGAGGGCCAATTGATTTCTCCACAGCTTTTTTGTTCTGATTTCTTTATTTACGACAACCACAGGCCGGAGTCGTGGCCATCAAGTGCGAGAATTACCTTACTAACTAATGTACTTATATATTACGCTAAATAAAATATTATATTGAAAACTAAATTAAAACACTATCTCAATATATATGTTATCAATTCCTCGTTACGATTTATAATCGGTTGCTAATTTCAAACTAAGCATACATCACAACAAGTGAGTGACGACATCTCTTATTGTAAATCTCAATGACAGGAGTAATTGTAAACAAACCTTAGATGTAAACATTTTTTTATATATATATATTCGCCGGGAGGGCAAATGACTCTACTCCACCTGATGGTAAGTGGTAGTAGAGTCCAAACGCGACGACGGCCAGTACAGACGGGAAAAACGTTCTGCACTAGCCGCCTTCGCCTTGCCGGCCCGCAAGATGCCTCTTCACGCCTCGTTTGAAGGAACCCGTGTTGTAAGAGGAGGGGAACACGTGAGCTGGTATATATACCATGCAAAACGCTAATAGCTCAGCTATATTATAAACAAAAAGTTGCTTAATATTTGTACACATTCCACGCGTATTGCTTATAGCTCTGCTATATTACAATCGCACAGTTTCTTAACATATCTTTTTTTTTATATGGAATAGGTAGGCGAGCATATGGGCCACCTGGTGGCAAGTGGTCACCAACGCCCATAGACATTGGCGATGTAACCATCGCTTATATCGCCAATGCGCCACCATCCTTGGTAACTAGGATATTATGTCTCTAGTGCCTTACACTGGCACACTCACCCTTCAAACCGGAATACAACAATACCAAGTACTGCCGTTTCGCGGTAGAATACCTGATGAGTGGGTATTACCTACTCAGATGAGCTTGCACAAAGCCCTACAACTAGTAATTTATAATACAACACTATTCCACTTAACCGATAACAACTTCGCCGACATTTAAAAACGTTTCATGAACACCACAGATTTAGATCTCGAAACAGCCTGTAAATGTCCCACTGCTGGGCTAAGGCCTCCTCTCTCTTTTTAAGGAGAAGGTATGGAGCTTATTCCACCACGCTGCTCCAATGCCGGTTGGTGAAATACACATGTGGCAGAATTTCACTAAAATTACACACATGCAGGTTTCCTCACGATGTTTTCCTTCACCGTAAAGCACAAGATGAAATATAATCACAAATTAAGCACATGAAAACTCAGTGGTGCTTGCCCGTGTTTGAACCCACGATCATCGGTTAAGATTAACGCATAATTACTTGAGCCATCTCAGCCGTTCAAGGTGATATTACAAATTTATAATTTTTAAAGAAATGAGTATCAAAGTTTCAATTCTTATTTTGTGAAATTAATAAGTGATTTTTAAATACAAATATTGTTTTGTGATATATAATGTGAAGTTTTATATTATAAGTTAAAAATTATATAATAGGGAATAATCCCTTGTGTTCGTGGCGCGTATCCTATATACATCGTTGCTATATATTATAATAATAAAATTATTATAATTATTATAAAATTATTATAATACATAGCTATAATTATTTATATCAAAGTACTCACGATTTACTATCATGATGCGTAAACATGTGAGCGTACCGATCTCACGCACACATTGACACACAATAACGAATCTTACGCTGACGTCATCTGACGTTCGAAGTCTCTGTTAGTACCGTGTACCGAGCGCTAAAATGTTTACACCTCAAAACAAAATATATATTTATTTTATTAACGAAAATATATTAGTATACAATTTACTTCATATCTAATTATTAGTAGGTTTATTTAATCATAAAATCATACAATAAATATTAATTTCGTTTTTTCACCATCCCGTTCGTGACCGCCATTTTTACACAAAGTATACGAAGGTAAACGGTACCTAACCTTTAACCTTCCACTGTCATATTTCATACTCTAAATCATTACAAACTTAAATTAAACTTAAACCCACTGGTGGTAGGGCTTTGTGCAAGCTCGTCTGGGTAGGTACCACCCACTCATCAGATATTCTACCGCAAAACAGCAATACTTGATATTGTTGTGTTCCGGTTTGAAGGGTGAGTGAGCCAGTGTAATTACAGGCACAAGGGACATAAAATCTTAGTTCCCAAGGTTGGTGGCGCATTGGCTATAAGCGATGGTTGACATTTCTTAGAATGCCAATATCTAAGGGCGTTTGGTGACCACTTACCATCAGGTTGCCCATATGGTCGTCCACCTTCCTATTCTATAAAAAAAAAAAAAATTTAATTAAACAAAATTTATATAAAAAAAGTAACTTTAAAATATAAAAAAATATATTATAATATAATTATAAATAATAAATTCGTTTCGAAATAAATCTGGTAACAAAAATATCACAATAAACTAGAATGTTATCATATAACATAATAATAATTAAGTATATATTTGTATAATTAAATATACACTGGGTGTATAATAATTTAAATAAATTAGTTTTTAATCTTTTTCTGTAAGAAGGATAATAGCTAATTCCACTGGCAAATCTAAATTATCCAACCTGTATATTTTAAACTAACTTATAAATATATATTATAAATGTTGTTTAGCGGAATTTCAGTTAAACTCATATGTTTCTCAATTAGAGAGGGGGGGGGGAGGCTCTCTAATCACCCCTAAACAACATTTATATGTGAAGCCGTGTTTATGTATATCTCCAAATATATTATCAGTATAAATATATTTTAAGGTGCGTAGAGATCAGAGAGCATCCTGTTCCCCCACTAGCACTATAGATATCCAATGGATTTTTAAGTAGCGTTAGCAAAGAAGTTCAGAATAATAATAATTCGACTTAAAGGGGAAATACGATTAGCAGATTGTGTCCATGTATGTTTGTATGTTCAAATCAATAGCAGGATCCTATCGCGTTACACTTTTAGCTACGCGTTCTCTTATCTTAACGCACCTTTATATATTTTATGTAAACATTTTCTTATTATTATCTTCCACTATACATTTTTGTCCTTCACATGTTTGTAAATAAATAATTAATTTTAGTATGTACTAATCTGAAATAAATATTAATTGAATTAATTTTTTTTTTTATATATGGCAACACCAAGCCATCCGTCAATCTCGCAGATAACTAATGACAATAATGCTGGCCTTTTAATATAACTGTACATACACTCTATTCCCTCACTCTCATAAACCGATACAACTAGAGATGACCGGGCACACCTGAACGGCTTTAAGTGCTTTCCGAGGCACGAGTGTCCACACTGTTACCATTATTTTGTTTATTACCATTGTTTACCAAGGCAGTTAAGCATTTAAGTTAAATAATGACATAATTACATAAATAATCAAATCGCTATGTCAAATATTATACACGTTAAGAATTTCTATCTTAGTTTTCAATATCCCATAACTGTTTTCCAACTCTTCAAAAAAAAATCCATGACGTTCATGAAATTAATTAAATAATTTTTCATCGCCAACCACTGCACAAACATGGCAACACAGATGTCTTTTTTTTATCAATAAAAAAAAAAAAACATTAAATCCATTTGTCCTCTTTCTTACCGTTCAGCAACGGTGTCGATTCTTCTTTGCATTCTTTAATTGGACTTATATCCGGTTTTCCGTTGAAGTATTTAGCGGATTTTGTCTTGGACACTATGTACGGAACACCTGCCAGGTCTGACGTGAGAGGGTTGTAGTATTGGCGATAGCACAACACTGATACTGTAAAACCCAAGATCGATCCCACTAGGACATCTGAAAAGAATCATTTCTTTACGCGGAAGTTGGGGGTTTATCCAACATTTAGGATCGGTAGTTACTAAATGCATCATCTCCCATAGACATTGGCACTGTAAGAAATATTAACAACCCCTTAAATTATCAATGCCTCTCCTTGGGAACTAAGATGTTATGTCCCTTGTGCCTGTAATTACACTGGCTCACTCATCCTGTATACACAGCAATAGTAGTATTGCTATTTGATGGTAGAATATATGATAAGTGGACGACTTCTTATTTGTTAGCTTGGGTAATGTTTAGGTGATCTTCATTTCGTTTTTAAACGTTAAAATTATTAGTATCAACTATTTTTATAAGCAATCTACATTTTTCTGACAATTTTAAAACATAATCGAATACAAAATGTTCTTTTTTTATATACGCCGGGAGGGCAAATGATTATTATATTATTCAACATTGAAGCATTAAAATTGCTTATTGATAGTCAAACCAGAAACTACCACCGGGTTGGAAAGAAAACACCCAGCCCTGAGAAGAACCGGCGAAAGAAACTCAGCGGGCCTTTTTTTTACATGTATCATGATTCAGTTACAAAAAAAAAAGAGAAATAACCATGCGGCGATCGTATCATTCCCAAGCTGTGCTTTACAATTTTTTTTTTTAATTTAGCAACTGAGGCATTTTGATCACTTTCTGAGATCCTGTTTTAGAACAGTATACATTGCCCCACAAAAGATTTACTGACTCAAATGTAATGAAGTATCAGTGAACCCATACAATATTATATACATATACCAAAAATAAAAAAAATACTTAAAATAGTCTTGTGAAACCACTTTGTAGTGGTAGACTATGTAATGAGTGGATGGTATCTACCACGATGGACAAGAACCTGTCACCAAGTAAATACAAATTAACGCAAGTTTACCTTACCTTAAAATATGAATCTCTATCAAAAATAGAATCCAACTTAGGTTGAAGTTAAATTATAACCAAAATTATTACCTTGCCAGTGATGGTGGTAGTCACAGGTCCTGGACAGTGCGATACATCCAGCCATCACGAGGGGCATGATCGTCGTCAGGACCCTGGCCCCTGAGCCACGCTTCCTGGATATCGTGCCCAGTCTTCCACAGATCCAAGCCGATGCGATTCCCAAAGAACAGAATGACACTGCGACATAAATGAGAGGGCTGATGATATTGTTAAGGAAGCAGGGCAAAATTGGATGACTCTCGCCAGAGATAGAGCATTCTGAAGAATTTCTCAAATTCTGAAGAGAAGGAAAAAGAGGAGGCCTTCCACCAGGCCACCCAATCGGGATCCACATTACAAGAAAATAACTAACGACATCAACACTAGATTATTAAGTTAAAATATACTAACACGACTAAGAAACATTTGAATTGTAAACATTTTGATGTTGAATAAGAGGCAAACTATATATTTCACAGGAAAAATTTTGATTCCTTAGATCACATTATTGCAATTTTCATATAAAAGAAAATAAATTTCATAGGAATTTCATAGAAAATAAAAACAGCCTATGTTACTCGCTGATATAAAGCTTTCTGTAGGTGAAAGAATTTTTAGAATCGTTTCAGTATTTTTTGAGTTTATTAATTACAAACAAACTTACTTATTTACTGGTGGTAGGGCTTTGTGCAAGCTCGTCTGGGTAGGTACCACCCACTCATCAGATATTCTACCGCAAAACAGCAGTACTTGGTATTGTTGTGTTCCGGTTTGAAGGGTGAGTGAGCCAGTGTAATTACAGGCACAAGAGACATAAAATCTTAGTTCCCAAGGTTGGTGGCGCATTGGATATGTAAGCGATGGTTGACATTTCTTACAATGCCAATGTCTAAGGGCGTTGGTGACCACTTACCATCAGGTGGCCCATATGCTCGTCCGCCTTCCTATTTTATAAAAAAAAAAAAAAAAACATACAAAAAATCAAACAAATCTTTATAATATTAGTATAGAATAGGAAAAAATATAGTCAAATAATGTTTTACGCGTCATACTTACAACTACTATGGCCGCTGGGAAAAGATTTCCTCCCCTCCATTATATCAGAAATGTCACCCGTGCATTGAAGCTCTGGGGTTTCAATCCCATCAGGGAAGCAACGATAGAAGAAATCGGGGCGCGGACGACCTACAAAAATACAATTGAAAACATAAATAATCACATGATATAGTGTTGATTTTCAAATAGGGGATTCCCCTCTATGATTATGCGCCTATAGGGAAAGTTAATAGTATAAAATGCCTTTAGAAAAAAAAAATTGAATGTAATTTGGAAGTTATAAATATGTATTTTTATAATATATAAAATTAAAATAAAATAAAAACAAAATACACATTACAAATTTAAAGCAAAAACACGCTGTCTAAAAGATTGTCCTGTGGCATTGTACACAAGACCCAGGCACTATTGCCTCTCTGCACCGCTAGCCTCTGCCTTTTGGGAGAAATGTATGCCTATGTTATAAATATATAAACTACAATATCGTAATCCTAACTAATATTATATATACGAATGTCCCTTTATTTGTTTGTTACTCTTTCTTAATCTTTAAAATCAAAAATCAAGAAATTTAACTTTCAGCATCTGGGCTGCTACCGCGATGGCCCAAGCCCAGGGTTTGAACCATGGCATTTGTGGCATTATAAGCTGTGAACCAAGCCATTAAATCATACATAAATAAATGACTTACCAACAATTAATTTAACCGTATCAGTTAACATCCCAGTTATACCTAGAGCGAGCGACCAGGACAAAAGAAACTGGAAATATAAATACGTATATATTATATAATTAAATTTATTAGGTGTTTGTTGTTATATATACATAAGCCTTTAACGTTTTTACATAAGACAAATTTAACAACGTACTTGATGACAAGTCATACCAACCGTATTGGATATCCGAATAGGACAAATGGGCCCAAATAGGGGGTAAAAAAATTAAGGAATAGCTAATCTTAGTGATATATTTTTTGGAGCTAATAATTATACGCAAAATAAATTGCTTTAATTTAATTCTTATGAATCATTCCATTTTTCGTACTTTGCAGGAGGCAATATTACATAGGCCTAAGATGGCGATGGTTAGTCAATAGTCCGTTTAGAGCCTTACCTCCAAAGCATCATTACAATCATTACACACTGCCCACGCTATCAACGACAGAACACATGGTACTGATAACACAATGGACCAGAGTGTACCGCTGGGAACGTAGGACTCATGCCTTGGATATTTACAGTTATTTTCCAGCTCGGAATGTGGTATTACTCTGATGAAAGGATTCAATGATTCCATATAACTGAAAAATAAAATGAAAAATGAGATTTTATTTTTGATGTCAAATAGCTTATTATAATTTTAAATGCTTATATATAAACTATATATAATATTATTACACCAATTTTTTATTACATTTACTAAAACTTAATTGAAAAAAGATAAATCCTGGTGTCGTATTCCTTTAAAGTTGATAAAATTTATCCAAAATGGTAACGATAGACGATATATTGATAGTGTGTCGAAAACCCTCTTGTACGTGTTGTAAACAACTATAAGTAGCTTTAATTCAATCGGATAAATAGTTTAGGAGCATTTAGAATATAAACAAAGAAACATTATTTTTTTTATTGTTAGTTCTACCTTTATTGCACAAATAACGCTACTGATAATTCACATTAGCAGTAAATTTTACCGATTAATTCGAGTATATTTTATTTTATATGAAATCAGTTTTATCCGAATTATATTAAGTTTTATAATAATATAAATAAACAACAATGTAATTTTTATACATTCGATACATATTTGTAGAATGTTTCATTCATAAAAATGTTATCGAAAAATTTAATTATAACATATGGTAGCCAACTCACCAAAAAGCGGAGAACAAAAGAATACGAAGGAGAATTTCTATGAATAAATTATAGCTGGCTGAACGTAAAAGTGGCATTTTAAAAAAAATACAATTTAATTTAATATGTAATAATTTATCTCTATTGTTGTAATATTTTGTCAAAACATTGTCTGTACTTTTGTGGTGAGCATTTGACTTTTATTACGGTATTGCCAGTAAAATCTGTCAAAATCCCCGATAAAATAGAGACCGGTAGAATTATTTTAATAATATTAATAAATTCAAAAACTTCAGTATAAGTAAAAAAATAATTAAGTCTTCAGTTTGAAAGATAATGCCGAAGCAATTACTATCAATTTTTTAAGTATATTATTCTTTGAAAACTATGTTTATAATAATATTTAAGCCTAACTTTTGATAACTGATGTTTAATTTGAAGAACACTATATTTTGATACTTTACTTTTAAATAAAATTTCAATCCGTTCAGTATACGATCCTCTTATCTTTGTATTCTTAAAACATAACATTGTCTTAAAATATAATTATATACTAAAAATAATTATTGAGTAATCAAACAGAAATTTAAAATTGATGCTATAATTTAAAATACCTACTTAAATATTAAACCATCCAACCAACCAAATATTATTTAAATAATATGTTCAACATTTAATAATAAGATATTTTATACATTTAAAATTAAAATGATTATTGATTTGAAATTATTGATGTTATTTCTATAATCCCTGATAAAATTATAATTAAACAGACTACTGTCTTAATAAAAGCCGAATCTACAATCTAGTAACACTGGTTATATGTCATATGATTGCAAATATTTGACAATACTATCAACAATCTACCAATGATCGTTTTTGCGTTTTATTGCCATTAAAATAAATTATTATTAAAAAGTTTTATCAGGTTAGTTTACGGCATTTTGTAATATACTAGAAAAGATTTGAGATTAGCATTTGAACTGAACACAGAAAAACTTGGCGGCTATGACTATGATAAGTTTAAAAACTATAATTATATGTAAATTACGTTTGTGTACATTTAAAAGATTAAAAAAAAACGAATTATAATATAATTTAAACGCAAATTTTCAAACGTTGGTATGACCCAATTTATTATATATTAAAACAAGCCGTTTTTAACGTTATACTAACATAAAAATGATATTGGTTTTATTTATATAATATGCAATCCAATCTGGTGAGAACAATTAGACAAATGTATGCTTGGGAGTCTTATTGATTACAATAAAAAAAAATACTTATTAGGAAATCATTTTATTTTTAAGTACACTTACCATTCGGCAGTCGAAAACTTTGAGCATTTTTAAATATCATTCGATAAGTTAAGTTAAGAAAAGACGAAAATTTTAGATGGTTAGACGGAGTCGCATTGTTGCACAGCAACAATTTAACAATCTTGCACCAAGTTTTTATCATAAAATAAATCAATTTTCAGGAATAAAGGACATTAAAAACTACCAATTAAAAGGCAAAACTAAAACATAGTTAAAACAACTTTATTATGAAAACGTTGATAAACTATTAAATACCTGATAAATGATCATCCACATCATACTCAAATATAGCACACACACTTTACACACATGCGACCACTTTTACACACCCACGCACACACGGTATGGATCAACTTAAAATAATTAGTAATATTTTGTAATAATGTTAGGGAAGGAACTGACTTCTGACGCACGGGTAACAACAGTTCAGGAGTCAGGGTTACTTTTTTATAATATATATGTAAGTTGTAATGGATAACAATGAAGCATTATTATTGCTAATTATTTGTCAATCAAATATAATTATGTGTATATTATTGGGATGTCCGTAAAAAAACATGTCCTTACAATGTATAATTACACAAATTTTTCTTTAGAAGCAAAAATTTATTGCCTGTGTATCTTTTTAAAAACTGTATTTTATTTCTTTATTGACGAGCTGGTTGGCGTGGTTGGTAGATATTTGCCTTTTCACGCCGAAGGTTGTGGTTTCGATTCCCACCCAGGACAGATATTTGTGTGCAAGAACATGTCTGTTTGTCCTGAGTCTGTGTGTAATTATCTATATAAGTATGTATTTGTAAAAAGAAAAGAATTATATGTAGTATATCAGTTGTCTGGTTTCCATAGCACAAGCTCTGTACAAGCTTTATTTGGGATCAGATGGCCGTGTGTGAAAAATGTCTCAAGATATTATTATTATTATTTTAAGCGAACTATGTACTAAGTTCTTATAAGAAAATAAATTCTTTAAGCCCGGATGCAGAGTAGAGATATGTGTTGTGTGAAGCTTATTGTAATACTTTAATATAAATGTGTTTATGCAATTGTTATTATCTCTGCTCTCATATTGAATTAGTTCTCGTGTTCGTGTGTTCTCTTATAAAACACCTTTCACCAAACAATGGGTTTTTTTATGTTATAGGTAGGCGAGCAGGACGAGCAACTGGGCCACCTGATGGTAATTGGCGAGGTGAGAAATACTAACCATTCCTTACTTCCCCAATGCGCCACCAACCTTGGGAACTGAGATGTTATGTCCCTTGTGCTTGTAGTTATACTGCCTCACTTACCCTACAAACCGGAACGCAATACCAAGTATTTCTGCTTAGAGGCAGAATATCTGATAAGCTACCCAGACGAGCTTGCACAAAGCCCTACCACCAGTAAAACCGGTTGTCCTTGAGAATTCGCTATAAGCGATATACCGCCTTCGCGCATCTTCTATTGTTTGATTAATCTGTTACTCAAATGTTGCAATAAAGCGTTAAATAATTTTCATTAATTACAGTAACAGTAACAGCCTGTTAATGTCCCACTGCTGGGCTAAGGCCTCCTCTCCCTTTTGAGGAGAATGTTTGGAGCTTATTCCGCCACGCTGCTCCAATGCGGGTTGGTAGAATACACATGTGGCAGAATTTCAATGAAATTAGACACATGCAGGTTTCCTCACGATGTTTTCCTTCACCGTTAAGCACGAGATGAATTATAAACACAAATTAAGCACATGAAAATTCAGTGGTGCTTGCCCGGTTTGAACCCACGATCATCGGTTAAGATTCACGCGTTCTTACCACTAGGCCATCTCGGCTTACTAATTTCGGCTTATTAATTAATTTCGCAATAAGTTAATACAAATCGATGTACTGATGGGCTATACTGTAAGAACAAAACTCGCAACTCATCATGGAAAACGGTCGTAAAGTATCAGGACGTGATATGCGAAATTGATTAATAATGCTTACATTTCAAGGATATAAGGCTCAAAATAGTATATCACCATAAGTCGGTTGTCAACATTTCTCGGGTGATTAACGAAGCGGTCTTAGAGAATCGTACTGTTGAGTTTAAGCTTAGTTAGAACTATAATATTTAGAATATTGTTTTCAATAGCAATCAACTCTAGTGTTGCACTCTTCTTAAACGAACAATTAAAACTTAAACAAAATGCAACTAGTCTCCTACGTCATGTAGATCAACATTAAAAAAAATGGCAATAGTAGAACAATGCTGTCTTCTTCTTTCGAATGACAAATTAATAATGACAAAAAGAGAAATAACAGTGTTTAACAGCCGCTTAGCAAAAGACGTAAGGGTGATATTCTCTCAACGACAAGAACTACAAAAGAGTGTGTGTGTGTGTGTGAGTCCATTTATTTAAGGCTTTATTTACTAGACAATATATAAAATTAAAGAATTTTTCTTATTTTTTATTTTTCTTTTACTATGTTGGTCTTAATAAAATAAAATTACATAATTAAGTACAAATAAAATAACTTAAGCCCTTTTTATATTTAAATACATTTGTAAATATAAAAAAATATTTTGTTAATTAATAACTTTGACTTAAACTAAACTTAAATTAAAACAAAGAAAGAAATGATTCTATGAAAGTAAATACTTAAGCTTTAGCTTTGCGAAGACAACGAGTTCCATAAAAAAAAAAACAAATAAAAAAACCAAAATAAAAAAATACAAACACTATAAAGAATGATTTCGTTATTTAAAATAAGTTCAAAAAATTAAAAAACCTTCATATAAATCATACAGATTTTATCATAGGCAACAGATCAAACGATTACCTTCCAACATTAAGCAATTTTGCTCCCCTTAACAACAAAACAACTGTGGCCATACCAGTCATATAAAATAAAAACTATAAAAAAAGGCAAAGACAACTAGTGATCGTACGATTTTGTATTTAATCTATATATTATAGAAAAGATCATCCATTTCCCTAGTGTCTTTTTAAAAAGCGTTTAAATTTAAAAAACAAAACAGTTTTTTTTAAATAATGTTTGAAAACCAGATGGAATACAATTTTTAAATAAAACAAATACAAAGTAAATGTCATTCAGTAAAATCTATGTATAAGAGTATATAAATTCTATGTAGACAACGTACATACATAACGCATTATACAATACATATACAAATGTAATCAGCACCTGATTACATTTGTCACATTTGTGTGATCAAATTCGTTTAAACATTACAATATTTAAACAAATTTGACAGATCTAAAATATTTTGTATTCTTTTTATCACCACACGTGTAGTGGATATTTTTTTTCTTTTTTGGCATGTATCTACGCTAGTTGACCGCAAAATATTCTGCCAATGTCACGTATAAAAGAGATGACAAGGAAAACACTAATAAAACTATTTAGAATTGTGAAATGTCGATTGAAATCGATATTCAAGAACGGTAACAACGTTGGCGTTGAATTACACATGTATTACAAAGACGTAGTAATTAAAAAATTGTAAAAATTTTGTCATATAATAATATGAAATTAAAAAAAGGTAACTCAAAAAGTGACGAACGCAAATGACCGTGAAAAACAAATGAAACATAATTTAAAAAAAAGGGTTCGTTGCAACATATGTTACAAATAATAATAATTGCTTCAATAAAGGTTTTGTTTTAACTTTGATTCATTATACAAAAATAGTTTTATCTACTGATTGCGAGAAGTCTATATCAAACATTGTGTACAAAATAATCATATCACTGTTATTCCCTCATAATATAACGCAACGTGATGCGGTAAATAAATAAATAAGATTTGCTTGCGTAAAAAAACAAACAATTTAATTTTTTTTTAAGTGTTATTTTTTTGACAAAGACCGTTTGGTTTAAGATTCGAAAAGCGAAGTGAAGAATCCTGTTGTGCTAATGAAATTATAATGTAAATAATGTTAGCATGTATAAATACGAAACGATAAAAGAAATACCATGCAATTGTAATGTTGCCAGTGAAATTATAATATAACGAAATTGACAATAATCCTTTATATGTATTATTTCTTAATGATACTTCCACACTTTCGCATTCATGTTTCTTATTTCACTCGCATTTGATATTGATATTTAGACTTTGTTTCAAGTGGTTATTTTCATATTAGAAACCATATTTTTATCATCACACGTTCAAAAAAGGCACTTTTAATCTAATTTCATACAAAAAAATATATTTTACAAAATACTTGAATATAAAATGCAATAAAAAATATTAAAAATCTTGGTGACATTCTGTATATATATGTATGACTTATGTGAACACAAAGACATTATATATCATTACTTAGCTAATACATAACACTATTATCATATAATAAACTTCCTAATACCAATCTACTTACGTAAACTCAAACGGCTGTACTTATAAACGATGTGTAGTCGATTTAGTTAAACAATGCTGTCTTGTTCTTTCAAATGTCAAATAATGACAGCAAGTGAGCACGAGTGTTTAACTAAACAGCCACAACAGTTTTTTTTTTATTAGAATGTTTATAAAAAGGAGTTTTATTCCATATTTAATCTGCTGCCAAAACAAATTGTAACAGTGTTTTATAATAAAAACCGCATAATTGTCTGTACTATCGCCTCCATGCTGTCACAGATTGTTTATAATATAATAATTAAATTATTTCTTAAGATATTTGCAGATTATATATAACAAATATATAATAAAATATATTATAATATAAGGTTACATAAATACAATTACCTGAATCTAAAGCTGAGTCACCACAAGAGGTAAATTGTAACTTTTATTTAATTACAGAATATTTGAAATAAATTGTAAGCGAATATCTAGACATTCAGTGTTTACACACTAAATGCCTTACTTAAGTTTAGTAGGTAATTAGTTGAATTATGCTGTCTACTTCTTTCAAATTTCAAACTAACAATGTCAGAAAGAGACTGGTGTTTAACTAAACAGCGGCTAAGCAACGTTTATAAGTATTATGAAGCAATACGCGTTTTATTATGTTTATCTGTACTCTGATAATATATTTCATTACAGTGTAAATGCGCTGTCTAAATTTATACTAAAGATATTTTTGTGAAAACTAACTGTAAATACTTTTAAGACTAGGTTAGTTATTAACGGTACCAAAGGGTGAGGTGAATGACGTCTTTTTTTTCGAATATCAAATCAATGATGACAGAATGAGACAGATATGTTTAACTAAACGCCCACTAAACAATATTTCAAGGTGGTGTTACATACATATTAGGCTATAGTCAGACCTTTGCGATTAAGAAAATTGTATAGCGTAAAGCTACAGACACAAATACTTCAGAACAAAAGAAAACTGACCTCAAAATACATTTCTCATACGCACAAGTGTTTGTCTTAAATATTAATCTTTTATCAAAATGGATTTATTAAACTGGTTCAATAACGCTATATCGTACTATATTAGGCTCTATATAAGGTCCTCCAGACCGATTGCGGCCACGGCGGTCAATCTCAAGAGAGATTAGCCAACTACGCAGGTGCACTCTCTATTCCCTTACTCTCATAATCCGATGGGACGGCAATCCGACACGACCGGAAAGAGTTCGGGCGCAGGACCGACGTCTTTACGTGTTTCCGAAGCACGGGAGTTTACAGTGAAATATTGCTAATATTCATATAATTATAAAAAAATATCGCACGAGATCGCGCTACACAACCAGTGGATTTATGTTTATGTATAATAAATTACAGATAATATCCCATTGCATGTGTCCTTGCGTTTTCGTAGTAATCAAAATATTCTGAAGGTGAATTCGCGTGTTTTTTAACAACTTCATCCAGCTGCATTTGATCGCCCCAATCAGCCTGAAAATAAAGAATATTTATTACATTTTATATATTATAATTTAGTTTATAGGTAGACGGACGCAAATGGGCCACCTGATGTTAAGTGGTCATCAAAGCCTATAGGCATTGGCGATGTAAGAAGTATTTATCCATTCCTTACATCGGCAATGCGCCACAAACCTTGGGAACTAAGATTTTATGTCCCTTGTGCCTGTAATTACACTGGCTAACTCACCCTTCAAACCGGAACACAACAATACCAAGTACTGCTGTTTTGCGGTAGAATATCTGATGAGTGGGTGGTACCTAGGCAGACGGGCTTGTCCCGTCTGGTTTGTCGTTTTATATTTTAAGTACTAACACAAACCCCCCCCTCCACTCAAACGGAGTTGAACCCGCGTGCGGTAATGGTGGCTTATAAATCAACGTCCAATATCTTTGTCCATTTGTCTGACTTCCTATAAGCTTATAACTACGTAACTCAAGTACTTACAAAATTAGGGAACCTCGATTTCTTCTCGTCAAACTTTTTCTCATTTATGCATCGTAATAGGTACAGCCTTTCCACCCACGGCCATATCATGTAGTCTAGCATACCCGGTTTGTTTCCTCCAAAGTAATTTGTACCTTAAATTTATATTTTTATAATTATGGCACACCGTGTACACATGTTTAGGGATGTAATCTAGTTTATCGCTGTGTAAGTTCGTAAATTTAATCTATTTCCTGATTGTATTCTGTTTGTGTACCTATATAATAAGCTTATCTTTTCTGTTTACAGAATGAATGAATGAATGAATGAATGAATGGACTCACCTCTCAAAGCTAGCTCCTTCTCAAATATCTCCATCGTTTGGATTATTTGTTCGCTGCCGAATGCGAAGTTTGTGTCGAAACACTCTAGACTTCCTTTTATTAACTGAAAATAAAGAAATACATTATATAAGTTACCAGTACCAACCCGCATTGGAGCAGCGTGGTGGAATAAGCTCCAAACCTTCTCCTCAAAATGAGGAGAGGAGGCCTTTAGCCCAGCAGTGGGACATTCATAGGCTGTTTCGAATTTCGGAAGTTACCAGTAATTACATAGAATACATCCTATGATATTAATTATTAGTATTCGCTCGTCGATTCGCTTGTGTTCGGGAATGGGCGGGTGTACAAAAGTAAAGACTTGGGATTCAAGTTTGCCTCATACCAAATTTTATCAAAATTTGTTCTGTGGTTTAGCCGTGAAAGCGTAACAGACAAACAGAGTGATTTTCGCATTTGTTATATGGCAATGTCTATGAGCGGTGGTGGCCACTTAACATCATGTGCCCCACTTTTCCTGTAGTTACACTGACCCTCTCATCCTTCAAACCGGAATACAACAATACTAAGCATTGCCTGAATGCCTGAATATATGATGAGTGGCTGGTACCTACTCAGACAGTCCTTACTCCCTGTCTCTCCTGTCCCCTTGCACAAAGTCTTACCACCAAGTAAAATGGTACTCTATTATCGAGAGTGTATATATAAAAAACTAAACTATAATCCCTTTAAATTATTACCACAGACTGTTAAAAAAGAGAAAACAGTGATTGAATTATAATGGCGCATCCACACATGTCATGGCTTTGACGGCGCTTTTAATGCCAATAATTATTTCGATAGCACATAGCATTAGTTAATAATTTGAGAGGATTTTGTAATACATCACATGAACTCGCATTTAAAGTGGTTGAATTATTGGTGAAAATTACGGCCATTAGGGCTTTTCTGTAAGAACAAACTCGAGAATCACCGCAGAAACGGTCGTGAAATGTCAGAAAGTGATATGCGACTTTGACCATTATAATTATAACATTTCATGAATACACCAGCGTAAGTCAGCCAACGTTCCACAGGTGAACTCACTTATACTCATGAGTTCATACAAAGCAGTGCAGGTATTTTTTGTGTTTATATCGTATAGGTATAGGTGTAGACGGATGAGCATATGGGCCACCTGACGGTAAGTGGTCACCAACGCCCATAGACATTGGCATTGTTAGAAATGTTAACCATCGCTTACATCACCAATGCGCCACCAACCTTGGGAACTAACATGTTAAGTCCCTTGTGCCTGTAATTACACTGACTCACTTACCCTTCAAACCGGAACACAACAATACCAAGTACTGCTGTTTTGCGGTAGAATATCTGATGAGTGGGTGGTACCTACCCAGATAAGCTCGCACAAAGCCCTACCACCAGTAATGATGTACGATTGACTCACCTCATTAAACCTCTCTATAAGCAGCCTATCCTGTGCCTTCACGTACGGATCTCTGGAATGTAACGGGTTCCGCGTGTATTTCTCATCCAAGTAATCGCATATGACAACACTTTCGAACAAGCACTTGTCTCCTTGTTCCGTCGGTATCTCAAGAACGGGAATTTTTACTGAAACAAAAATACTGTTTTAGACATGATTTTTTTGCAGTAATATTAATTCTTGGCCTGGCTGTTACCAAAATATTTAATCTTAAGTCTTAAACTTTGTTATCACATATAACTATATATATATATATATATATATATATATATATATATATATATATATATAAGCTTTCAGTATCTGAATGTATCATCAAGTACAATGATGATGAAATCCTCCAGACCGATTTCGGCCACAGCGGTCAATCTCAAGAGAGTTTAGCCAACTGCCCAGAACATATTAAAGTGCACAAGTGTGTGCGCAAATACAGGTGGACTCTCTATTCCCTAACTCTAATAATCCGAAGTAACGTCAATCCAACACGACCGGAAAGAGTTCAGACGCAGGACCAACGGCTTTACGTGCATTCCGAGGCACGGGAGTGAACACACTTCCAACTTCTGCGGCCTTACATCAAGCCACTAGACCAACGAGGCAGTCTTATAAATATCTATAGACATATCAACATCCGATGTTTTTAAAATTATCAACAGTCCTAAACGCGAATCGTATTTATGAATCGATATTTAAATATTTGTACCAGTAAGAAATCGATTTAACCTTCTCCATAAATAAAAACAAAGCTTAAAATAATAGTCTTTATTAACAATCATATTAAAATACCAAAAATAATATGATGATGATATCCTCCTGACCCATTTCGACCGAGATTAGCCAACTGCCCAGAACATATAGTGCACAAGTGTGTGCACATACACAGGTGCATTCCCCATTCCCTAACTCTCATAATCCGATAGGACGACAATCAGACAAAACCGGAAAGTGTTCAGACGTAGGACTGGAGAGAATGCACTCACTATCAACGTCCCGACTCCGGGCTGCTACAAAGAATTTTCGACAGAAATTCAATCACTTTTTATCGACCCGATCTGGTGTTTGAATCCAGTATCATCGGCCTTATGTATAGCTAGACCTACGTGGCATACAAATTGTCCGATGCAGATCTAGATATGAACCAGCAAATTAAGATTCACGCGTTCTACTCATTAAGCCATCTCGGCTAATAGACGACCCAATTAAATTAAAAAAACACAAACTCACGTCTAGGATTTTTGGCTTTGAACCACTCGGGTAAATGGAGGGGGTCCAGTCGGTATACTTCATATTTCGCTTTTTTAGCTTCCAATATTAATAAAACTCGGTGACCGTATGGGTTCATGTCCACGTGGTATAGCCTGAGCTTGTCTGTGAGTCGCGGTGGTGAAACGGCTCCTGAAAGAAAGAGTTATGACGTCATTACAAAGAGAAATTCGTCATGACAATACATAATATAATATCCTGGGATATTTTAACACACGGCCATCTGATCCCAAATTAAGCTTATACAGAGCTCGTACTATGGAAACCAGACAACTGATATACTACATATACTATTTTTCTTTTGTAAATACATACTTATATAGATAATTACACCCAGACTCAGGACAAACAGACATGTTTATGCACACAAATATCTGTCCTGGGTGGGAATTGAACCCCCAGCCTTCGGCGTGAAAGGCCACATCCACCAACCACGCCAACCGGCTCGTCAAAATATATGTTCGTATCTGTTTAAGACTTGATGATGATGCTGTTTAATCGTTATATAAAGAATTATTTGATTTTTGTATGTTTGTTTGTAATGGATAAACGTAAAAACTACTAAACCGATTTTAAAAATTCTTTCCCTTATTGGAAGTTACATTATTAGCGAGTAACATAATCCATTTTATGACGAAGTTGGTCGCAAGTTATATATGTCACTGTAGCATGCACAATCGATCCGGTGGCGCTCCGCGTTAAGACGGAAAGGGTTACCGCTGGTTTTTTAGTTGGTATTTAGATGTACGGGACGCACTCGGCGCCTTGGACACTTGCAAGCCCTACATACCGCCCCACTGTTCCCACGTAATGTGTTTTTTCAGCGTTAAAAAGGGTAGCTAGTTATATACACTTTGTTGTACCTCGTCACAAGATGGCGCTGCAAGCCATTAAATTATATGCCATTCAACTAATCACCATGATATTTGGTGTCTACGTGTGCTTGTTTTTTTAATATAAAACTTGATCTACTTACATTAAATCAAATTATTATTTATTTATTTAAAAAGGCACATCTACATTATATATTTATTAAACATTTGTAAATTCAAAACAATTAAAAGACAACTATCTGATATATGTATTATGACAAAAACACGTACAGAAAAAAAAAATTAAGATATATCCTGCCTGGTAATCAAAAATACAGACATTTTTTATCATATATTTAATCTTATGTAATATGCGTTATTTACTAAGGTTATTTAAAAAACTATTCAAATTTATTAATAAGTATATCTGCGGAATCCTATTATAGGAATACATTGCCCCAGGAAAGATCTAAAAGTTAATGGAGCCGGAAATCGGAACGTCAGATATATCTGGAAGACCTAAATATAAGCAGATGTTGAAGCTACGTGCTGCTGCGTTTAGGAACGCAATAATTACCTAGAATCCAGGTCAAGGTAACCGCGTGCGAGAATTACTAAGCAACAATTCATGAACGCATATCACATACATATCACATTATATATTATATTATTATTAATTACATTATAATAAGAAATACACAGACTAACAAAGTTTCCAATATATTCGAAATTTTACTCTGCCTGCATGTTACGCTTTCACGGCTAAACGTCAAAAGCCAGCTTGAAGGGCTATATACAATATGCTCGAAACATACTTTTTTATACCTAAAACCTGCTCCCTTTCCTTAAAAACGAGCGAAGCCGCAAGCGAAAACTATTATTAAATAATTAATTACAAGTATGATACAAGGGCACACGTTATAATTTAAAAAATTAATAAAATATGTATATCTTTGACCGAATGTATCCACTCCTTGTGCCGGAATATATTAAAAAAAAAAGAAAAGTGCGTCATCGCCTGTCATAGATGATAGAAGAAGAAAATAACTTTTGGCGCGAAGTTTGGGTGCTTCGAACATACAATTACTTGAATTGTCATTTTTAGTTGGTTTTGTTAACATTTAAAGTAATTAATGATTGTGTTGTTTGTTATTTGTGTATTTCTTATTATAAAGTCAATACTTATTTATGTATCATTTTAAAAAGTCATTTTCGCTTCTGGTTTGTAAGAATAGGAGAATATTTAACAAATTACATTTAAACAATTTCCTCCAGCAAGCGAACAACCAATCCAATAACTCCACTAAAAATGTCTTATAATTAAGCAAATAATTAAACAACTAGATATTTTAACAGGAAATTAATAATTAAATTTATATTTATTTCAATTCTGAAATCTATTTAGGATTTTTTTGTTAAATATTTAATTTAGCAATCAGTTTCGACGACGCACAGCGGTGTCTGAAATCACTCAGGAAGAAATGAACTTTATTAATGTTACTCTTATATTATTTTATAATGCATATCTACTAAGCCGAGATGGCCCATTCTGCCACGTGTGTATTCCACCAACCCGCACTGAAGCAGCTTGGTGGAATAAAATCCAAACCTTCTCCTCAAAAAATTGAGAGGCCTTTGACCCAGCAGTGGGACATTCAGAGGCTGTTACGGATATGGTATATCTACTTAGTCTGATTTGGGAGTAATATTATATGATTCTGAAAGATTACGATTCAAAAGCACTAACAAAACGCTTGATTCTATTACCCTCCGAACACCTAAATATTTTCTTGTATATGTTTATCAATCTGTTTAATATATTTCACAGTATAAAATATATTTCACCTGTACGAAGTTGGTAAGTTTTATAATTTTTATATTAACTAATATAAGCACATACCAACCTTCACACAGAGTGTGCACACACATACCTATTTATATACACCAGACCTATTTACTACACACCAGTAAAAGCAAAGCCCTACCACCAGTAAAATCTTAGTTCTCGGTACACGGTAACTGAGACTTCGAGCGTCAAACAAGTACGCTTAAGATTTCGAGCGTCAGATGACGGCAGCGTAAGATTATTTACACATAAATTCTCATGAATACCTTAGTACCCATTTTTTTTTATTTCCCGGTACTTTTCTGTTTAATATATTTTCACTTAATCCTGCAATCACTGTATTCATAAATTCCACGAAACGTGCACAATTAACATCATTTTGTATTGTATTAATGGCGGACCAATGGATTACGTTTATAACGAAATTCTTTACTAGCATGGCCCTCGATCAAAACATAACTTGTTATATACATTTAAGTATTTATATAAAGGACTAATATGCACTTATTATGTGAGAAGCTTGTTGTGGGGGGAGGGTATTTGACAGGTGTTAAGTGAAACAAAAGTCCTTTCTTGAGGTTTAAGCTCTTTATGAAAATTTCTCAAAATCTCTTCGGGCGTTTAGAAAGACTTAACAGACATTCAGAATGACTTCATATAATACAAGTATATATTGTATATTGTTACTTGAGGTGTGAATGTACTGATGGTAATGCTTTGTGTAAGCTCGTCTGGGTAGGTACCACCCACTCATCAGATATTCTACCGCAAAACAGCAGTACTTGTTATTGTTGTGTTCCGGTTTGAAGGCCAGTGTAATTACAGGCACAAGGGACATAAAATATTAGTTCCCAAGGTTGGTGGCGCATTGGATATGTAAGCGATGGTTGACATTTCTTACAATGCCAATGTCTAAGGGCGTTTGGTGACCACTTACCATCATGGCCCATATGCTCGTCCGCCTTCCTATTCTAAAAAAAAAAAGAGAATTTCAGTTGTACAATACAGCATTCATTACATCCGATTGTTAAATGAACGTTTTTACTTTTACCTGTTAATTAAAACTTCTTCGTTACTTTCGCAAACGGAATCAACCTACCATGAAAGGCATGTTTTATTGTAATAAAAAAAAATCTTTAACTGATAAAATTGAACTTTCTCTTATCGTACATTGTTATTTTATAACACAAATTTTTATCAAAATACAAATAATTGTGACGTAATTAAACTTTAATTTCTTCATAATTACTAATATTAATACTATTTGTTGGTTCGTTTTATAAAAAGTGTATAAGAAATAACCTCGTTGAGCTAGTGGCTAGATACAGGGCCGCAGACCCCGAAGTCCTGGGTTCACACCCTACGTGGGGACTATAAAAGATCTGTCCAAGATTCTCAGTAGCAACCCGGAGTCTGAAAGTTTGGAAATCTGTACATTCCTGCTTCGGCGCGCACCTAACCTCTTTCCGGTCGTGTCGGATTGTCTCATCGGATGATGAGACAGAGCTAGGGAAAAAAGAGTGTACCTGTGTTTGCGCACACACTTGTGCACTGAAATATGTCCTAGATGTGCGAATTTTTTTAACGTCAAGAAGCACCACACTTGGGAACTAAGATGTTATGTTCCTTGTGACTGGAGTTACACTGGCGCACCCTCTAAGCCGAAACACAAGAATAAATATGCTACTAAGCGGTAGAATATATAACGTGTGGGTGGTGCTAACTCTTAACCCTAACACCAAGTAAGCGTATAAAACAAATACGAATAAAAAAAAATAAGAAACATTTAATGAAATTCTCTATTTTATTATTTAATTATTAATTTATCAACCTTCTCCTCAAAAGGGAGAGGAGGCCTTAGCCCAGCTGTGAGACATTAACAGGCTGTTACTGTATTAATTTATCATATTTTTTGTTATTTATTTCTACCTTCATTAATTAAAGCCGATTGTGAGAATTATGAATTGCACTATAATTGTAAACATATTTAATTAACGTCGTGATTTATTTTTGTTTATTTTATAAATACACCAATGTTGTTTCCGATCATAAAACCTCCAAACAAATATTATAAACGCAAAATTAAGTTTGTTTGTGTTTTCAAGTCGTTAACTTAACAATCGATTTTTATGAAATTTGCATATCCGTTGCTAGGGGTACGGAAGTCGGAAAAGGACATACGGTACCGCAGGTGGACCCCCCTCCACACGTGTGGGTTTAACCGCGGAAACTAGTACCTAAATAATAAATTTGAGCTTCAAACAACAGCAACAGCTAAGACGTCTTAGATTTGCTTTTATTTATATTATAAATAAATGATTAAACGTTTTTGTAATTCTCGGACGTCCGGACCTGTTTTTTTTATACATGCAAATAGCATGACTCACGAAAAGTATGACTTTACGTACATAATATTTCTTGTTGTAAAATTAATGAAAATTTATTTTAAATAAATTTCATTTTCGTTAATTATATTTATGTTTAAAAAGATAGGTTATTTTTTTTTATAAAAACCAAAAAAAAATGGTATGAAAAAGGGATCTATATATAGATATTCATTCCTGCTAATTTTTTAAAAGAAATCATTTAGAACGAGATAACTTTGTGGTATTTCAGTATTATTTAGAAATAGGTCACGTATCTTTTATCTAAACTTTGCGATCGCTTGTAGTCGAGATTCAATTTGTAACGAAATTTATTTACATTTCATTTTTTATATTATAAACACAATAAATATGTTAGACAATTTTAGTTGTTTACATAGATATTAATAAATTCTTATAATTATTATAATATATTTTTACTGATAGTAAGATAACTTCCAACGCAGATGCATTAACGAAACGTTGCACACATGACATCATCAACAGCTGTTTTCTATTTACACTTGTTAATTCTATTATAATAAATAAATTAATAAATATATATAACTTAAATTTACGTTAAAATGAGAAATAATGCGTCACCACTAAAAATTTAATAAAACCACCTATATTCGGATATATATGCAACTTTTAGACTATTTTATCATTTATGTATTAAATGAATTAATTATCTATTATAATTATATCATTTAGTAACCAAGAAAATACTATCAATTAAAAAAAAATTAAATGCAAAGATATTGAAAAATTATGCCAATCCAATATAAAATAAATTACATACCTGCTCTCCTTTGTGAATAATATGACATTTTAGCACTTTTCTCTCAATTAAACAATTAAAACAAAACTCTTTTTAGACCGTACTTTCGCGTTCGGTATCCAATGTGGAAATAGATACGTCACATTTAAAATAAGCAGCTATGACATCATGTCGACCCGATTATCAAAAACCCGGACATGTTGTGGAAATATAAACATTGTACGAAAACGCAACGCAGAAGCTACATTTCAATTTGGTCGGGTTATTTTATAAGGTCGCGGAACGCAGACGTAACTTTAGGTAGGTATTTTTTTATTGATTTACCTACATCGTTCATGTAGTTTTTAATTTTAAAGTGTATTCAATATTTTCTATATCTAATATAAAAAATGATAGCTTTCAAATTAAAATATTAGTTTTGCGGAATTCACAAATTGAACGATAAGTATAAGTGTTTTTTTTATTAAGTAATAACATAAAAAAATATAAGGGTACTCAATCTTTTGAAAACCTTTTAAGTACCTTATTACTTAGATAAGTAGTAAGGTATAATTTATTAGAATAGAAAGATAAAAGGATATTTTTATTAAAAACATTGAACATTCGTATTAAAAGTATTTTTATACGTAGGCATAGGTTTTTATATTTCATTAATATAATTTCACGAGTATTTGGGATGCCAGATTAAAAAATAATTCTATTACTCAATAAATTTGTTTTATTTTTTTTAATCGAAGAGTCGATTTTGATTCTTGATTAGTCAAAGTTTTAGGTACTTAATACTAATTTCTACGGATTTATTTTTCTATTTGTTTATTAAGAGCGAGCAGTTCAAACATAAAAAAAAAGTTTTTATGGAATAACAATGTCCATATGATATATACTTTACTTATAATGCATTCATCAGTGTCATCGCTTATTTATCAAAAAAAATCACTTGTGTATTGTTATATCTTATATATAAACGCATATGTAAGTAATGTAATGTCTTTTCAAATTTTATTTAGTTACATAAGAAATATTTAATTTGAATATTAAATTAGGCATATAGAAATAAAAAATAGCTACTGTACAAATTATGAGTGTGTGGAATGATGGTAAGAATGCTAGTAACCTTTCTCCGGTAACGATTCTTATACTCTTGACGAAAAATATATGCAGTCCTGCCATGCAGTGGAGCCAATAGAACAGTGTAAATTTTATATATATAATATTTATATTGACGAGCCGGTTGGCGTGGTTGGTAGAACACTTGCCTTTCACGCCAAAGGTTGTGGGTTCGATTCCCACCCAGGACAGACATTTGTGTGCTTGAACATGTCTGTTTGTCCTGAGTCTGGGTGTAATTATCTATATAAGTATGTATTTACAAAAGAAAAGTAGTATATGTAGTATATCAGTTGTCTGGTTTCCATGGCACAGGCTTTGTACAAACTTAATTTGGGATCAGATGGCCGTGTGTGAAAAATGTCCCAGGATATTATTATATTATTATTATTATATATAATTTATATATATATGATCTCTCTATGTATATATATATATATACATAGTCAGAGGTAGATACTAGGTAAACTGTAAATAGTACAAACTTACAATTTAAGATAAGGTAACCCAAGAAGCTGCAGTCACTTTGACAGTTCGTAATTATTGAATTTTTTTACTTCGTGTAAACAATAGTTTAAATACAATTTAATTATTATTATTTATGTATTAACGATAAGTGAAACATAATATATTATAAATATATTTATTTTTACAATAACGAAATTCGGAGGGTGTAATTGCAGTAATTTAATGCAAGTTAATAACAAAAAACTGGTCAAACAAGTTACGTGAGTGAAATATTCTGTTATGTTTCAATTATTTTAATAATTGTTTAGAGGTATTTGATTATTTTCAATGCATTAAAATTGTTTGAATTTTGAAAATATGTTAATTTAGGAAAAGTTTACGTTATGTTAAAATGAGTAGGAATTATTTTATGAAAACAAAATAATACAGATATTTATATTTAATACGAAAAATCAAGAAAGTTGTACATTTATCATAAAAATAAGATATACTTAACATATATTTACATTAAAAATCAATGATTTTTCATTTATATTAATAAAAGTTAATCATATTCAAATATACCTGCAAATATTCTTTATTCAAGTACTCTCTTTTGAATTTTCATATTACAGTATTGAGTTAAGTGTAAAGCTAAAGCGGTTTGGAATGTAGAATCTACTGAGAAACACCGACAAGAAGTTTCATAGTTACACAGTTACAGTTTTTCATATTTTTAAATTACAGAGTTGATCAAGTTCAATTAAATTTATATATATCCTGCTTACGTACTTTACAGCCTGTGAATGTCCCACTGCTGGGCTAAGGCCTCCTCTCCCTTTTTGAGGAGGAGGTTTGAAGCTCATTCCACCATGCTCCAAGCTTGGTGGAATACACATGTGGCAGAATTTCAGTGATATTAGACATGCAGGTTTCCTCACAATGTTTTCCTTCACCATAAAGCACGAGATGAATTATAATTACAAATTAAGCACATAAAAATTTAGTGGTGCTTGCCCGGGTTTGAATCCATGATTATCTGTTAAGATTTACGCGTTACTACTGGGCCATCTCGGCTATATCCTGCTTGGTAATCAATAAATACTAACTCAATGCTTATTTATATATAATCTTGTGTTTTCCCTTCCATATTTATCAAAGATAAAACATTTAATTTAATACTGAATTTTAAATATTTCAGAATATTTTATAATGGAAGAAATAGCAGTACACCCAGTGGAAGAAATTGTTATAAAGTGCGAAGTTATTGAAATATCTGATGAGGATGTAGATACACAAGAACCGAAAAAGTATGTTCAAATTTTGACATTACTTACCGTATCGCTAAATTCTATAATTTACTTTAAAAATGCTTAGTGATATTTAACTCTTGTCGTCTAAATGGTAACGGAACAGTTAAATTTTTGAAATTACATATCATATGGTGGTAGGGTAGGGCTTTGTGCAACCCATCTGGGTAGGTACCACCCACTCATCATATATTATAACTACTAAACAACAACAATACATAGTATTGTATTCCGGTTAAAAGGGTGAGTGAGCCAATGTAACTACAGACACAATGGACATAGCATCTTAGTTCTTAAGATTAATTACGCATTGATATGATTTTATTCACAGATTTGTCGGTAAATGTTGAATTTCAATAATTATATTAAACAGTTTAACTATATTTTAAAAGATTTTTAGAATAAATAAAAGTCCTCATGTTTCTTGTTAATCTATGCTGGTGAACTAAGAGATCATATGTCTAATGTAAATTGCATAACAGCATATAGTACATTTGCTTAACAGCCAATGAAAGTTATTGGAATTTACTGTGTAGAAATTTGTGGTAGCTGTACGTTAAACTTATTTCTGTAATATGACAGTTAAAAATGTATATATTTTAGTAAAATATATTTGATTTATAATTATTAATTATAAGACAAATTTAGATTCTATATAATTATTTATTTGTAAGGAAATGTTTGTTTCGTTATTCAGGAAACGTCGTAAACGAATCACTCCGAAGGAACCGCAGCCCTGTGATATTTGTGGTAAAACTTTCCAAACTGGCTATGAGCTTAAGAAACATAAACGAACACACACAGGCGAACGTCCATACATGTGTACGACTTGTGGGAAAACATACACACAGCTCGGACATCTAAGTATCCATAGTTTATCACATAAAGGTATAAAATATTTTTAATTATTTATTATATTTGTTCAGTGTATTACTGGTGGTAGGGCTTTGTGCAAGCTCGTCTGGGTAGGTACCACCCACTCATCAGATATTCTACCGCAAAACAGCAGTACTTTGTATTGTTGTTTTCTGATGTGAAGGGTGAGTGAGTCAGTGTAATTACAGGCACAAGGGACATAACATCTTAGTTCCCAAGATAGGTGGCGCATTGGCTATGTAAGCGATGGTTAACATTTCTTACAGTGCCAATGTCTATAGGCATTGGTGACTACTTACCATCAGGTTGCTCCTCGTAAGCTCGTCTTCCTATTCTATTAAAAAAAAAAAGTATCGTACCTCAACTGGGTTATCCCGTGTCGGGTCAAAAAAACGTTGTTGTCAGAAATTTTCAGTACCAGCTCAGAATTTAAAAGTTGCCAGTGCAAAATATTCATATGCGTCAATAGTCAAATAAAACCTGTGTGATGCTGCATCTCCACTGTCCAGTTTTGTCGGATTTGTTTGTTCCATGAGATTATTACAAAGAAAGAGAGCTGTGTTACACAAATTTGTGCACTATATTAAATCCTGTGCAGTTCTTCAGGGCGTTATTCTATATATCACCCCTTAACACAAGAATGAACCACTCATTCTTTTGAGTGTCACGGTAGCATGCGCAAGCGATCCCGTGGCGCTCCTCGTTAAGACGGAAAGGGTAGCGCTGGTTTTTTAGTGGGTATTATTGGGTTGTTTAGTGATGTTTGGGGTGCGCTCGGCGCCTTGGACACCGGCGAGTCCCACATACCCCCCTGTGTACTGCCACTTACCAACAGGGGAGACTTTTGGAGTTTTTGCTTATCTGCCTTCTTAAAATAAAAATAAAATGCATATGTTCAATTTTATATATATCTTTGTTTTCAGGTATTAAAAATTTTAATTGCAACGAATGCGGGTCGTCTTTTTACAGAAAAGCAGACTTGGACAGACACGAAAAGATCCACACGGGCGAGAAACCATTCCAGTGCGAAATATGTTCAAAAAGTTTCAC
Organism: Nymphalis io; assembly: GCF_905147045.1. NCBI lineage: Eukaryota > Metazoa > Arthropoda > Insecta > Lepidoptera > Nymphalidae > Nymphalis > Nymphalis io. The sequence goes on along the minus strand of NC_065916.1, from coordinate 2,287,533 downwards.
ACAGAAAAACAATTTGGTGATGCATTTCAAAATGCACATCGGTGATAAACCCCACAAGTGCGAAGTTTGCAGCAAAAGATTCTTGACGAGAAGCAAAATGATGTTGCATTCGAAGAAACATGACAAAGAGAAGAAAAAGAAACACGACTTCTTGGGTCATATTTAATTTTGGCGGGAAACAAGTGTCATTGGAGCTGTCAAATTATAAATTCGGATTTTTTCGGAAATCGTCGGCCGTTATCGGAACGTCGTTTTCGAATGTGCAAAACAAATTGTTGTGTCTTATGAAATCAGGAGGACATTTAACGTTACGCATGTGCGATACAAATCATATATAAATACAATATTTATATATTGGTATTAAATTTGATATCTATGTATCGGAGACCACATATATATTCGAATATCCGCAGATATTGGTATATATTGAATGTTCGATATCGTTGCAAATGTCAATTGTCAAACGAAGTACGCGGGAACGCGAATAGGATTAAAAAATAAATAAACAATATTAAAACTTTGTGCGTTGTTATTGAGCTGATATACGATTTTTTTAACAAAGGTGTATATCGATATTTTTTTGTGGAAATATCAAACTCGGATATTGATGTTTTTAAAAATATCAAGTCCTAAACGCGAATCGTATTTATGAATCGATATTTAAATATTTGTAACTGTAAGAAATCGATTTAACCTTCTCCATAAATAAAAACAAAGCTTAAAATAAAAGTCTTTATTAACAAACATATTAAAATATATTTTTTTTATACTGGATAAAACCGAACGTCAAAAACAGTAAAATAAGTATCGATACACGCCAGAAAAAAAAAACTGATATCATCTAGTACCGGATTTATTTTCAGAGTAAGGTCCTCCGGACCGATTTCGGGCACGGCGACCAATTTCCAAAGAGATTAGCCAACTACTGCTGCTTGGTACCGATAGATGGCGCTGTATTGTCGAGTTATTATTATATTTATTTATTATCTGTATAAATAAAAAAAAATTAAGTGTCTGTCTTTGATTTCAAATTCCTTTTTTTAAGTTAATATGTTTAATTTCACCATTTTTTTGGCGGTTTGTCCATGATAATATAGTGCACGAGTGTGTGCGCAAATACAGGTGCACTCTCCATTTCCTACCTCTCATAATACGATGGCCATCCGACACGACCGGAACGAGGCACGGGAGTGTACACACTTCCAACTTACAGACTCCGGGCTGCTACTGAGAATTTTCTGACAAAAAAACCCCAATAACTTTTTATTGACCCGACCTGGGAATTGAACGCAGGCTTCCAGGTCTGTCCATCAAGCAACTTTTTTTTTATTAAGAATATATATACGACATCATATATTGATAACCAATACATATATTGAATACTCCTTGAAGAAGATATTTCCCAATGCCTACATTTTATGCATATTGTTTAGTTTTGGAGGGAAAGTGTCAATTAAACTGTCATCCACTTGTCAGCTGTCTGTTCGTTTATCTTCGGATTTTTTCGGCACGTGGTTTTCACATGTGCAAATTGTCTTAAATAAATATAATCATTGGTATGTCTGTTCCCGATCTTTTATTTTATTTTATATAAATGGACGCGTATTAACAATACACGAAACGTCCAAAAATCGAAATAAACATTTTTAATTTCAAAAAGTAAAAATTTGGTACCGATAAATGGCGCTGTATTGTCGAGTTATTATCTTGGGACATAATAATATCCTGGGACATTTTTCACACACGGCCATCTGATCCCAAATTAAGCTTGTACAAAGCTTGTGCTATGGAAACCAGACAACTGATATACTACATATACTACTTTTTTTTTGTAAATACATACTTATATAGATAATTACACCCAGACTCAGGACAAACATTCATGTTCATGCACACAAACGTCTGTCCTGGGTGGGAATCGAACCCACAACCTTCGGCGTGAAAGGCAAGTGTTCTACCAACCACGCCAACCGGCTCGGTTATTATTATATTTATTTATTATCTGTATAAATAAATAAAATTTAAGTGTCTGTCTTTGATTTCAAATGCCTTTTTTAAGTTAATATGTTTAATTTCACCATTTTTTTGCCGGTTTGTCCATAATAATTTAATGGTCGATAAAAAAATTACAAATATAAATAATTAGATTACTTAATATGGAATATGTATGTTCGAGGTGCCGTTTAATATTAATTTCATCAAAATAGGTTGAGTCTTTTAAAAGTTATACAAGAAAGTTTTCGCATAGATTATTCCAATCGAAGGAGTTAAGATAAACGAACCTTTGATTTACATATTCCCAGTGGCGTAGCAAGGGGTGCGGTGGGAAAGCCCTGCACCGGGCGTCACTTTGAGGGGGGCAGCATTTCAAAGGTGGCAATGATAACTTGTTTACTAATAATACGCATTATTATCGATGATCTTTTACTTTTACTTTTACATTACTGGTGGTAGGGCTTTGTGCAAGCTCGTCTGGGTAGGTACCACCCACTCATCAGATATTCTACCGCAAAACAGCAATACTTGATATTGTTGTGTTCCGGTTTGAAGGGTGAGTGAGCCAGTGTAATTACAGGCACAAGGGACATAAAATCTTAGTTCCCAAGGTTGGTGGCGCATTGGCTATAAGCAATGGTTGACATTTCTTACAATGCCAATGTCTAAGGGCGTTTGGTGACCACTTACCATCAGGTGGCCCATATGCTCGTCCACCTTCCTATTCTATAAAAAAAAAAAAAACTCGTTTTTTTACATATATTTTGATCGTATGTCAATGTCATATTTACTTGTAAGATTAGTGTTATTTAATATCAGGTATATTAAAATTGTTTGTAATCCCACTTTATTATAATTCATCTCAAAAATAAGGGCGTAAAATTTGTGACTCGCTCCTAATGCTAGGTGGTCTATGTTCCGCCACTGCATATTCCATGCGATTTTGATAGCTCTGCTATATTATGCCCTACAAACAGTTCTCGATTAATATATCTCTATATATAACACGACACTGTTACACTTAACTACTTTTATACACTTTAATTGTACCTCCAAAGTTCCGATAACTTCGTCCATCTAATATCTATCTAAATAATCTTATACCTATACAAATAAATAATTTTTTTTATTTTATTACATTATACAAATAAAAATAATTTGTCTTATCTGTGATTAAAAATAAGTGTGATTTACCATAACTGAGATGTTATGAAATCTTATTTTCCTTGTGTTTGTAGTTAGACTGGCTCACTACACATTTAAAATGATGGAAAAAATAGTGTTTTTTTTTTAATATACATGAGGAAAAAACGTGGAATTAGTGTTTGTTGATTTTCAAACATTATATGTATAAATTTAATTGTACTTGTTTGACGTAACTATTAAAAGTCGGTTTTTCTCCGGTAGAATCGACATTCCGAACCGGTACCTTACATTCAACTCAATACTGTAATATGAAGATTAAATACCTTACGAACCTATTTATATATTATAATAGAGTATATTTTGATTTGATTTGATTTTAAGCCAAACACAATTAAATTCATATAAATATAGCCTGCTTGAAAATTAACCAGTAAATATGCAGTTATAATTATATCCTAAGACATTATTTACACACGGCCATCTAATCCCAAACTAAGCAGAGCTTGTACTATAGAAACCAGACAACTGGTATACTATATATACTACTTTTCTTTTGTAAACACATACTTATATAGAAAACTACACCCAGACTCAGGACAAACAGACATGTTCATGCACACAAATGTCTGTTCTGGGTGGAAATCGAACCAACAACCTTCGACGTGAAAGGCAAGTATCTACCAACCACGCCATAATTTTTAACAACGTTATAATTTTTAACAAATTTAATAACAAAGATTATTTGGGTATTTATGAAAATAAGTTCATATAGACTTCTATCGACATCACAAAATAAGTTGAAGAATGTATTTTTAATTAAGAGATTGGTTAAGTATGAACTCTGAAGTATGTCTCATGTATTGTGTGTTTGACTGCCTCGTCGGTCTAGTGGCTTGATGTAAGGCCGCAGACCCGGAGGTCCTGGGTTCAATTTCCAGGTCGGGCCAATAAAAAGATATTGGGTTTTTCTGACAGAAAATCCCGGTAGCAGCCCGAAGTCTGAAAGTTGGAAGTGTATACACTCCCGTGCCTCCGAAAGAACGTAAAGCCGTTGGTCCTGCGCCTGAACTCTTTCCGGTCGTGTCGGATAGCCGTCCCATCGGATTATGAGAGTTAGGGAATAGAGAGTGCACCTGTGTTTGCGCACACATTTGTGCACTATAATATCTCCTGCGCAGTAGGCTAATCTCTCTTGAGATTGGCTGCCGTGGCCGCATTCGGTCTGGAGGACATTATCATTATGTAAATAACCGAGGTCAGATGCTTTGTTGCTAAAATAGCTAATCTGTAATCTGCGAAGATAGAGCTCGGTCAAACATATTTGCATTTTCTATGATATTTTTAATATCAAGAGTTAAAAGGTCATTAATAACAAAACGATGATTTTTATAGGCTTAAAAGCTTAACTATTTTATACCTTAGGGCTCTTTAAACTTGAACTTGAGTTTTGTCCGTTTGAAGGTGTAAAAAAAAACTTTGTCTTTTTTAATTTATACATTAAACTGAATCGAATACAAAATTAATATGAAAAAAAAACAACGTAGCAGGAAAACGCATAGCCGGTCCGATAAAACATCGTACATGTAATTGCTAAGAAACTTGTTTATTATTTTATATTTTAAAACTTACAACACACGAGTTCCGTCCGTGGCGAATGAAGGTCGTATATAAAAGTATTATTAAAAAAAAATTGCCCATGTGGGTGTAAATATATAAAATGGGTGTTTTTAAATACATAACTGTGTTATTTATATTATTTGAGTGTATATTGTGTAAAAATAGAACTGGTAAGATTATTCTTATATATAATATTAATGCTTATCACGTTAATAGACTACATTTAAAGATGAAACTCTTTTGTGCATGTTATATAATAATATTATATACAGTAAGGTTCTTGTATAAGTTTTATGTATAATGTTTTGTTAGTTTTTTCACATAGGTATTAAAAAAAACCGTCTACTCATTTATATATAGAAAATACAATGCGTTGATCGTCATACAGGATATATAATAATTGTACGTAGGTAAAACCATATATATTAAGTGTGTATTTCATTGAAATATTATATAATTAAATAGTATATTTCAGTTTCTTGTAGAATCTACATATTAGATAGATAGATAGATAGATAGATAGATAGATAAAGTCTTTATTTGGATCACACCACATGAGTAAAAATAAGAAGAAATGACAAATTAAATGGTTAAAATTGAATCATGTGACATGATTCAAATGAGGCGTTTTGATAAAGTATATTTTGATTGCAATATATATGATTCTTTGTATATATAAGGAAAAGCGTTTTGTTCGATTTCCTGTTTTTGTTTTTGCTAACCTTTAGCTTATACGTCATAAGCTAAAGGTTAGCAAAAACAAAAACAATTTTATCGGCTTAGTGTATTAGTATTCATTTAAAACAAATAATGAACTTTCTGTGTGCTTCTTTCGTTAGCATAATTAAAAAAATGTAGTGTAAATATTATTATCTTTTTTTATTTTTATAGTATAGGTAGGCGGACGAGCATATGGGCCACCTGATTGTAAGTCACCAACGCCCATAGACATTGGCATTGTAAGAAATGTTAACCATCGCTTACATCACCAATGGGCCACCAAACTTGGGATCTAAGATGTTATGTCCCTCAACCTTCAAACTCAACCTTCAAACCGGAATACAACAATACCATGTACCTAGTGCTGTTTAGCGGTAAAATTTCTGATGATGGGGTTGTACTTACTCTAATAAAAATAAATAATATATCATTTATTTTTATACAAAGTACTTAAATAAACGAATTAAGCACAGCCAATTATTTATTTAAAAATCTAATGTTTACTTGTCACATCTAAATAAATAAACTCATAAAATAAATAAAATCTATATTTACTTGGTGGTAGGGCTTTGTGCAAGCTCGTCTAGATTGGTAAATATTTTACACTACATTACATATACTAGCACTAAACAGCAATTTATAGTTGTGGTGTTCTCATTTGAAGGTAATTAGCTAGTATATATGAAGAATCTATATAGATATATACAAAGAATCATATATACTTATTTAACATACATGTTCATGCACGCAAATGTCTGTCCTGAGTGGGAATCGGACCCACAACCTTCGACGTGAAAGACAAATATCTACCAACCAAATTTAAATTTAAATTTTTTATAATTGCCTATCTAATAATAATCAATATTTATGTTTAAATTTAGAATATTTTATTAAAGCTTATAACGCTTGTGATGTATTTCTTCTGGACGATTTGTTTGTTTTGTATTTAAATACTTTTTTATCATTTATTACATAAGGAAGAGGGTGTCGTATGCGTGTATGCATTTCACTATCCAAAAACTAATAATAAAGCGTGTGTCGTGTGTTGTTTAGGCGACAGGTTTTTAAACTTTCAAGTCTGTCAAGTAGTATCTATCCAACTTTGGTGCAGTGTACTAAGCAGTCGGTTCAAATCCGGGCAAGCAACACTTTATTTTCATTATTAATTTGTGTTTATAATGATGATTTGCGGTTATGGAAAACATCGTGAGTGTGCATGTGTTGGATGTAGCAGCACGGTGGAATAATCTCCAAACCTTTACCTCTAAAGGCTATAGCCCAGCTGTGGGACGTTACAGTTGCCCAGAGTAAACAATGCGTTGTCGAAGAATATGACCAAAGCAACGCCCAGTCCAACCTTGCAAATGCTTGTCCTACTTTAATAAATACGGTGGATTTAATAAATGTCCAAATTATGCGGCAAAATGTCCAGCGTAATGTCTAAGTACGACTTTGTAGCTCAAAAACTGGCAACCTTATAGTCGATCCTACGGGTCGTCGCCAAGTGACTCAAATGATATGACGTGATAAGAATTGCTATAAAGAGAATAAAATAACAAACAAGCTATAAATATTAATTAATTGTCATACAAGCTTCCGATCACGGCTTCGTCTTTTTTATATAGAATAGGAAGGTGGACGAGCATATGGGCCACCTGATGGTAAATGGTCACCAACTCCCATAAACAATGGCATTGTAAGAAGTATTAACCATCGCTTACATCACCAATGCGCCACTAACATTTGGAACTAAGATGTTATGTCCCTTGTGCCTGTAATTACACTGGCTCACTCACACTTCAAACCGGAATACAACAATATCAAGTACTACTGTTTTGCGGTAGAATATCTGATGAGTACATACACAAATGAGCTTGCCCAAAGCTCTCCCATCAGTAGTAGCCGTTATTGCGTGATTTTGACTTTCACATTCACGTTTGCTCATTCTCAACGGAGAGCTGACTGTGCTGGAGATAATATTATAATAGTGAATGATGGTGGGCTACTACAGGTGCACTCTGTTCCCCCTCTAACAATACGATAGTACGGCAATCCGAATGGAGTGACTGCAGGCGCAGGATCAGGAGGCATGGAAGTGTTAACACTTCCATATTACAAACTCCAAACTGCTACCGAGATTTTCATTGAGTTCTATATTCCTTTACAGGAACTCCATGTAGTGAGGATGATTTGACTGGAGTTTGCAAGCGGATCTATCAGTGCCCTTATGCTATTAACATAGTTGATGGAGAACAGAAGAAACCTCCTGTAAGTTACTTGGTGGTAGCTTTGTCAAGCCTTCTGGGTACCAACCACTAAATAATCTAATGCCAAATAACTCCTTAGTATTGTTATTTCGGTTCGAAAGGTGCTTGAGGTAGTGGCACAAGGAGCGTAACATCTTAGTTTCCAAGGTTGGTGGCACATTGGCGATTTAATTGGTGGTTAATAATTCTTACCGGACCGGTCACAATTTGACAGACCTGATTCAGTTTTCCTTATGACTCCAAACTTTAGTTTTAGTTTAATCACATATCCTTAGGACGTGTTGACTAAATAAAGCAGATAATCCATAGGATAGCCGTGGTGTTAACTATACCCTTGGATGAATAGATGCAGCCTGAGACAAAACAGAGGTTAAATTAAAACGCTAAAAGCCGAATTTACCTTTCATAACTGTAACAAATGAATTATTATTTTCCTGGTACATAAAGATCAGGAAATTATTCACCTAAGGAAAGTATTCAATTGCACTGATTACGTGAATCATAACCGAAATTTGCAGGTAAAACCCAAGCAAAATGGGGTTTTCATGTTCTCACCTTTACTTATATTTCATCTTGTGGCCGGCGATTTAGAACGATACTATGAAGGTTGATTTATCCGAAACGTGTATCCAATCCAAATTAAAACAGTGTGAATAAAGCTCCAACTAATCCTGAGTAGAGGAGGTTCTAGCTCAGCATTGGGACATTTACAGGATATTTTAACGCAGAGTACACACATATTTACACACGTATTTCTTCTTTTTATATGTCGGTTGTTTGTCCGTCATAGACTTTTATGATAACGAAATAATTTATGGACGATATACTATTTATAAATACTTTTGTATTATTTATCTCTGTTTGTTATTGTTTTTTTAAGTATATTCGTAATATTTCAGACATGCCAGTACGATGGTGACGTCAGAATTGTATGCTGTCCCTCGCAAAATCTCCTCTATCGGACCGGTGTTTTCAAGGAATATTTCAAGGGGTCAAACGATGGTGTTATAAGATCAAAAGACATGGTAATTACGTATATATTTATTTTAATTGATATTTTTTGTTTGTATTAGCTATCTGATGATAAGGTATTTTTTGGGGGATTAACATCCTGAACTGCCCAGAAGACATTATAATATGCAAATTACAAATGTCCTCGGTCGGCAAAAAACAAGCTCGGCACTGTTTTCAAATTCCGAATTAATCCGATGGCACGGCATACCTAAGCGGTCAGAGAAGGAAGTCAGCAAAGTTTTTCGTGCTTTCCTACGGGAGTGAAGTGTCAGTCAGTAAGTGTTCCATTGCTATGCCTTTAGCATTCTTCTCGAGAAGAAGAAAACAGAAGAACACAAGAGCGTAAGCGCTACTTTCTATCACCGTACTGCTAATGACAATTTCGTCCTAGCACTTTTAGTTATATTTTATCTTCAGATGTTTTGTATCAATCTAAATTTATATTAAATTTATTTGTGTATAATTTTAAGAGTTCCACAGCCATGTTTTTTTTTTTTTTTTTTATATTCGCCGGGAGGGCAAATGACTCTACTCCACCTGTTGGTAAGTGGTAGTAGAGTCCAAACGCGACGACGGCCAGTACAGACGGGAAAAACGTTCTGCACTAGCCGCCTTCGCCTTGCCGGCCCGCAAGATGCCTCTTCACGCCTCGTTTGAAGGAACCCGGGTTGTAAGAGGAGGGGAACACGTGAGCTGGTAAGGAATTCCATTTTTTGGAAGTGCGACAAAGAAAGGAGTTGCCAAATTTCTTTGTTCGCGATGGAATTGATGTCACAGTTAGGCGGTGACATCGAGAACCAGCTCGCGTGGACTTAAGAAGGAAGGGGGAAGCAGGAATTAGAGATAATAATTCCTCAGAGCACTCGCCGTGATACAGTCGATAGAAAGCGCTCAGTGCTGCTATCTCACGACGCAATTGTAAAGGTTCAAGGGTTTGTGACCTTTACGTCGCCAATAATGCAACCGGTCCAAGGCCTCAAGTAGGTACTTAGCGGAGCCATCCCAAAGGTGCGAGCAATATTCCACGCAAGACCGTACCTGTGTTTTGTACAGCAGGCACAGTTGTTGTGGCGTGAAAAAGCGCCGCACCTTGTTCAGAACTCCGAGTTTCCGTGAAGCTGTTTTTATAACAGCCTCGATGTAATCCCTTGGACTAAGGTCGCAGCGAACGTCAATCCCCAGCATGGCGATTTTGCTTTGCATCACCTGCGGAGTACCACAGAGGGAGGGAAGAGGGGAAAATGTTGACTTTTTCGCCGTGAGAGCGCATACCTGTGTTTTCTTGGCATTAAACTCAACAAGATTATCAGAGCCCCATTTGGCGATGAGCTCTAACGTCCTATCGAGTTCAATGACAAGATTCTTCCGCCTCTCCTCAATTTCCGCTCGCCCAGCCACTGCGCGTCCGTGGTATCCACCATGCACTGTACTATCGTCTGCATAGCAATGTATGTTCCCAAGAGAGAGCATATCATTGATATGCAAAAGAAAGAGTGTGGGTGATAGCACAGATCCCTGGGGGACCCCAGCATTTACTACATAGAATTGTGAAGCGCAACCATCAACTAAAACACGAAGGCTACGCTTGTGTAGGAAGCTGGCAATCCAGGTGCATAGCTGAGCAGGCAGACCATATGCCGGCAGCTTGGAGAGAAGACTTCTGTGCCAGACCCTGTCGAAAGCCTTGGAGATATCGAGGCTGACAACCAACGATTCTCCATGCTTGTCGATAGCTTCACCCCAGAGGTGCGTTATATACGCTAGAAGATCACCTGTGGACCGCTTTGGTCGAAACCCGTATTGACGATCATTAATTAAAGAGTGATCTTCTAGGTAATGGATCAGTTGGTTGTTTAAAATCCGTTCCATCACCTTACAAAGTACTGAGGTGATAGCTATTGGCCGATAATTTGCCGGGTCAGACCGATCCCCTTTTTTGGGAACCGCTTGCACATTAGCTCTTCTCCAAGCCTCCGGCACACTTCCCGAAGAGAGAGAAAGTTGGAACAGGCGCGTTAACACAGGAGACAGCTCCGCTGCGCACTTCTTCAGCACTATGGCTGGTATTCCATCGGGACCGCTAGCTTTCCGTACATCAAGTGATTGCAGCTCCGCACGCACATCACGTTGCCTGATTTTAATGTCAGGCATCGTATGGCCACATGCAGGTATTGAAGGTGGCAGTGCACTACAATCATCGATGACGGAATTGTCGGCAAAGAGTTTAGCCAGGAGATCAGCTTGCTCTTGCGGACTGTGAGCTAGCGATCCGTCCGGATTTCTGAGCGGTGGCAGCGAAGGTTGGCAGAAATTGTTTTGCACAGACTTGGTCAGACGCCAGAAGCAACGGGAGCCCCTAGGATGCGAAACAAGGTCATGACCAATCTGTACAATGCGCTGTGCATCCGCTCTCGTGTATGCCTTTCTACAGGACTTGGAATTTTTATTATAGTTTGCTTTCAGTGAGTCAATGTTAGATGCCCCGCTAATGCAGCCGTTGATCCACTTGCGATATGCCGCCTGCTTAGCTGATACAGCATCGGCACATTCACGAGTGAACCAACGGTTACGCGTACTCCCACTGACGAGATCTGAGCTAGGAATGTAGTATTCCATTCCCAGCATGATCTCGCCAGCAACAGCAGCGGCACTAGCTGTCGGGTCATTCCCACTGAAGCAACGTTCCTTCCAAGGGACCAACGCATAGTAATCGCGCATACCGTCCCAATCCGCCGACTTATAGTGCCAAACGCGACGTTTGCATACCGCTAGTGGCGGCAGCTTGGCCTGTGGCACTCTGGTAGAAATAAGGCTGTGATCCGAAGAGCCAAGAGGAGCCTGAACCACAACCTGATATTCCACCGGGTGAGAAGTCAGCAGAAGGTCCAGTAGAGAAGGTGCTTGCCCATCAATGTCTGGGATCCTGGTGGGCTGATCAACCAGTTGGGTCAAGTCATGTGTGAGAGCAAAAGCATGAGCAGTCCTTTCAGCATGGTCAGTTTTGAGGGATTTCAACCAGGATTCGTGGTGAGCATTAAAATCCCCCAAAAACACCAATTCCGCGTTAGGAAATTGCTCTTGCGCAGCATCTGCCACCCGACTAAGATGGTCAAATAATCGGCTTGTCTCCAAGTCACCATTGTGGGATCTGTAGAGGCACACGTAGACTCGGCTCTGACGAACCAGGTCCACACGTACCACCAACATGGAGAAGGAGGGGTCCTCCAAGCAGCGCAGTCGGTGACAGCAAACATCCGTCCTGACGAACAAGCATACTCCGGCTTTCGCTTTGAAGGATTCTTCAAGCGTGTAGCCGGGATAATTAAGGTAGCTGGTATCGGCAGGACGGAGTATTTGTGTCTCCGTGAGAAACAACATTGCTGGCCGTGCTGTCTCGAGATGGTGGTGGACAGCGTTGAGGTTAGTGTGGAGTCCTCGGATGTTAGAGAACTCGACCTCAAACAGCGAGGGTATGGTGGGGGTGTGCACCGCTGTACGACCGTTATTTCTGTTTTGTTGCGCCATTTGGGAAAAATAGAATGGAAAAGAGACGTGAAGCGAGCAATGTATTGCCACGATAGGGATGGGCAAAGCGTGGAGGCGTGTTTCCCCAAGTGGTTGCCAAAAGGGAAAATACACTGACCCGCCGGACGGAAGGGCCCCCGAACCCCCCCGGAAGTGGCCGCCGGGACCCCACCTACCGGTCACCAACCGGCACGACGGTCCACCCCGAGATTATGCGTGGCCTGGTGGGGCAGCCTCACGAGCTGGTTAGGCACGCTCGGGCCCCTGTACTATGCCACGGGCGGCCAGCGGAACAGCCGTTTCTTCGGGTCTCCCTGACCGGCACGTCAATACAGTTTCCCCCGGCATTGGTTCAACAGCCGTCTCCAACTGGACCAACACCCATCGCGGCAATACTCGCTCGGGCTCTGGCTGTACGCTGGCTGACCTCGAAACGCGGCTGCAAGCCACTTCACGAGTTTTTCACCATGCGTACGGTGGTAACAAGCCAGGCGGATGTTAGCATCCTACCACCAGATGAGCAGATGGTCGCTCAGATATCCCTTAGTCGCCTCTTACGACACCCATGGGAAAGAGAGGGGCAGTGAAATGTATTCTTTCTCCGTCACTGCACGGATAAAATGTGTTTCTGACCAGCTTTAAGTTTTTGTTGATAATGTTTTTTAGGACTATTTGTACATTCCAGACCTGCCGTTACGAAGGCAAGCAGCCTATCCTCTGTTGTCAGAACAAACCTGACATACCGGATCCACCAGAACCGAAGCAATGTCCTCCACTGCCGCAGCCAAAATTGAAAACGAAAATCCAACATTTCACCTGGCAAAGTAATTTGTATTTATTAAAAACTGCTAGTAGTAAGACGGGCTAACGGTTGACGTAAGTTCTATCCACCGGCCATTAACATCGGCAAATCACTACCAACATGGCCGGTTGGCGTGGTTGGTAGATATTTGCCTTCACTCCGAAGGTTGTGGGTCCGATTCTCACCCAGGACAGACATTTGAGTGCATGAACATGTATGTTTGTCCAAAGTCTGGGTGTAATTATCTAGATAAGTACGTCTTTACAAAATAAAAGTAGTATATGTAAGATATCAGTTGACTGGTTTCCATAGCACAAGCTCTGCTTAGTTTGGGATTAGATGGTCGTGTGTGAATAATATCCCAGGATGTTATTATTATTATTATTATAAGATGTTATGTCCCTTGTGCCAAATAAAAATACACAAGAATATTAGAAGCATTACTGTTTGGGGTAGAATATGTGATCTATTCCTAGATTGGCTTTCTCGGAGCCCTACCACCAAACAAATGTAGCTTGGAGGTTCATTTGGTGGCTTATAAAATTAAACTGTTTTTCATCATTATCATTATTTTTATATATATTTTCGTGAAAGATATGGTATTTTTTATAGAATAGGAAGGCGGACGAGCATATGGGCCACTTGATGGTAAGTGGTCACCAACGCCCATAGACATTGGCATTGTAAGAAATGTTAACCATCGCTTACATCACCAATGCGCCACGAATCTTGGGAACTAAGATGTTATGTCCCTTGTGCCTGTAATTACACTGGTTCACTCACCCTTCAAACCGGAACACAACACTGTACTGTACCAAGTACTGCTGTTTTGCGGTAGAATGAGTGGGTGGTACCTACCCAGACGACCTTGCACAAAGCTCTACCACCAGTAAAATGTGTAGTAGTACATAGCAGAACAGCAGTGCTATTCTCCAAAAACTAAGTGTGTCTCACTCGTGTGAGAAAATCGACTTACGGTGACACGCAGTTTTGACGCGTGTGTCATTTAAAAATTATAGTTATTATAGCCAATGTCGCGTATTAAAGTGACGTATAGTGACGTCATTACTCACCCATGGAATGTTCACAACCAACTTATTGGGATATTCTATTTTGACGCGTGTATCCTAGAAATTTTATGATTACTACCTGACATTTCACGACGATTATCTGCGATGTATCGAGTTTGTCCTTAGAGAATAATTTTGTTATATATCGAGGTTGTGCTTTATAATATCCTCTACCTTAAATTTCAGAATGCGTTGACTACCAACGATATTTCAACAAATGCATCTCGATTGACGAGCATCCTAATAGTTTCCAAAGAAATAACACTTGCGGTATACCGAGTAACGTTACAGTGTTCAGAATATTTGGGGGCAGCAAAGCTTCTCCCAGACAATTCCCACACATGGTGAGAGACCTTTACTCAAAATATACTTTACAAAACACTTTTAAGCTAGTCACATCAATAGTTTATTAACTGCGAAGTACATCTATTTATATGATAGCTACCTTTCGCGTGTTAACTGGGGCAGGTTTTTTACGTCAGGGTTTTTTTATATGATAGATAGGCGGACGAGCAAACGGACCACCTGATGGTAAGTGGTCACCATCTACCATAGACATTGGCATTGAAAGAAATGGTAACAATCGCTTAAATCGCTAATGTGTCACCAAACTTGGGAAATAAGATGTTATGTCCCTTGTGCCTGTAATTACACTGGCTCACTCACACTTCAGACTGGAACACAACAATACCAAGTACTACTGTTTTGTGCTAGAATGCCTGATGAGTGGGTGGTACCTACCGAGATGAGCTTTCACAAAGCCCTACCACTAGTATATTATTTCTATTTAGAATTTCATCCAAGTCCATTCAGTTAGTTTTGTTGGAAAGAGTAACAAAGATTCACCAATCTCCACACACTTTCGCCTGAATAAATATAATATTATATACTGAAACCGTCTCTGAAATGCGCTGTATCTTCTGGTATGAGTTTTATGTTTATTGTTTTAGTAATTTTTTCAATTAGCTGGTACAAAAAAAAGTCGTCATTTTCAAAGGTAAAATTTTATGTAAACCACCGGTTCGGAATGTAGATTCATCCGCGAAGAACCGGTAAGAAACTGAGTAGTTCAAACATATGTATTTGATAATAATTTGCAATTAAAATACCCAATTAATATAATTTATAAAACAATATGTTTTATATTATATTTTCTTATATGTTGTCTGTTTGTCCTGAGTCTGGGTGTAATTATTTATATAAGTATGTATTTACAAAAGAAAAATAGTATATGTAGTATATCAGTTGTCTGGTTTCCATAGCTCTGCTTAGGTTGGGATCAGATGGCCGTGTGTGAATCATGTCCCAGGATATTTATTTATTATTATTATTATATTACATATTAGTATCTTCTTACATGTGGCTTAAAAGTAAATAAATATAATCAAGTAAAAATTAAAACGTAATTCAAAAATTTGACTGTTTTTAAACTAAAAAGTAGATTTGCCTGAACGTGAGCCATTTTAATAATTTTAAACCCTAATCAAATCGAAGGAGTAAAGATAAACAAACCTTAGATTGACATATTCCACGCGATTCGCTAACAGCTCTGCTGTATTACGCAGTACGAACAGTTCTCGATTAGTAAAGTAACAGCCTGTTAATGTCCCACTGCTGGGCTAAGGCCTCCTCTCCCTTTTGATGACAAGCTTTGGAGCTCCTCGATTAATATATCTCTATTTATAATACTCGACTACTTATATACGTCTTGCCTTCCATATATTTCTTGTATTCATATTACTTTTTTAGGCGGTGGTCGGCTGTCACAACTCTGTATTCACTGATGATGTCGACGTCATCTGGGTAGGAGGGGGTTCCCTGATCAGTGAGAAGTATATATTAACTGCTGCACACGTTTTGGTGGAAAATTTACAGTGAGTACCAAGTCAGGCTTTCAATTCCACCACCGTCATGTAAAATTTTTAATACAGTAGAGATTCGTGCAAGGTAGTTAACCGATTATCAGAAATTCTTGTACAAACCTCTACCACCAATTAATTCCATGGTATGTTATTAAGGGAGCTTTTGAAGTTACTTTTGGTGGATTCGACATTTTCCATGGAGCACGGCGTTTTGTGACCACTTCCCTGATGGGAAGTGGTCACCAAAACTTCGGTCACCAAAACGGTCGAAGGGTGAGTGAGCCAGTGTAATTACAGGCACAAGGGACATAACATCTTAGTTTTTTTTTTTTTTTTATAGAATAGGAAGGCGGACGAGCAAATATATATATTATTTATATTGTATAAAAATATTTTCAATTATGATTCCAGCGGTCGAATTCGTTACGCAATGATGGGGACGCTGTATAAGAATGACACGAAATCGGGGATTCTATATAATGTCATAAGGACATTAAATCACAAATCTTATCAGAAAGGGTCTAAGTTACATGATATAGCTTTATTGGAACTCAATGAACGGTAAGGGTTTATCAAAGGTTCTGGTACTGTCATCACATAATATAAAACAATATCCGTCTGTCTGAATGTGGTGGTACTAATAGGTGGGTTGATTCATGTGGAAGGTTTTGGTGTATAATTCGTTAGTGTTTTGTGTAAAATGGCTGAAATATAACGATGATTGTTGAAGATTTCGGAAAAAATCGAACCGATTGGAAGTTTATTTATTATATTTATTTTGTACCCTTACACCGGAGCGTAATCGAGATCGGTAGCTAGTAATATAAATAAGTGAGAGAGTTTGTAAGTTAAACGCAATATATCAAAATTAACTTTCCGATCGTCATTTAATAAGAAGACATCTTATGTAAATCCATTACCGGATGAAGGTTATACGGAGAAGAAATGCCAACTTAATCAAGTCAATGCCAATGCCAAGTTACTGGTTTCCGCCAATTATGTTACGTGGTCAACTATATACAATTGAATGAAAAATATATATATAAAAATCATTCAAAATGAATCTAATTTTTTTATGTCCATGATGAAAAGAATAGCAACGATATATATAGTCTGATAAGAAACACTGTCTACCTTGGAGCTCATGGCTGTTCCGCTCAGTTTCACCCATGTTCAAGCTAGGAAAAGTTAGTGCCCCCCAATTATTTTGAAATCACAGACAGATATAAAACTCAATGTTTCAATTCAGCTTTATTTGTTTGTAATTGGTCTAAGATTAGTTTTGTTTTGTCAGGGTGAGGTTCAACGAGTTTATCCGGCCAGCTTGCTTGCCTGTACCTGGACGGGAACTGGAAATTGAGAGGAGCATAGCCGGATGGGGGGAAACTGATGAAAGGGGAGGGAAAGGCTCTCAAATCCTGCTCACTGTAAGATAAAAAAATAAAAAAATTTAATTAATACCAATTGATACCTATTTACGTACTATATTTTTATTAATATACTATACATTTCAATATTAGAGTTAGGGAGAGAGTTAGGGAGAGAGTTAGGGAGAGAGTTAGGGAATAGAGGGTGCACCTGTATTTGCGCACATACTTGTGCACTATATGTTCTGCGCAGTTGGCTAATGTCTCCTGATATTGACCGCCGTAGCGGAATTTAGTCTGGAGGAAATTATAATTGAATAAAGAGCACACCTAATACCCCAATAAGGAGTAAACTCGAGTCGCGCGTCGGAGGAGCACAATTTCAATTATTTATATTATTTTTCTAGGCAACTGTTTCTGAAGTTAAACATATTTGCGAGCGAAAATTCGACAGCAGCACCTTCACACCGCTGACTATGATTTGCGCTGCAGGGGACTTTGGGACAAGTGACGCTTGCAGGGTAAAGAGTTTTTTTTTTAATTCAATTTTAGAAGCGTATAGAATTTTTGTAGAAGGTAGAGCGCCAAGATTACCTTTGGGAAGCGAGAGAGACATCAATTATACACTTAAGGTTTAAGAGATCACTAATATTTCTGACATCGCCAATATCTGTAAGCGCTAGTAATCACTTATCTGGTTGCCTATTTGACAGTCCACCTACCTTTAATATTTCTTCTTCGTTGTTAAATGTCTGCCTTCACGTTATTTTGAAAATTTGTTAATTTTTTTCAGGGTGATAGTGGAGGTCCGTTAATGGCACAATTCAAAAACCTAAACTGCTCGTACTCGATAGAGGGCGTGGTCTCGTATGGACCGCGGTGTGGACAAAGCGTAGGTGTGTACACTCGTGTCGAGTATTATTTAGATTGGATCGTTGAAAACGTATGGCCGGATGAATGGCGGGCTTTTCAAGAAATGAATCGAAATAAATAGATTTTATATATTTTAATAGTTTTATTTTATATCTAATAATGTTTGTGGATATGATGTATTCTCATATAATTGGTTGTACATATTTAGTTTAGGTGAATAAAGCAAGCATTGTGTTGTATTTTATGTACCACTGTTGGGGATCCAAATAAATAAACAAATAGACAGAAAGATGGACGAACAGACTGATAAATAAACATCTCTTTCAATTCTCGTCAAGTTGCCATTTTTAAATGCTAGTTTAAAAATGACTTTTATCAAAATTGGCTTGTGTTCCGTCTTAAAGAAAAGTAAGTAACGATCTACGTGTAACTCCCGATCTAGTTACCTAAGTAGAATAAAGTTCAAGGTCGATAAAGGACCCTGGAGTAAAAAATAGTAAAACTTTTAAGACTGTACAACAATCACAGTTTTGCTATTAATGACCTTTAGAAGTGGAGGACCAAATATTATAGAAATTGCAAGTATGTTTATAAAGATAAATATATACAAAACGCAAATAGTAAACGATGCTCATTACAGAATATTGTAACACCAACCTTTAGATTAAAATACCACCAAAATGATGACCAACGGTTATAGACGCCATAGCGCTATGAGAATAAGCCTTTCCTTACATCGCCAATGCACCACCAAACTTCGGAACTAAGATGTTATGTCCTAGAGCGTGTTATTACACTTGCTCACTCAGGCTATGGCTACCCCACGGGCTGGCAAAAAGCCCTTGATATGTACATGTAATAAAAGAAAGCCAACGCTGGCTGACCCGTATACTCGTATATATATGGAACACAGTAATGTTAGAAAAAAAAGTTGTTTTTTTTAACCATTTTTTTATTTAAATCATTCAAGTAATTTATCAATTTGATCTTGAATCCAACCGTGGAAGTGTGTGACATTTGTATGTATCATAATAGACGTGTTTCCGCTGCGATACAGGGTGATTCCGTATGCTGTGTAGTACATGGTTTTCACAGCCTGGGAATCAAATTAGAATACATTAATGAAAGTTCGAAAGTTTTCCTGATAGGTGCAATGTTGGTGTCTTCAAATCCTGAGTAAGCAGGTTTCTAATAGGCAAGCGTGCTACATCCTAGACCGTATCGATGCTTAACATCAGGCAAGTGAACGGTCAAACGTTGACCTATAACTTGTAAAAAAAAAAGAAAAGAATTTAATGTGACGTTGAAAAAAATAACAATTTGACCAACAGATTAATAATTTTAAAGATGAACTTATAATTATATTTTTTATTTGTGACTGTTAATATGTTCAACACATGCCACACACACAATCATGAGCGGTACCTCTCTGTTCAAAATCCCGCTGTTAAAGTTATTGTTTATTACTATTATTTATTATTATTCCCTTACCTCTTCAGGACAGATCAAACCTCCCCCCACTTCCGGTTCGTAATCGTTCCGTGCTGCTATTGTACATATGAAAGAGTCATCTAAGGGGATGCTGCCCTCCACACACTTGCTCTGTTGCGGTATAACTGTATTGACCTGAAAAATGGGCTCTGTTATTGGGTATCATATCATCTGAACCTGATCCTATTTGACGCGACTGGTGAAGGTAGCCTTTTATAGCTTCGTCTATAGTGTGATGAGAAGAGAAAAGTTTATACTCCTCATCCTGTCAATACACTGCTAACCATAGCATCTCAGATGTTATACCTCACTCTTCAAACCAGAACACAGCTTGACAGGATATGTGTTTAGTAGTTAAATAATTTAGTGATATCTACCCAATTAGGTTACATAGAGTTAAGCTATTTAATTCGTAAGGAGGTGAAAAGGTATCTATTGACTGGCTTGTTGGTCTAGTCCGTAGATCTGGGTTGCAAACCCCAGGTCAGGCTACCAATATCATCGCCCCACTTAGCTACTAAACGTTCCACTTACTGACTCGCAATAACAGTAATAAAAATAAATATACATACGTAATAATCTTCACCGGAAACAGCAACACAGGATGTTGCGAAAAGACCTTTCGTTTCTGACCGGCAAACTGGCTTAACCCACACGGGTAGTGAATTGAAATACGTCAAACCAAGAACTGCTATGTCATTGTATCGGGTTTCTGTTAACACATAAATCATAATTTAATATTATCCCACCATTGTGGGATTGGTATCTTCTTTTCCGGTACAACTAAAGTACCGGAAAAGAAGATATGCCTTAAAGAGGATGGTAGTATGATTGAGTTGAATATCGGAACTGAAATAGAGGAAAGAGGACCACTCCAATGTATAGAATAGAAGTGACGTATCTGAGTTTCCATTCCAACTTCGTGGGATATCAAAGTAATTCAAGGCAACACGACTTATACTCACCGCTGTCAAAGTATTCGTGGATATATACCCTTTTGACATCGTAAGGTATGTAATGGTCTTTTGAGAAGCGAACGATCAAGGACTCTGCGGGATATTGCTCGATGCAGTACGCTGACGTCACAAGGGCACGTGACTCTTCGCTGATGAAGACAGCAGCACACAGAGGTACATTGGGTTCTGTTTTACTGTCAATTAATACAATAGTCATCAACTCGGTATGTTCATTGTTAAAACTTATATAATTAATATATAAAACATTTTATATATCTAACACCTGAACCCCATCACGCAGCTATGTCGCAGGTGAAAGCTAGTTAATAAATAAAATTCAAATCAGGGAAATTTATTGTGAAAAGTTAAAAGGTTTAATTGTAACCTGTGAATCCAAGCTCTCCATGGGTACTCCCCAGGGAGAACTGATTTCAAAGCGCTCCTCACCGCCCGAGGGTAACCTTCAGGGTTGCTATTACCGCAGTTGGCACCTCCTGACCTTTGAAACACAACAATATAGCACATTTATTTGTAGATATGTCCATTATGATTGAAATCATGTGGTCCACTGCCATCTATTTAATAAAAAAGGCTTCTACGCAAGAGATAGCCCAAAATCCCAAAATCTTTTTTTTCACTCTCAGAGTCCCCGATGCTTCTTACCGGAGATGTAAAAGGCACAGAACCAAATGCTTTATGGGCTTTCCGAGGATCGAGTGTGTTGCACTGACAAATTACAAACACTTAGTTGGTCCTAAGTATTCCTTAAAAGAAAACCTATCGGGTCTGCAATCGAGCTAGCCAACGAGTCACTGTTTAAGGGTAGAACTGACCCCCATCAGAAGGTGGTAGGGCTTTATGCAAGTTCGTCTGGGTAAGTACCACATAGTAGCTTTTCTATAAAAGAGTTTATTTTTAAATCACCTGAAAGTGTTCTGTGATTGCGAAAAACAACATATGTCGGTCTTCGAGCATTTGTTGTCGTGTAACCTGAAAAAAAAAACTAAATGTATTTACTAATTGATGAAACATATATTCATTGGGCTCAAAGTTCAAATCAAGGCAAGCACAACTGAATTCCCTTGTGCTTAATTTGTGGTGATGGTAATTACCGTGAGGAAACCTGCTCATACTAAATGATCTTCTGTCACATACATATGTATGAACCACCCGTATTTTTTTATAGAATAGGAGAAGGACATATGCTCGTCCGCCTTCGCCGTCTTAGAGCTGTTTTACATGGTGGTGGTTATATACAATTTTTTTGGATATCGCGTATTAAATGATACAATATTCAAAGTGTTAGTCTGAAAGTAATTGTTTTTGAATTTCTTTTCGAAACATCCTGCTTCGTCTATGTAATCTTCGTATTTATTAGTTATATTTAAAAGTTTTTTTTTGGATTTTCGTCCATTAGAGCACCAACTTTTATTTTAATGTTCAGTTAACCTATAATTGATATATATTTTGAAACAAGATTTCTATATACTCATCAAAAAAATGTATTTATTAATATATAACGTTGCCTTCTTAATAAATAAATAAATTTACTTTAGGGGTACCTACTGATATTCTTGCCGGTTCTTCTTGGTATAATTCACATTCCGGTGGTAGCGCTTGACGATTGATAAGTACTTGAAAATTTTGAATAGAAATATTTTGATTTGATACAAAAAATTACTAACCGAAATTCAGTTTTAATTTTTCCTCTACTCCTCTGTCGTTCTACTTCCGCATCAGAACACACGTAGCACTCGTAGCATCCTTTCCCAGTCCCTTCGATATTGGAACAATTCATTTGGGCCGGGTTATTATTCTCTATAACAAGAAAAATAAATTAACAATTTAAAGAACTACATTTTATTTTTCACTCACACTTCTGGTGACCCAAGAGCCGGTGCTTACTTAGCCCAATAGGGCGGTGTAAAGAGGGAACAGTGACAGCGTCTTGGACGGCGTGTTTTTTCTATAAATTTGTAATGTATATTTTGTTTTAGTTTAATTTTAGTTTACTCGTATAATATTTTTTATTAATTTGTTTACGTTTGTTAATACAAAAACCCCTCAAAAAGTATATAGGCTTAATGAGCGTTGCAGCAGACGAGTCCTAGCGTATTGCCTAGCCAAGTGGAACGATGGCCTGAATAAGGTGACCGATTGGACGTGGAAGACAATGAACTGAGATCTTTGGTGCACCTAAGGGGAAACCCATGTCTAGCAGTATATAACTTGTAGTATTTGCTAATGTACATTATAGCCAAAATTATATGCAATTATTGTTATACATTTACGAAATACCCACCAAGAACTTGTTCGAAGACGTCTTGTAACGCTTCATCTCCTTCAAGAGCAGACGCGGTAGAGAATAAAAATAAAAGAGCAAATATTCTGAAAAAAAAAAACACAAATTAAAACGGGAAGCGTGTTACCAGAAGTGTTCTACAAGTGACAATTGAAACGAATGTTTAATCATTGTTTTATTATTATTTTTTAAATAATTATAAGCAGTTTCAGCCTTCACTAATAACATAATTATTTCTCTCTTTCTCTTTTAAATAGTAGACCGTAGCCCAGCAGTGGGACATTCACATGCTAGCAGCATTTTTACTTACTATTATAATTGTATCATTTCTGCCGGGCGTGAGGCACTGCGGACTACTAAATAATACTATCAATGCCTGTTTTTAAGTTATTAATAATACTCTTGTTTTAGGAGTGGGGACGACAAAAGCCCAGGGGATCAGGATCGAGCCTGCGTCTTTGACAACGCTAGGCCATATACCACATAGGCTAGGCATCCGTAAGCCGTTGCGCTAAAGACCTTTTTTAGACTACGGTATTCTATTGAAGGCAATACGTGACCTCTAATATACATAAATCGTAACTTCGTAACTACTCAACCGATCATTATGATTTTTTGCATATATGTTTTCAGGGATACAGAAAAGGGCGTTTCACACACACGCGGCCGTCAACTGGTATTTAAATTAAAAAACATACCTTAACATATTGATGTATTTTTAACGATGTGTACGAATGTGTGTACCTGGAAATATAAATTAATTTTCATAAAATACTATATATTACAAACTTTAAAACACACTGCTAAATAGTATTAATGAATTGATTTATAGCAAATGTCATTTATGATGATATCACGATTCTAATGACTTTTAAGCACAGCGGTGCTCGCCTGGGCTTAAAGCTTTAATCAGCAAATTAATGAATGAAAATAAATCGATCCTATATTAAAGTTTTCGGAGAGAATGGATACTTTATTATTATTTATATCAAGCATTCCTTACATCGCCAATGCGCAACCAACCTTGTGAACTGTAGATGTTGTACCTTGCATAACTCTCACCCTTTCAACTGTAAAACAACAATACTAAATATTGCTGTTTTACTGTAAATGCTGATGAATAAGTGGCTACCCAGACGGACTTGCAAAAAGCCGTAGCGCCAACTAATAAAGCTTTATCTTCACGTATGAATATAGATTTTTATTAAATGACTGACATTTCTTGCAATAGACTTGTCTGTAATCACAATATACGGAACTGTATATATATTATCACTGCATAAGACCAACCTAAGCTTGCTAATCAATAATATTTATCATAAGTTTTTTCCTTATTTTTTGTATACGTATTATTATTGTATATACCACATATTTATAGCCAAATACATGGTAATGATGTCCTGACAGACTCTCTATGCAATATAATCCGATGGGACAACAAATTTTTTACGAAAAGGTTCAAGCACATAATCATCGGATTTATAACAATGACATTATGTAAGCAGTATTTATTTTCCTCCTAGCAGCTGCAGAAAAAATTGTCAAAAAAATCCCCAATAACTTAATGACAAATAATTTGAACCCACGACACCGGAATTTGTGGTCTTAAAAGTCTTATAAGTTATTGTTGTGTTCCGGTTGGAAGGGTGAGTGAGCCACTGTAATTGCAGGAACAATGAACATAACATATTAATACCCAAGGTTGGTAGCACATTGGCGGTGGTTAACATTTCTTCCAATGCCAATGTCTATTTGCGTTGGTGACCAGTTTCCATCACGGCCCATATGCTTGTCCGCCTACCTATACTATAAAAAAACATATATTCATTAATTTCATTCTGTTATTACTGATTTGACGTTTGCAAGATTAGGACAACATTTAAAAAATGGCCCCTAAATAACATTTATGAGTAAAGAATGCAACATCAACGGTATTTCTGATGTTATATTCCTTGCGCGACTGCAGATCTCGAGTTCCTGGGCCGATTAAAAGTTATTGAGTTTTTCTGTCGAAGATTCGCAGTAGCAGCCCGGAATCTGAAAGTTTCTTACTCCAGTGCCTCGGAAAGTACGTGAAGCCGTTGTTCCTGAGCCTGAACTCTTTCCGGCCGTGTCGGATTGCTGACCCATCGGATTATGAGGGTACAGAAATAGGGACCTGTATTTACGGAAACTTAAAATGTAATATTCTTAAACTATAATACTCTATAAATTTGCTCACGTGTCCTAACACGTCGATGTTAGGTATAAAAAAAGCTTATTTCCTTCATTGGAATTCAAGCTTCACACCAAATTTCATCAAAATCGGTTCAGTGGTTTAGCCGTGAAAGCGTAACAGACAGAGTTACTTTCGCTTTTAAAATAATAGTATACTAGACGCTACCGACCCTTATTTCAAACATGTGGGGAGGTTTCTCCCCAATGCTTTTGGTTTAGTCACTCTAATGTCTAGCTTATACCGTAGTTACCAAGTTCTTGCTTTCAAGCCCCGGGCTGGCCGATAAAAACACAGTCGTCAGAATTCTTTCCGATCGTGGATTTGCCTGATTATGAGAGTGAAGTAGTGTTCCTCTGTTGGCGCACACGCTTGTGTACTACAGTATACCATGTCCAGTGTTGGCTAGTCTTAGATGAATGGCCGCGCTGGAAGCAACAGGATATTAATACTAATATTATAAATGCGAAACTAACTTTGTTACGCTATCACGGCTGTGCCACTGGACATATTTAGATGAAATTTGGTAAAGAGCAATCATTGAACCAACAACAAAGGACAAAGGCGACTTTTTTACCTAATACCTGCTTTTCCCCTATCGCACGAGAAGATCCGCGGGCGAAAACATAACTAGTTAACATATAAATTACAAAAAATATTTTATTTAAGAAAGTTTTATGTGTGTGTTGAATTATCATTTAAAGCTATAAAAGATGAACACGTAAGCTACTTTGATAGATAATAAAATATTTATATATTTACACTTAACATAGCATTATATATGTGACGAGGAAAATATATAATATAATACTTACCTTTGATATCACACAACGGTCATTAATTGATACAAAACAGACACTTTATTAAGAAAACATTTTCCTTGTTCGAAATATTTTATTAAATCACGATGGTTTTAAAAATATGCTAATTTTGACCTTTAACGCTGATAAAACGCAACCACGAGCTACAGTGTGTGCTTTCATACTGACCCTGAGGTCTGGACGATCTTGACGGCTCAACGCCACGAGATAATTAATTTTATAACACGGATTGAAAAATAAACGATAGTTTTGATATGTCGTTTATGCAATATATATGTATATTTAATTTGAGCGTATAATATAAACAATCTTATTGCGGTTGTGTTCGTGAAATATATTGATACGATGCTTGCAGTTCCACTTGGGTTTGATAGGTGGCGCTGTTTCGTGTGACGTACAACGTTAAGCGGCATGTCAAAAGCATAAAAATAACACATGCCCCGGATACACGTGTGTATCCGGGGCATGTGTTTAGTTAAAATGATATTTGATAGGCGGTTTGATAATCGATACATGGACGAGAATAGAGAGTAATATTACGTTTAAGAAATTTTGCTTTGGTTTATTTGGATGAGGGAGAAGAAAAATATTATTAAGTAGAATGAAAGAGAAAAAAGTGCCATAGTTTATACTGAGATTATATTATATAGATATAACAAGCCAATTAAAAAAAACATTAAATTTTAACGTTTTCTTGGTAGAATACATCGTGGAAGTTTGACGAGCCGGTTGGCGTGGTTGGTAGATATAGGTTTGCCTTTCACACCGCAGGTCGTGGGTTCGATTCCCACCCAGGACAGACATTTAGGTGTATAAACATGTCTGTTTGTCCTGAGTGTGGGTGTAATTATCTATATAAGTATGTATTTACAAAAGAAAAGTAGTATATGTAGTATATCAGTTGTCTGGTTTCCATAATACGAGCTCTGGTAACTAGGTATTGCTGTTGGTTCTACTTACCCAGACGAACCTGCTCAAAGCCGTACCACCAAGGAATGTTACTGCGTTAAATAAAAAAGCGTATTTTGCATATAAGCTTGGCTTCTGCTGAAGGTATTAGAGATTTTTGGGATAGCTTAAAGAGATCCCTTTTTGGAATAAGTGCCCTTTTGGACACGTTTCATTTCCAACACATGTTTTATTTTTTGTGATGAATGATGGACCCAGAGCAACTTGCACGAAGCCCTACCGCAAAGTAAATAAAAAATAGGTAATAAGCGACACAAAATCCTTATAGCTATAATATTTATTAAGAAAAAAATATATACATTATTTACAAAGCTTAAAACATCTGACATTATACCGTACAGATTACTAAAGGAGAAGATTATTTACTAATGTAAATATTTAAAAAGAAATAACCGCAGATGGCCCAGTGGTAAGAACGCGTGAATCTTACCCGATGATCGCGGGTTCAAACCCGGGCAAGCACCACTGAATTTTCATGTGCTTAATTTGTGATTATAATTCATCTCGTGCTTTACGGTGAAGGAAAACATCGTGAGAAAACCTGCATGTGTCTAATTTCACTGAAATTCTGCCACATGTTTATTCCACCGACCCGCACTGGAGCAGCGTGGTGCAATAAGCTCTAAACCTTCTCCTCAAAAAAGGGAGAAACGGAGATCTTAGCCCAGAATGAATGTGAATGTCCCACTGGCTGTTACTGTAAGATTATTTACTAATTTGTACAAATGCGCTACTCATGTATGATTTAAGAGAACACTGCTCCACTGCCCCACCCCGCAATAAGTAAGTGATATATAGCAATACATACTACTAAAAACCTTCGTCAGAAAAAGCCAATAAGTTCTTATCGGTCTGACCTGGGCGTTGAACCCAGGACTTCGGGATCTAGGGTCAGGTCTATATCCAGCTACTAGACCAACGGGCCAGTATATAATACTAAAGTCCTCCAGACCGATTTCGGCCGCGTCGGCCAA
This sequence comes from Nymphalis io, assembly GCF_905147045.1. NCBI lineage: Eukaryota > Metazoa > Arthropoda > Insecta > Lepidoptera > Nymphalidae > Nymphalis > Nymphalis io. The sequence goes on along the minus strand of NC_065916.1, from coordinate 2,259,547 downwards.
TCTCAAGAGAGATTAGCCAACTGCACGGGACATATTATAGTGCTTAAGTGTGTGCACAACACAGGTGATCTCTCAATTCCCTAACTCTCATAATCCGATGGGACAATAATTCGACATGACCGGATAAAGTTCAGAGGCCCTAGCCAAGTTACTTTCGTTTCATATCGAATCTCTTTCTACAATTGTTAACGCCTCGGCGTAAGCGATTTTAGAAAACGGTAAGTTGGTAGCCAGTTTGACACGATTGAGTCGATCGCTCATTCTACAATGTACTTAGAAAAAACCTCCACTTTAGTCTATGGTGAGCGTTCTTACAAACGTCAAACTAACGTCAAAGTCGCAGTTGTGTATTTTGTGCGCGAGTTGTTTGAATTGAAGTTAGAAGAATATTTGTTTTAAGTGTTAAAAAAGTAAGTAAATGAAATAGGGTGGGTATATGTTCTTCTTGTAATTGGTTTATAACAATATCACAGTGCGGAATGTAAATTTAAACATTACTGGGACTGGAAATTTTATGTTATTATCCTAATTAAGGATGAAAGATGCCTTAAATGATGTGATAACTTTTATAGAAAGGAATAAAATCTCGAGCAAGCCCAGAACAGCTTGTAGCCTTATTGGAATTCATGGAAAGGTACGTAAATTATTAGTTATTTCGTAAATATCTTCTTTTTTTATTTGAAAATTTATCATATTCTGGCACTTGAAAGTTTGAAACATAAACAATGACGTGATACGCGACATGAACTAATATTACTACTTACGAAAAAAGCAATACAATGATTGTGTTGGATTCTTTACTTAATCAATAGACCCTTTGTTTCTCTGAAATAGTTTTAACTTGTTCTAGTTATAGCGATATACCGAGGCTCCAGCAAGGGCGTCAAGGGCGAATTAAAGCTGACCGACTGTGGCGGGAATTAGAAAAATTGTTAAACTCCAGGTGGAGGAGTAGTAAAGCCAAGAGACAAATGGAAAAAAGTAAGATTCTAACAAAAATCACTGTAAAAATATAATTTTATGGTTTTCTATTATTATCATTCATTCATTTTATTATTATCAAGCTTATTTTCATGACAAAAATTAACAAATAATATCCAGGTGTAGGCAGACTGGAAAACTAAGACTAAGAAAAAAAGCTTTGGCAATACGTGGTGAGGCTTCTGGTACTGGTGGTGGTCCAAGCAGCAGACAATCTCTCACTGCTTCAGAAGAGAGGGTGTTGGGCATAATGGGTATGACTGCTGTTATTGGTCAAGCTGGAATTAAAGAGAGAGGCTTTTATGCTAGTTTATTTTTTTGCTTGTGATCTTTGCTAATTAGTGTATTTTCTTCTATAAACAAGTGCATTAATCTTCTTCATATTTTTCAGGCTCCACCATCAGAGATAAACTATCTACCATCCCCGACCAGAGATTCTGAACGTACCGTCTGTCCGTCCCAAATATCTGCTACAGATGAAATTATGTTGGATTTTATTCCTTCTTATTCTATACAAGGTACCTTTTTTATTTTAAAGATACAATGTGTTGCTTAAGCAAATTAATTTGGGAACAATTTAACATATAATTATTTATTTTCAGCAACAACATCAGCATTTATAGCCTCTTCTTCACTGCCACATCCTCCACCACCAGTGCTAACGCCACCGCCCGGCACTACACCCCGCGCCGATGCCGTCTACTACCGCGACCACGTAACGGAGGGCTCCGCTACGGCGGTGACATCGGGCAAGCCCGTCGCCTGCGGCGTCGCCCACCAAATCCCCGCCGCGGCGTCGCGGGCTGCTTCGAGCACGCACACGCCGGGTTCAAACACCCTTCAAACGAGCTACAAGCGAGTTTGTGGCTGTTGAGAATCGCCGGCTGCAATTAGAGGTAGACCGGGAAAGAAATAACCATCAGAGGGACCTGGAAAGGCTACGCTTGGAATCAAGAAAGAATTGAAATAAAAGAAAACCATAATCAAATTTTAAGTCGTTTAGCTAATACTGTTGACAAATTGATAGAAATTTTACCATAGTCGTGACCATCATCACCACCTTCAACAGATATTATTCCATAAAATGTTTAATGCAGTAATAGCGGTCTCAGCTGTGGGCTATGAACATTTCAAATTGCCTACAATATCACTTTTTTTTATTTATTTTTTTACTTTATCATTTCATTTCTTTTAATTAGTATAATTGATCTTTTTGTTGTAGTATTAAACAAACCCTATTTTAATTTAGACTTTAAATGTAAGAACTAAAAGCAATATTTATGTACAGTTAGCTTCATATATAATGTAACAGTCCGCCTATCTAATATAAGAACCAGTGTACAATATGTTTAATGTACACTATTTCACCTTCGTCATTTTTTTATCTTCGTTCTTACCTACGGTGGTTCTTGGTGGTACCAAATTATAAATGTTAGTGTTTTAATAAAAATAATAATAAATTTGGTTGCAATAATAAATCTGTTTTATTATTTATTTAATATTACATTCAAAATACAATTAATTGGACCTGTTCAAAATACAATCAATATCTTATTATTATTATTTACATAAGATAAATTAAATATAGAGTACATAAAAAGTTCAATTTATAATTAGGTAATGTCAAATAAAATCTTATTAAAGCTTAAAATAATTTTACTATATCCTATTCAATAAACAACTCAGCATGGCTCTTCCTTGGATTACTTCACTTTGGCTACCTACAGAAACAGTAATTTTGGGATCTTGCTTGATTATATCATCCCCATTATCATGTTCAGCAGGAAGTGGTTGTGGTGGTGGCAAGCCAGCTTGCAAAGCTATATTATGTAACACACAACATGTCATTGTAATGTTGCTAGCTACATGAGGATGATAGTGCAGAACCCTGTCTCTAAGCAAACATCTCCACCGTGCTTAGTAATCCAAAACAGCGCTTAATACAGTTACGGGCTTGCATATGCATTTGAGTGTATCGGTCTTCCCTAGAACCTTGAACTGCATTGAGGATAGGTGTCAGAAGCCAAGGGCGTTGCAGATATCCAGAGTCAACTGAAAAATTAGTTTAAAATGTAGTTAGTCACAAGTAAACTCCTTAGATTAGATATTTTTACTATTATAAATACCTACCTAATAGCCATACTTGCTCATTATTTTGATGAATTTCACGCATATATAATTCAACTCTACTAGAAAACCATATATGTGAATCATTAATGCGTTTACATTTAAAATTAAAGGATTACTATCACAAACCTACAAAACCACAAACATTTAGAAAATGAAATTTATGATAGATAAGAAACAAAAAAGCCGAGATGGCCCAGTGGTAAGAACGCGTGAATCTTAACCGATGATCGTGGGTTCAAACCCGGGCAAGCACCACTGAATTTTCATGTGCTTAATTTGTGATTATAATTCATCTCGTGCTTTACGGTGAAGGAAAACATCGTGAGGAAACCTGCATGTGTCTAATTTCACTGAAGTTATGCCACATGTGAATTCTACCAACCCGCATTGGAGCAGCGTGGTGGAATAAGCTCCAAACCTTCTCCTCAAAAAGAGGAGAGGAGGCCTTTAGCCCAGCAGTGGGACATTCACAGGCTGTTACGGTAAGAAACAAAAAAATAGCTAATACTATATTATAGAAATGTATTCAGCAGTTTTTAGTATTTTAGTGGTGTAAAATAATTGTTTTGTTATAATATATAGATATGTATATTGTATGTTGTTAAAAAACATGTTGTGGCCGTCTTGAAGAGTCGCGCACTTTGTGTTAAGTCTGAATGTGTTTTTATTATTACATGTGTAAGTGGTACTGGTGGTACTTAATAAATAAATAAATTATCAATCATATTATTTAGCACTTACCTTAACTTTTAGGGGAATCTCTTTTGTTCCTTTTAACAAAGTCTTGTGTTCATGCAAAGGGCTTCAAAAGTTAATTTGTCTAAGTTGCATTTCGCTTATTGTCTCCATGCACTGACGATTAATGTCTCACACTTCTTCGTTATGAGCGCACCACAATATATTTAAAGTATGCATTTTAAAAGATAATATTAATCCAAAATTATTTTTAATAAACAAAACACTTCTCGGTCGTCATATAAGACGCCATTTTTTAGCGTAAACTCTTTGAGTCTCCGAGATCGCTTAGTTATCGTTCAAAAACTTCGACAACGTTTCGTCAGCGCTTGTCAATACTGTAACTTGGCTAGCATTTATATGGAGTTAGCGATCAACATTGTAAAAACGATTACATTCCATTCTATCACTTTGAATGATTGTCAACTTGTCTACGACTTTTCTATTCGTATGTTTTGACCACGTGAGTATACGCGCTACCAACTTCAAGACTCCGGGCTGCTATTGAGAATTTAGGTTTAAAGATTATTAATTCCAATAAAGACAATTACATCACTTACATGAGAACACAATTTAAGAAAAAATACAAGCAATTAACAGACATTCGTTGTCGTACTTACATTTTTCAATGGAGAAAATAACACACAAATCATCAAACACAATTTGAAATAACACACAAAAAATCACCACGATTTTTAAACCAGTCTTATTCCATTCTACATACTCAAACAGGTATTTTTGTAATAATATAATGAGACGGTCGCTTTTTGAATATATCGAACGAGTCAATATTTTTAATGTCTGAGGGTATCTTGTTATAAAGACGCGCACCGTCATATGTTATTGCGGTTTGACCGAACTTGGTACGAGTTTTAGACAAAACAATGAGACTCGCGCGTCGAGTGCGGGGGCGCCCATATTTATTGCTGCTATTAAATTGTAGTTCGGTATGGACATGTTTATTATTTTACGTATGAAAGTGCAGGTGCTGTAATTATAAAATTGTTTTATGCTCATTAATTAATAACACATTGTTGGCCTATAATCTCCGGGGTCTGTTCTTGTTCCCGATTTGTAAATAGGTGTAACTTTAGCTATTTTGAGTGAGTCTGGAAACGATCCTTCCTGTAAAAGTTTGTTAAAGCTAATTGTTAATCGATTTTTTATTAATATTTTCGACGGAAAAACACCCAATAACTTTTTATTGGCCCGATTTTTGAACCCAGGACCTCCGGGTCTGCGGCCTTACATCTAGCCACTAGATCAACGAGTCAGTATATAATAAATTAAGATCAAACATATTTTCAAAACATTACAAATCGTGCTTAACTTCGAACCCGCAATCTCATGATTGATGAATCGCGCCTTGTCACTAAGACATCACGGCAAATTAAAATATTTTGATTTAATACATATATAATTATATGTTATTGCATTTAATGTACTTAATAGGATATAATAGTCATATTTGTGAAAAAGCTTGGCATGTTGTTTTTTTTATGTCATTTATAACTATAGTTAGTATTACGATTTGAAGGGTGAGTCAGTCATTGTAACAGGCAAACGGATTACACCTAAATTCCCAAGGTTGGTAGCGCAATATCCATTGGTGGTGACTTACCATCAGGTACCTTGCTAGTCTGCCTATCTAAAATATATTCAATAATTTAGAAGAAAAAATATTCCTTTGTTTGAATCATCGTATCACGATATTAAAAATGTAAATCGAAACGGAATGTAGATTATACATGGAACAACAAGAAACTCAGTTATTACTTATTTATTCTAATTTAATTACATAAGTATGTTAAATAAATAAAATCTTATTATTATTTATCTTGCACTGTTTCTGTTAATGGAGGGAGGTATTAGGTATGCAAAGCATCCTATGTCTATTTGGGGTTAAAGCTGATGGACGTCGTAAAAAATCTTATCAAAATCGGTTCAGTTGTCGTGAAAACATAACAAATAGATAGAGTAACATTCCCATAATATTAGTATGTAGAATATCAACATGTATATTATTATATATTGTGGCGAGTGCACAATGCGTCTAAACGCAGCACAAACATCACCTGATGCAGTGGTCTGATGTATGTCGTCACACGCTTGACAACACCCCCAGCAAGATGGCCGCATGCATCGCTTTTGTTTTCGCCTAGGACGAGGTCCCAAAAGTGGCAAGCACGCGTGGTGGTCATCGTGAGAGGGGAATGCCTATATAAGCGCTGTTGTTGTTGTTTATTTTTAATAAATTAATTATTTCAACTATTTTTACTGTACGCTCTAATGTAAACATTGTTGACTTGTCACAATAAATAACTCTTAAAGTCTGCCGGAGTTTTTAATTGGTGGTTAAGCTACGACCCGCTTCAATATTATTATTATCAAATCTAACTCGTCACCATTTATTATATACGTATATAATATATTATTAAGTAATATGTATTTACTTTCAATATATTTTATTTTGAATAATATTTATATGTATATTCAAATGAGCTCCTTTAAGTACTTTTGTTTTGTCGATATATAAGATATTGAATTTGAAAGCTGCCACAGAACCGGCAAGAATCTTAGTTGCTATAGAATTACCTCGTTCCAAAGCGAAATTGACTTCCCAGAGTCAGAAACCTGGTGGTACTAATAAACAAACCAACATACCATTCGATGTCCGACAGTCGCGCAGTCGATCAGAATAATTGAGCTTCAAGCTACACGAGCACACACACAGCTTTAAATATTACATGAAACATTAAAACTTGCTTTAGATATATATATAAGGAAATATATCAAATTAATGCTATTTGCCTTTTATATATTGGTGGCATTCAATTTTTTTACACTTTAAAATATGTTATGTGTTAATGCACCGCGGTTATATGCTGGAGCGTACTTATAAATTTTACGATCGATGTTCTTAGTAAACTATCGATTGCAAAAAAACTCTAATTATTTGCTATATATACTTCATTTCAAACTTCTAATATATTTCAACCACGGCGATCAACGAATACTAAACAGGATAAGTTATACCACACCAGTTGCCAAAAACCCATTCTCTAGCTAGTGGTGATCAGGAGACCCATTTGCAAACCCGCCTACCTGTTTTATGTAAAACAATTACTCTACATAATACATAAAATTTATTTTGGAAACTTTACCATTAAATATATATATATATATATATATATATATATATATATATTTAATTATATTATTATATAATAATATAATCAGAGATAAGCTAATATAATATTAATTATATTATTATATTAGCTTATCTCTGACATATATATATATATGTCAGAGATAATAAATTTAAGCGGGTATACGACGTCACTTATTAGAATAGCAACACCACACAACGTGATGTATGTCATGTGGGTTGGTCGGTTGTCAGACGTCAAGTGTGAAAAATATAAGACGGGTGCCTATTTTATTATGTAGCTGAGTGATGGAAATATCTATCGATAGTTTGTGGCAATCGTCGCGTAGTTTTTCGAAATGCAGGCAGTCCAAAGGATTGTTGAATTTTTTATATTTTTTTGGTGAAATTTATATTTTTCCTTAAGAAGCTGTATAAGGTTTTTGGAGTACCAGGGAGGATATTTTGTGTTATAATTCTTTTTTATTGGTATACTTGTCGTTATTATTTCTTTTAATAATTGAGGGATGATGAGAGGGATGTAAGGAGTCCTCTAATATCAATGGCGATAAGCACCGAACTGGTTTATTTATTGACATATTACTTAGTATTAAGTCTAGAATTTTACCCTTACTATTGATTATGTTATTATGCTAGAGAGATAAAATCGCACAAAACTGAACTTCAGACTGGTTTGATTCAGCGGGGGCGTATGCATCCATGGACCAAGTAATGTTACTTAGGTTAAAGTCACCTATTATGCGTGTGTGATTGCTTGACTCCATAGCCTGTTGGGCTTTTGTGGAAAACGGCTCAAATATGTCAGTTTTAAATGGTAGTGGTATATAAACGACGCAAATATTTAATCGTTCAACAGCACCATTTGTGTTTCTTACACAGGTCTCCACAAGAACTTTCATATTGTGGCAACCTTTTGCACTTTAAGTGTTTTAAAACCGCGATAAGGACACCGCCACCTCTTTTTTGTGTATTATAGTAACTAGTTTCGCGGTCACGTCGAAATACGTCGTACCTGTTATCGAAGAGTTCAGAGTCGTAAACATCACTGCTGAGCCAAGTTTCCGAGAGCACAATAACATCGTAATTAAATGTACATATATTATGAAGGAAATTACGAGTTTTCGTTCGCAGACCACGCACGTTTTGGTAATAGAATTGAAGTGATCTGTGAGCGACGCCTGCAAATTACTATTATTTTTTTCCAGTTTTTGTATTTTTATGGTTTTTTCTTCTAACGATTCTTTTATGGTTTCAAACTGTTCACTTATAAAAGTCATTGATTGCTGGAAGCTAGAAATAAGATCGTTCATTTTTACTAATTGATCTGAAATAGCCTCCTTAACGGCGTTTTTAATTTAATGTCTTATTAATTCAGTGATATCGCTTCTGAAAAGGTTTATACAAGCCTCATTCATTTATGCTTCTTGAGATTGACTCAGAGAACCACACTTGTTACGTACTGTAACATTTAGACTGCTTGGTAAGGGTGAACGTTGTGATGACGTGCTTTCAAAGAGAGGGCGCAAGGGTGTGTTAGAATTAATGCATTTGGGAAGTTTGTTAATGCAGTCTGGATATTTCCAAGTGCTTCTCTGCTCCGCACTCAGAGCTCTTAGGCGCCTTTCGGTTACATTGGCACAAAGTAGATCATAATTTTTGTGACTTTTATAACATTCTAAGCAATCGTTAATCTTAATAATGTTCAAGCAGCCAGCGCAACTTCTTGTGGACATCGTTTTAAGCTTGTAAATAGCCGTTATTGATTTTAATAGGTACTATTAGGTGCTAACAGAAAAAGTAATATAAGTACTTATGTTGGACGATGAGCGCTGGGGAAAGCGGTACTACCGCTAGACAAGTGAAGCGATGCGTCGGAAGCAACGTCGCGGCAAAAAGGTTTTAAGCTCCTTGTATTTCTTTTTTTTTTATAGAATAATTTGGAAGGCGGACGAGCATATGGGCCACCTGATGGTAAGTGGTCACCAAACGCCCTTAGACATTGGCATTGTAAGAAATGTCAACCATCGCTTACATAGCCAATGCGCCACCAACCTTGGGAACTAAGATTTTATGTCCCTTGTGCCTGTAATTACACTGGCTCACTCATCCTTCAAACCGGAACACAACAATAACAAGTACTGCTGTTTTGCGGTAGAATATGATGATGAGTGGGTGGTACCTACCCAGACGAGCTTGCACAAAGCTCTACCACCAGTAAAATTTCGCGTTGCTGATGCGTTATAACCACATGTACTGTTAAATTAGATTTTTAAACAACGATTCCTTGAATTTTTTTAATTGTTATTCTGTTTTTTGTTCAAAACACTTTTATTATTCACTTTTGAACTGTAATTTTTATCACAGATGATTTATTTAGTTAGTGTCAATAATGTTATCGTAAAAGAAATTCATAAATTACATAAGTGTAATGCAGATGTTTTAGATTTAATTTTAAGGAGAACCATAAAACACTTTTAGCTTAGTCAACGGGTACGTGAGTCTCTATAATCAAGAACTGCTGTCTCCACCTCATAATGTCCTCCAGACCGATTTCGGCCACGGCAGCCAATCTCATGAGCGATTAGCCAACTACGCAGGAGATATTATAGTGCACAAGTGTGTGCGCAAACACAGGTGCACTCTCTATTCCCTAATTCTCATAATCCGATGGAACGGCAATAAACCGGAAAGAGTTTAGGCGCAGGACCAACGGCTTTACGTGCTTTCCGAGGCACGGGAGTATATACACTTCTGACTTCCAGACTCCGGGCTGCTACTGAGAATTTTCTGACAGAAAAACCCAATAACTTTTTATTGGGAATTGAACCTAGGACCTCCGGGTCTGCGGCCTTACATCAAGCCACTAGACCAACGAGGCAGCTTGTAGAATATTGGAATAATAATCTTTATTCTTTGTAATTCAATATAACAAATTATAACACGATTTAGCTTACTACCAACGCCATCTATTATCAATTAACAAAAACTATCTGTGTATAATAATATTTTTATTTAACTTTGCGCAGAGGCTATATCGTAACCAATGAGGTTAATCCGAGCTGCAATTATTGCTAGTTGAAAGCCTGCGAATGATAGTAGAAGCCCCGAGGTACGTCAGAAACGACGTCAAACATCCAGACACCAGGACACCATCTCGGGCACACAATGTTCGGAAGAGCGGACAAAGTTTGTGCGGGCACTTCCACGGCATTGCACCACTGCATGCTCGACCACCTGAGGGGCGTCCTCTACCTCGGGAACTCCTGCTATCGCCTGTCAAGCCCTTGCCCTTGCGCAGGCATCGATGGCAGCGACGATCAGGACCACGAATGTAAGGACGACAATCACGAGAAGACAAACTATATACCAACTATGACAACAGCCACTGGGTCATTGAAACCCTGGCCCTTCGGGCCAAAAATTAAAGGAACGAAAGGTCTGGTCTGTCGGTGAGGAATAACTCGGGTAAAGGGGGCAACCCCGAGGCCCGTACCCAGCCTGGCCAAGGCCAGTCGGGAGGAACAAACTCTCTCTCATTTTTGCTTATAATAATGAAAGCACTTTGACATACGGAATATATGAATCAGGTTTGTTTATCTATGCTACTGCTATTGGTTAAGTACAGTAATAGCCTGTTAATGTCCCACTGCTGGGCTAAGGCCTCCTCTCTCTTTTTGAGGAGAAGATTTGGAGCGTATTCCATCACGCTGCTCTAATGCGGGTTGATGGAATACACATGTGGCAGAATTTCAGTGAAATTCAGACACATGCAGGCTTCCTCTATGCAGGTTTCAGTGAAATTCAGACACAAGCAGGCCTCTGGTTCCGTACGAGCTCTGCTTAATTTGGGATCAGATGTCCGTGTGTGAATAATGCCTTAGGATATTATTATTATTATAAACAGAAATTAAATATATTAAAATTCATTGGTATTTGAACCCGCAATCATCATTTACGATCGCGTTCTAACCACTGGGCCATATCGGCTCGTTATTATTTGTGTTCACTATAAAATAATATCGAATTACTCATCAGGGCTCTCGGAATCGTCTCTTAATGCAACTTCGGTGTTTAGGAAAACGTCATCATAACGGGAGTGGGGGTTAAGTGGTTTATTTCACCTAAGTAAAATGTTTCATAAAACTTCGAGTGATTAACATTTATGTATGCTTTTATATACATACTATTTACACGACATGGCTTCGCTTGAATTCAATATTTCGGTAATTTATTGTTAACAGCCTGTGAATGTCTTACTGCTGGGATGAAGCCTCGTCTCCCTTTTTGATGAGAAGCTATATTCCACCACGCTGCTTCAATGCGGGTCGGTGACATCATTTCAGTGAAATTAGACACATACAACCTGTATCCTCACGATGTTTTCATTCACCGTAAAGCATGAGATGAATTATAATCACATATTAAGCTCATGAAAATTCAGTGGGCTTGAACCCACGATCATCGGTTAAGATTCACGCGTTCTTACCACTAGGCCATCTCGGCTTTAATATAAGATAACGTTAACTCTTTTATGGTGTAGTTAATCAATATTTGACATTTAATATTTATCTTAAGTATCATAGTTATTAAATAAAGGCCATATGTTTATAATTCAATGTTTTTTCTTTTATATTGTTGTATTATTTAATTGCACGCCCTGAAATTGGTAAAACATTGCACTTAATATTTTGTATCATCTGTAACCCAATGTTGTATGCATATAAATATTTTTTTTTTAAATTTATATATAGTTCGGACAGCGTGAAAATTAAAGTAGGGTCAGCAAAAATAAAGATTCTTTTATATTTGTATCTCCACGTGTTGTCCGTACATTATGTGTATATTATCTTTAATGTGTTTTAATTTTGATCACAAATTAAATTATAAAAATAAGAATTGATAAAAATATGTTATTCATTAAAATACTTAAACCTTTTTAATTCTAAAATTAAATTAATCAATTATAATTGTTTTTAATTTACTTTATTATTCACAACAAAACGTAAAAGCTTTTTTATTGATTACTGATTTTCGCCCGCGGCTTCGTCTTTTTGTAATAGTTGCTTTGAGCTGTTAGATACGGGAAGCCATTTTGTGTGCCCCTGATAGCGCGTATGCAAAAAATCATGATGATTACTTTAATAATTATGACGTGAAAGCGAAAAAAATTCATAAGCAAGAATTGAAAACTTATCACTTCTAATCCTAGAGACGGCTTAGTGGTTAGAACGCGTGAATCTTAACCGATGATCGTGGGTTCAAACCCGGGCAAGCACCACTGAATTTTCATGTGCTTATTTTGTGTTTATAATTCGTCTAATTCGTAATTCGTCGTAATTGCATTGAAATTCTGCCACATGTGTATTCTACGAACCCGCATTGGAGCAGCGTGGTGGAATAAGCTCCAAACCTTCTCCTCAAAAAGGAGAGGAGGCCTTAGCCCAGCAGTGGGACATTAACAGGCTGTTACTGTACTACTGTCTACTTCTAATCGACTCATTGCGCATTTCTTTGTCGTTCATTATTATTTTATAAATACAACCTATTAATGTTTATGTGTAGTCGACTCTGTCAAATGACACGAAATTAAACCAATAGCAGCGAATGACAAATGTCATAAGCTAAGCTGTACCCTATTCTAATCGACGGAGTAAAGATAAACAAACCTTAGATTGACATATTCCATACGATTCGCTACAGCTCTGCTGTATTGTACACCACGAACAGTTCTCGATTAATATATCTCTATATACAACACAACACAATTACACTTAACTACTTATATACACTTTAGTTTTACTTCCAAATTTCTACTGGAAATGCTGTTGTCATACGAAACGTCATTTTTTCACGAATCCATAATCATAATTTATTTATTATTCAAGATGATAAGGAAATAGCCATGCGATCGTTTCGAAAGGTCACTGATATATAATTCTACATTAATATAATAAATGCGAGTCTGTATTTCTGTGCGTTTGTCTGTGAAGCCTGCAACTCAAGGAAGGATAGGCTGCCTTTTTTATACATAACACCTGACATTAACACGGAGGCGAATACTAAGTTGTATAAAAAAATTAACATAAATAACACAAAATACACTTGTCACAAAATTCTTTAAATACGCACACAATTTTAGTTCACTCACAGTTTTCATATATTTTAAAATCAAACGCTACATGAATATAACGCTCATTAATACATAAATAATTTACAAAAGATAATTAAATGAAAACAATGTAAATAAACTTACATTATATATAAAGATTTAATATTTTTGGACGCGTTAATATCGTTTCTTGAGAAATATTACTAATATTATATATTTTAATAGTCACTCGGTCTGCCTGTTATGCTTTCGATTAACACTGAACCGATTTTGATTAAAGGTACTCCGCAAGCTTGGACCCTAAAGACGGTTATAGGCTTTTAACTAGCAAATAACAATCACAAGCGAAGCCGCGGGTAGAAACTATCAATACTTATATTCTGCGATAAATGCGAAAATAACTCCGTTAAGCTTGTACGGCTAAGCCAATGAACAGTTTTTGATAAAATTTTATATGAAGCAAGCTTGAACGTGCTTGAATCAGGCAACGTGATGTGCGTGCGGAGCTGCAATCACTTGATATACGGAAAGCTAGCGGTCCTGATGGAATACCAGCCATTGTGCTGAAGAAGTGCGCGGCGGAGCTGTCTCCTGTGTTAACGCGCCTGTTCCAACTTTCTCTTTCTTCGGGATGTGTGCCGGGGGCTTGGAGAAGAGCTAATGTGCAAGCGGTTCCCAAAAAAGGGGATCGGTCTGACCCGGTAAATTATCAGCCAATAGCTATCACCTCAGTACTTTGTAAGGTGATGGAACGGATTCTAAACAACCAACTGATCCATTACCTAGAAGATCACTGTCTAATTAATGATCGTCAGTACGGGTTTCGACCAAAACGGTCCACAGGTGATCTTCTAGCGTACGTAACACACCTCTGGGGTGAAGCTATCGACAAGCATGGAGAATCGTTGGCTGTCAGCCTCGATATCTCTAAGGCTTTTGACAGGGTCTGGCACAGAAGTCTTCTCTCCAAGCTACCGGCATATGGTCTGCCTGCTCAGCTATGCACCTGAATTGCCAGCTTCCTACACAAGCGTAGCCTTCATGTTTTAGTAGATGGTTGCGCTTCTCAATTCTATGTAGTGAATGCTGGGGATCTGTGCTATCTCCCACACTCTTTCTTTTGCATATCAATGATATGCTCTCCCTTGGGAACATACATTGCTATGCAGATGATAGTACAGTGCATGGTGGATACCACGGACGCGCAGTGGCTGGGCGGGCGGAAACTGAGGAGAGGCGGGAGAATGTTGTCATTGAACTCGATAGGACGTTAGAGCTCATCGCCAAATGGGGTTCTGATAATCTTGTTGAGTTTAATGCCAAGAAAACACAGGTATGCGCTCTCACAGCAAAAAAGTCACCATTTTACCCTCATCCCTCCCTCTGTGATATGCACACCGCTGATGATACAAAGCAAAATCGCCATGCTGGGGATGGACGTTCGCTGCGACCTTAGTCCAAGGGATTACATCGAGGCTATTAGAAAAACAGCTTCACGGAAACTCGGAGTTCTGAACAAGGTGCGGCGTTTTTTCACGCCACAACAACTGTGTCTGTTATACAAAACACAGGTACGGTCTTGCGTTGAATATTGCTCGCACCTTTGGGATGGCTCCGCTAAGTACCTACTGGAGGCCTTGGACCGGTTGCAGCGACGTGCAGTACGCATTATTGGCGACGTAAAGATCACTAACACCCTCGAACCTTTACAATTGCGTCGCGAGATAGCAGCACTGAGCGCTTTCTATCGACTGTATCACGGCGAGTGCTCTGAGGAATTATTCTCTCTAATTCCTGCTTCCCCCTTCCTTCTTAAGTTCACGCGAACTGGTTCTCGATGTCACCGCCTAATTGTGACATCAATTCCATCGCGCACAAAGAAATTTGGCAACTCCTTTCTTTGTCGCACCCCCAAAAAATGGAATTCCTTACCAGCTCACGTGTTCCCCTCCTCTTACAACCCGGGTTCCTTCAAACGAGGCGTAAAGAGGCATCTTGCGGGCCGGCAAGGCGGTGACGGCTAGTACAGAACATTCTTCCCGACTGTACTGGCCGTCGTCGCGTTTGGACTCTACTACCACTTACCACCAGGTGGAGTAGAGTCATTTGCCATCCCGGACATATAAAAAAAAAAAAGAACTCCAATAAATGACATAGGCTTTACTTATATTCTAAAACCTAGCCCTTTCTAAAATGCTTGCGAGCAAGAACTGGTGGTCCATGCAACATCACGCTTCGACTCTCGAAGCAGTCACACCCAGACTCAAGACAAACAGACATGTTCATGCACACAAATATCTGTCCTGGGTGGGAATCGAACCCACAGCCTTCGGTATGAAAGGCAAGCATCCACCAACCACGCCAACCGGTAAAGAGAATATAAATATTATTCATTTAACAGTGTTGTGGTAAGTGCTCAAGACATCCGTTAAATGAAATATTTTTCAATCTCTTTTTAATCTGTTGAATACCACAAAACATAATTTAAATATTCCACTTATATACTTATCTTATATATAAAGTAGCAAAACCCATTTTTTATAGAATAGGAAGGCGGACGAGCATATGGCCTCCTGATGGTAAATGGTCACCAACGCCCATAGACATTGGCATTGTAAGAAATTTTAACCATCGCTTACATCATCAATGCGCCACCAACCTTGGGAACTAAGATGTTATGTCCCTTCTGCCGATAATTACACTGGCTCACTCATCCTTCAAACCGGAACACAACAATACCAAGTACTGCTGTTTTGCGGTAGAATATCTGATGAGTGGGTGGTACCTTTCCAGACGAGCTTGCACAAGGCTCTACCACCAGTAAATTTCGAAGTTCCTTCATTAATGTCATTTTAACGTACATAAAGTCTACCTGAATTATACATATAAATTATCATGAAGCAACGGTTATATAGAAAAATGGCTTCTTTATCACAGACAGACGCTTGAATTTAATGTATTTTTATATACCATTATACATATGTTGAAGTAAATAACAGCCATTTCAGTGTTATCTCTAATCACGTTCGACTCGATTTCGAAGCTAAATAATAAAAGTTCAAAACAAACAAAACTGTTAACTGAACAAGGGTTTACGACTTGAGAAACGCTGCGTGGATTTCTCTAAATCGTTTTTCTTTTTATCTATCATTTAGTCCAGATAGATTATATCAACTGAACTTACCGTGGTGCCTTTGCCTGTTGAAAATAAAAAAATAAAACTGTCATTTGACAGATGACAGATTAGATAATCTAAAACTATTAAATGTGGTCGTAATTATAAACGTAGCTTACCGATTGCTTATTTTTTTAATATGTAAGAGGGTGCAAACGAAAAGCTATTACCTGATGGAAAGTAACCACCACCCATGGAGACCTGCAAGTGCGTTGACGTCCTTTAGGAAATGAGTAGGCTATTTCTTGAAGGGTTCTGTCATATCGGTCCCAAAAAGATGCCGCCGAAAGCCGGTTCGGCAGTATCACAGAGTTGTACGAAGTAGGGAATGTGAAACACCGATTTATCTCTTTCTGTCATTATTGATTTGACATTCGAAAGAAGAAGACAGCATGGTTTAACCAATCACATGCAAAATATTTATAAGTAAGGGCAAAATACAAAATAAAAATTTCATAATTTGCAAATTGTATTAACATCTATTTACATTTGCATATATACATATATAAAGAACAATAATAACGATACACATAAAACTATATCAGAAGATGTATCGCATTTCGGCGACGGTTTTTGTATAATAATGATTATATACTTAGACTATTGACGTAAAGGCGTTTGAAATATTAAATTTCCCACAGCTGGGTTAAGGTCTTCTCTCCCTTCGAGAAGGTTTGGAGCTCATTTCACCACGCTACTGCAATTCAGATTAGTGAATACAAATATTTCATTTAGGTTAGCGCATTGGAGATGTTAGGAATGGTTAATATTTATGGCACCAATGTTTATTTACCACGTTCCATCATGTGGCTCTTCATCCTAGACATAATAGTAATGACTGTAAGGCCGTAGGTCCTAGGCTCAAACCCAGGACCTCCGGGTTCCCAGGTGGGGCAAAAATAAAGTTATTGAGTTTTTCTATTGAAAATTCGCAGCCCGGAGTCTAGTGTGTACACTCCCGTGCCTCGGAAAGCACGTAAAGCCGTTAGTCCTGCGCCTGAACGCTTAACGGTCATGTCATATTGCCATCCCATCGGATTATGAGGGAATAGAGAGTGCACCTGTGTTTGCATACACACTTGTGCACTATAATATCTCCTGCGTAGTTGGCTAATCTCTCTTGAGATTGGCCGCCGTGGCCGAAATCGGTCGGAAATAAGGTCCTTATTTTATAATATTAAAAAAACCATCACCGTTACTGTGATATTAATAATCTTAAATCGAAATAAATCCCACGCAAGTACCTAAATCAAGAAAAAAACGAATTATTAAAAAAATAAGACGTAACGTACACCGAGAGTTTGTACAGTTTATATGTTTTCATTATTGAATTACGTTAGTATAATATTTCTTTTTGTTTTTCTGAATGTATTTTTTTAGCTGGCTTATTTATATATATATATATATATGTATAGTACGGTTTATTATAGTAACGTAAGTAAAGTGTATTACCAGTATAGCTTGTTCCTACTACCTACCTACTAGATTAAAATTAAATTTAATCATTCATACAAAAGTTATTAATTTATTTATTTTTTTGTATATATACATCTGAAACAACACAATTACAGATATTCCCACAGGGGGCAATTTGATAGTAAAGGGGGGCAATTTAAAAATGGACTCGACATGACTAAACTCTTTTGGGTTATTTAAATGGAATGCAATTAAAATATCGGTGACAAATTTAACAAAAAAGGCAAATTCTTAAAAAATGCTGTAAATAATTACCAGGTATAATTTCGTTTGACGTTACCAAAATAGCTCGCTGAGCTTAAAGGATTAGTAAGCTGAAGTGGCAGTGGGCTGGACACATATGTCGCAGAACCGACGACCGTTGGAGTAGACGTGTTCTGGAGTGGAGACCACGCCTTGACAAACGTAGCGTAGGATGCCCTCCAGCTAGGTGGAGTGACGATATACGCAAGGTGGCTGGCAGCGGTTGGAGATCGAGAGCTGAAAATCGAGCTCAGTGGCGTGCCATTGGAGAGATCTATGTTCAACAGTGGACGCGAAAAGGGTGATGATGATGTTACCAAAATATCAACTGGGTATTTAGAGTCGTCAAATAGTCAAATAGTCGTCGGGGATTCACCAAAATTTCATAGTGATTTCTTTCTAAAACTTATCATTTATATTTCTTAAGGGAACTAAACAATTGTTAAAATTTTGTATAATAATAAGGTTGGAAAACACAGGTCTAGATGCTTGAAAAAATGATTTGCAACATCCACGGGATTACCTAATAAATAAATACTTATGGTATAGTACAGTGTAAAATGTTATAGAATATAGTTAATCCAGGTTATAAACTATCCCGCGGTAGCATGCGCAAGCGATCCCGTGGCGCTCCTCGTTAAGACGGAAAGGGTACCGCTGGTTTTTTAGTAGGTATTCCGATGTTCGGGGCGCACTCGGCGCCTTGGACACCGGCGAGCCCCACATACCCCCCCCACACTGTTCCCATGGGGAAACGCGTTATGCGTTTTTCCAGCGTTAAAAAAAAAGTTATAAACTATCTGTGTGCCAAGTTTCACCAAAATCCGTCCAGCCATTTTTGCCTGATTGAGTACCAAACATCCAGCATACAAACTTTATATTATTATTATTACATACTAGTTTCCGCTCGTTGCTTTACACCTATGAGTGTGTGTGGGGGGAAGGTTTTAAGTATTCTATGTCATTTTTTGTGTCCTTGACAATTTGTATGCGAAATTTCATGATAATCGATGCAGTAGTTAAAACGTGATAACGCAACAAACGAACTCATTGTCGTATTTATAATGTTACTTTTTGCTCGAGGATTGGCCCGCTTGTTGGGGATTGAGGAGTCAGATACTAGACATAATAAGCACCCTATGACCTTCTTCGGAATTCAAGCTTGCTTCGTACCAAATTTTATCAAAATCGTTTCAGTGGTTTAGCCGTGAAAGCGGGATAGAAAGAGCTACTTCCGAATTTATAATATTAGTAGATATTAGAACAACAATGCTAGTGATTTGTCAAATTCATTCGCTCCACAATTTTCGAAGGAGACAAAATATTACCGAATTTCAATAAATGGGTAATGAGGGGTAAAATTGTTTTAGCACAATGATATAATATTATATATGACTCGTTATTTATCAACGCATCCTTAATCCTTGATCTCCCTGATTGATTGAAGGCAGAACCCGGTGTCCCGGATTCAAGCCCCAGGTCAGGCCAATAAAAAATATTGGGATTTTCTGTCAAAGGATCTCAGTAACAACCCAGAGTATAATAGAAGTATGAGTAATCCCTTGCCTCGGAAAGCACGTAACCGTTGGCCCTGCGCTTTAACTCTTTCCGTTCGTGTCTGATTGTGACCAATTCAATTCATTACTCACCCGTCAAATGTTGACATACCACTTATGGTGATATACTATTTTGATCCGTATATTCTTGTAGTGTTATAATCATTACGCTCAATATCGCATATTACTATTTGTCATGTCACGATAGTTTTCCGCGGTGAGTGAGAGTTTGTTCTTACAAAATAGTTCTTAAACGCACTCTATTCTCAAATATTCTACCGCAAAACAGCAGTACTTGGTATTGTTGTGTTCCGGTTTGAAGGGTGAGTGAGCCGGTGTAATTACAGACACAAGGGATATAACATCTTAGTTCCCAAGGTTGGTGGCGCATTGGTAATGTAAGCGATGGTTAACATTTCTTACAATGCCAATATCTATGGGCGTTGGTGACCACTTACCATATGCTCGTCCGCCTTCCTATACAATAAAAAAAAATATCTATATATACATATGTATATATATTCGTATGTGTGTGTGTATATGTGTACTCTAAGGGAGATACTGTTAAGCGAAGATAATGATTTGGTTTCAAATTTCATGTCTTTTTTGTGTTTGTTTATAAGTATATTGCTTTGTAAAGAAAACCCGGTGTTGTCCATAAGGGGAAAGCCTTTGTCCAGCAGTGGGATATTCCTAGCTCGTTATTTGTATTACCTTTCTTTAAGCGAATACCTAAACCGTATATTATATGTATATTAATGTTTCTTTTGCGCTTAATGCGTATCAATTAAGAAACGATTTGCAAATGGCGAAAAGCACTTAATTGTACGGACAGCAAAAAAATAAAGATATTTTTTTATCATTATTAAAATTGTATTATTTGGATGCATTGTGTATATTGAGTATGAATTAATTAATATATACAAATAAAATTTATTTAATTATAATTGTTGTTTGTTTACAGGCATGATATATTACTTATATACTAGCATCTGCTTCGCATGGCATGGCATCGCATGTTAGTAAACTGCATAGTTTACTAACAAATAAAATGTGAAGTATGGTTAGCAAAAAAAAATGTTATGTGGGTATATATATTTAATAACTTGTATTTATTATTTAGTGTACATAAGTGTCACTATTTATTAAAAACAACATATAAATATAAATAATAACAAAAATGGTTTTAGTTTAAATTTTACTTTGAAACATAGATCCAAAATTGGTACACACTTTATAGAATCAATTTAGGATATAATATTTATTTGAATAAGGATTAATAATTAATGGATTTTAGAAAATGGCTTCGCAAATAACCTATCGTTTTTTACTAATAGATAAAAATAGTCATTGTTAGTGTTTAGGAGGTACACTTATCCCGTACACACAGACAGACGCGTCAGGCGCTATATTTTATATAGTTATTTCAATATGACATGACAGCTATGTTTTTTTTTTTATTTTCACCATACGAAGTCCGAACTAAGACCGTACGACTCGTATTAACGTATTAAATTCTTTTAATTAGAAAGAGGTTTGGGTGGCACCGTATGACGTCATCGGACGCTCGAAATCTTACGCTGACGTCATGTTACGCTCGAAATCTTACGCTTACTCGTATGACACTCGAAGTCCCAGTTTGCCCCTACCGTGTACCGAGCGCTTTGATGTTTTCACATCAAAAATATTCTCATGATGTCATGGTTAAATGATTATATTATGGCGATAACGAGAAACCAAATGGTATATTTCGTAGGAAACTTTCGTCCCCATCACCATTATGAGCAATATATATATACACAATAAATATACGATCTGTATGTTACAAATAAAATATATTGTAATACGTATGCATTCGTATTAAATGTTAAGCACCGGTACGATCTAGATGCTACCGAAATCACCGGCAAGAAGCAATAGTAAATAGATATGTTAATTAAATATAATTAAATAATTATTATCTTGGTGGTAGGGCTTTGTGCAAGCCTGTCTGAGTAGGTACCACCCACTCATCGGACATTTTACCGCAGAACAGAAATACATAGTAAATTGTTGCGTTCCGGATTGAACGGTGAGTGACTGTAACTGTACAAGGGATATAACATCTTCGCTTCCAAGGTTGGTAGCGCATTGGCGATATTGATTGGCAGTGGTGACCACTTACTGTCAGATGGACTATTTGCCCGTCCGCCTACCTACACCATAAGATATATATTGTATATATATATATAAGCCGAGATGGCCCTGTGGTAAGAACGCGTGAATCTTAACCGATGATCGTGGGTTAAAACCCGGGCAAGCACCACTGAATTTTCATGTGCTTAATTTGTGATTATAATTCATCTCGTGCTTTACGGTAAAGGAAAACATCGTGAGGAAACCTGCATGTGTCTAATTTCACTGAAGTTCTGCCACATGTGAATTCTGCCAACCCGCATTGGAGCAGCGTGGTGGAATAAGCTCCAAACCTTCTCCTCAAAAAGAGGAGAGGAGGCCTTTAGCCCAGCAGTGGGACATTCACAGGCTGTTACGGTACGGTATATATATATATATATATATATATATATATATACCGTACAATACATATATATATATATATATATATATATATACCGTATATAAAGTTTTATCATATTTACTTAGTGTTGATCATTTCACGATAACATACTGTATGCCCACATGATGTTCGACGATAGTGATCAAAGACCTGACCTACATATATATATATATAGGAGTCCCTCCTACATATATATATATATGTAAGAGTCCCTCCTACTGCTACTACTATACTGGTGGTAGGGCTTTGTGCAAGCTCGTCTGGGTAGGTACCACCCACTCATCAGATATTCTACCGCAAAACAGCAATACTTGATATTGTTGTGTTCCGGTTTGAAGGGTGAGTGAGCCAGTGTAATTACAGGCACAAGGGACATAAAATCTTAGTTCCCAAGGTTGGTGGCGCATTGGATATGTAAGCGATGGTTGACATTTCTTACAATGCTAATGTCTAAGAGCGTTGGTGACCACTTACCATCAGGTGGCCCATATGCTCGTCCGCCTTCCTATTCTATAAAAAAAAAAAAAAATTTAAATTTTTAATTTGACTCTAATTATTGCGTAAGGTACAAAATTCGATAGCAGAACAAACTTGATACCTACTTATAAACCATGTAAATATCACAACAATCCAAGGAAATATATAATAAAAAAACGCTAACGTTATTGGTAATATTGTAGTACTTGGTGGTAGGGCTCTATGCAAGCTCGTCTGGGTACCACTCACTCATCAGATATTCTACCGAAAAACAGCAGTACTTGGTACTGTTGTGTTCCGGTTTGAAGGGTGAGTCGGCCAGTGTAATTATCGGCACAAGGGACATAACATCTGAGTTCCCAAGGTTGGTGGCGCATTGGTGATGTAAGCGATGGTTAACGTT
The DNA here is from genome assembly GCF_905147045.1 of Nymphalis io. NCBI lineage: Eukaryota > Metazoa > Arthropoda > Insecta > Lepidoptera > Nymphalidae > Nymphalis > Nymphalis io. The sequence continues at coordinate 2,236,536 of NC_065916.1, read as the reverse complement.
TCTTACAATGCCAATGTCTAAGGGCGTTGGTGACCACTTACCATCTGGTGGCCCATTCACTATACAAGGTAATAGGGCTCTGCGCAAGCCCATCTGGGTAGGTGGCATCATCATATATTCTACCGCCAAACAGTAATATTTAGTATTGTTGCATTCCAGTTTGAAGGGTGATTAAGCCAAATTAAAGATCGGACATAACGTCTTAGTTCCCAAGGTTGGTAGCGCATTGATAATATAAGAAGTGGTTAATATTTCTTATAGCGTCAATGTCTATGGGCGTTGACCACTTACCACCAGGTGGCCTAAAGTTTGTCATAAGACTACGAACGTAAACTATTATGTACGAACGTTTTATATTATTAATTTGTTATAAATATATATATTATCTTTCTGCTCTTCTTATGTAGATATATAAACCCTAACTATGTCAAGTCTCACATTTTTCTGTGTACGCAATATCCTTATAAAAAGACTAAGTTTTATCTTCGCGTATTCAAATATAGAAGTTAAAATTCCGCTCACCTGATAAAAAGGGGGGGCAGGTATTGGGTATAAAAAAGTAGCCCATTTCCTTCCTTGGGGCTTAAGTTTGCTTCAGACCAAATTTCATCAAAATCCATCCAGTGGTTTAGCCGTGAAAGCGTAACAGATAGACCGGGTTACTTTCGCATTTACAATATATATTAAGTATAATAGCAATACATTTATTTAAGGAATTACTAATGTACCAATTTACCCCTCCAGTTAAGCGTACAGCTTGGTTTAGAAGTGGATACAACAATATCACAAAAGGAATCGAATCCGCGACTTTTACATCGCTAGACTTAACCATTGTGCTATTGACGTTATAATCGAAGCTTATTAAATGTTTATAATCGAAGCTTATTAAATGCTTATAATCGAAGCTTATTAAATGTTTATAATCGAAGCTTATTAAATGTTTATAATCGAAGCTTATTAAATGCTGTGTATGAAATAAATATATTTAATGTAATTTTCATCATCCTTAGCTTTGGACATGAAGGAAAAACCACACGCAACGGCTTGTATTAAACGCACATCGTGTACAGAAACAGCAGGACTCCGCACGGAGACGCGGAGTCTCTTAAACAATCCTTAAAAAATACATTTAACATTTTTCCTTTCGAATTCGATTAATTATTCATTCAATTCATTTCAAATCAAAATCATTTTGTTCTTCGGGGTTGCGTTATACTAAATTTCATCAAAATCGGTTCAGTGCCAATGTCTAATGTCAATGTCAGACAGTTTCGCATTTATAATATTAGTACATATCAATACATAGAACTAAAATGCATTGCTATATATTTTTTAAAGCTTAATACATTTTATAATATATACAATATAATTAGAATTTTATATAAATTATAATATTATGAAAGTCTTTTAGTATCAAAGGTCTACTCCACGCATGTCCCAGTTCGCCATTGTCCGCCCGCCCAGAGCCGTTTAAATACCGCGACGCAGCACTCCCGCTGCATACAGTGTTCGACTCCCGGACGAGGTAAGTCGATATTCTAACTTTATACAAATTTTTGTTTTTTAAAAAGTCTTTAAAAATATCCCTTATGTTTAGCAAGTAAATATATCATTTAAACAAATTATAATAAGCCGTTATGGCCCAGTGGTTTCAACGAGTGAACGTTACCTGAAGATTACAGGTTTAAACTCTGTTAGGTAAGCGCCACTTCTTTGTTTCCAAGACTGGTAGGACGTTAGCCATGTAAAGAATTATTAATATTTCTTACAGCAAATGTCTATGGCGGTGGTGACCACTTGTCAGGTAGCCAATTGGCCCATCAACCTATCATTAATAAATAAACCTTAAAAGGAAATGAGACCTTTGTCCAGTTATGCGACCGTTACCTTCGTTCTTTATATATAAAAAATTAACTACATTTCGTAAACTTAAAAAAAAAAATTACAGGCTTTTCAACCAGATCTCTTTTAGTTGTGATTTTTCATAATATAGGAAGTCTGACGAGCAAATACGTCGTCTGATGGTATGTGGACGCCACCATAGACATTGATGATGAAATATTTATCCTTACATAGCCAATGCCCCACCTTGTAAACGAAGATGCTATGTCCCTTGTCCCTGTAGTTACACTTGTTCACCCTTCAAACCGAAACACAATACTTATTGGTGTTTTGCGGTAAAATATTTGATGGGTGGGTGGTAGCTACCCAGACGGGCAAGGTCCTACCACCTAGAATTGGTTTTCCACCTAATTGATAGGTGCCTTTATAAAAAATTTCCGTTAGTTAATATTTTATATCAGCAAAAACATTGGTAGACAAAAACAGTGGACAAAAACAAAGGAACAAACACAAATTAATTACTGCTGTTACTCGACTGCGTAGTCTGTATGTATGTATGTTTATATGTATATATATGGTTTCATAACATGATCCCAAATAGCGTTCAAGCTGCGTTGCAAAATTTAAAAGAATAACTTTCGTTTGCAAAAGTTTGATCACACGATTTAGCCAGCTTCTATAGACTACTAGATTTCGTTCCGCGTGTTATGTTAAGGGGATTAGGTATTGGCTAAAAAAAGTCATGCGCTTCATGCTTGCTTCGTACCAAATTTCATCAAAACCAGTTCAGTAGCTAACCGTGAATGTGTAAGAGACAGAGAGTCTCGTATTTATAATATTAGTATTGAGTTCGCTCCAATAAGTTATTGGTTCTAACAAGAAATTTTTCAGAAGTCCCTTTTTGAGAAGAAGGTTTAGAGCTTATTCCACCAGGCTGCTCCAATGCGTGTTGGTAGAATACACATGTGACATAATTTCAATGAAATTAGACACACGCAGGTTTCCTCACGATGTTTTCCTTCACCTTCAAGCACGAGATGAATTATAAGAACAAATTAAGCACATGAAAATTCAGCGGCGGCTTGCCCGGGTTTGAACTCACGTTCATCGGTTAAGATTCACGCTAACCACTAGGCCACTTTGCTTCACCAGCGAGGAATTCCTATATATGACAAAATCCTTCAATATCAGCCATTTTTATGTACCTTATAATGACTATTTAAGTTATACATATTTAAATTATTAGGTAGTAATGGTAGTTGAAATAAAAACGATTGTTCCTCGTTTCGGTAACTCGCAAACGGCCGTATTAACTTAAAAAGGGGCAGCTATTTTGATATAACAGACAGAAACTGCAATTTCATGCATTTTTATATATTATACATATAGAAGATAAGCTTATAAGGTCACTGGTGGTAGAGCTTTGTGCAAGCTCGTCTGGGTAGGTACCACCCACTCATCAGATATTCTACCGCAAAACAGCAGTACTTGGTATTGTTGTGTTCCGGTTTGAAGGGTGAGTGAGCCAGTGTAATTACAGGTACAAGAGACATAACATCTTAGTTCCCAAGGTTGTCGGCGCATTCGTGAAGTCAGCGATGGTTAACATTTCTTACAATGCCAATATGTATGAGCGTTGGTGACTTACCATCAGGTGGCCCATATGCTCGTCCACCTTCCTATACTATATAAAAAGAACTAATTAAAAAAACTGTTATTTGCATAATAACAAAGCTAAATAGATTTGTCTTACCTTGCAAGGCAATGAACATTTTTTTTATAATACCCATTTTCTCAAACGTCATAGTTCTCCTTTATGTTTCCTTATGAAACCGTTCATTCCTGTGCATTTCAAGCCTAAGATATTCTAGACACAAAGATTTAGGGTCTGAGTTAGTCAATTAGTGCTTTAGTTTTATTGAGTAAGTAGCACTTTACCCCGATTTCACTCGCATAATAATTTGGAATTGATCCCAAGTTTCATACAAACTTTCATCCGCTTTATCACTCCCTTAGGGGTTAAATTTTTAAAAATCCTTTCTTAGTGCTAACCTTCTGTGTAAAAGGATACATATGTGCGTGCATACGGGTGTATGCAAATTTCCATGATGCTATCCAGTCGTTTGCGCTTGATATGTCAGTTATTCTTTTATAGATACAGACATATTGAGAAACCAAAATATAATAATTATTTAAATTTTATATAATAAGCCGAGCCGAGATGGCCTAGTAGTTAGAACGCCTGAATCTTAACCGACGATCGTAGCTTCAAACCCGGGCAATTACCACTGAATTCTCGTGTGCTAAATTTGTGATTATAATTCATCTCGTGCTTGACGGTGAAGGAAAACATCATGAGGAAACCTGCATGTGTCTAATTTCATTGTAATTATGCCACATGTGTATTCTACCAACCCGCATTGGAGCAGCGTGATTGAATAAGCTCCAAACCTTTTCCTCAAAAGGAAGAGGAGGCCTTAGCCCAGCTGTTACTCATATAATAAAAAAAACAGTAAACCTGGATATTACTCTTAGCTAATACATAAAACAAAAAAATATATAAAGTATATAATAAAATGTATATAATAAGCTCATATTAATGGATGAGGTATATTTGCAGGAAATAGATAACTTTCCCTTCCGTGATTTCACCCGTCTGTGCAGGTGTTATGTTGTGTTATGTTACTCAAACGATTACCATGAAATTTTGCATACATATTGTTGATGCCCCCAAAAAGGGGTGAAATCTTATCATTATGTAGCAAGAAATTACCCGTTTCAATTGATATCGCAGCTTTTCTAGAATATAAAATGACTTGATGTTCATTGTAATTACCGCGTTTAATTGTTTTCTAATGTTGAATACATTATTCGGATCACGTGACTCGCTTGACAATTTCATCCTTAATGGATTTCTTCTTAAAATGGGTAGACAGACCGCCTATTCGGCCACTTGATTGGCCACAGCCCTACACGTCGCAGGTTGTGGGTTCAATTCCCACCCAGAAACGCAACAATATAGAGGAATGGTACATATCGAGACAAACACAACACATTTCTGTGCATGAACATGTCTGTTTGTCCTGAGTCTATATAAGTATGAATTAACAAAAGAAAAGTAGTATATGTAGTATATCAGTTGTCTGGTTTCCACAGTACAAGATCTGCTTAGTTTGGGATCAGATGCCCATGTGTGAAAAATGTCCCAGGATATTATTATTGTTATTACAACCCATAGATATCTTAAGATTTGACGCACCGGGTACAAAAACACGTCCGTTCATAAATTAAATGTATTATATTCTTAATTATTGGAGTAATCAAGAGTAGGTAGGTAACTAATAATGAGGTTTAAAGTTGTGTGTGTGATGTTGATTAGGTAGATTCTTAAACCAGTTACTGGTAGGGCTTTGTGCAAGCTCGTCTGGGTAGGTACCACCCACTCATCAGATATTCTACCGCGAAACAGCAGTACTTGGTATTGTTGTGTTCCGGTTTGAAGGGTGATTGGCTCAGTGTTACAGGCACAAAGGATACAACATCTAAGTCTCCAAGGTTGGTGGCGCATTGGCGATGTAAGCAATAGTAAACATTTCTTACAATGCCAAAGTCAATGGGCGTTGGTGACCACTTACCATCAGGTGGCCCATATGCTCGTCCGCCCTAAGCACCTTTAAAAAACTTCAATGTACCACCGACCGCGTTAACTAAGATGTACATAACATCTTAGTTAACCTTGCGCCTGTAGCTATGGCTCACTCACCCTTCAAACCGAAACGCAACAATAGACATGGATAGTACATATCCTGACGAACAAAATACCCTACCACAAAGTAAAAGTCTTTTTGTCAAATATATTCTGTAACAGAATAACAGACAGAAATGATTATATTAATTAAAATAACGCTTAAAATTTATATCTAAAACGCTATGGTTGACAATTCTCTGACATTTGCAATGTCATCAAAGTAATGTACAATTTACACTGTAATCTGCCTCGTAGCTAAAAGCAACCCTTGTAAAAGTCATTTTTGATTCGTCCGTCTGTTGTCAGATATTCGCTTTGAACAAATATCGCGTATAATAACGACAGGCTTGAAATTTATAATTGCTTATATTTTAATCACATATATCATGTATCTTAAGCCGATATGGCCCAGTGATAAGAGCGCATGAATCTTAATCCATCGTGCGTTCAAACCGGAACTGAATTTCAGTTTAGTTACACTAACATACTCACCCTTTAAACCGGAACACACAATTATATATATGTATATATATTTATTTAAGAATATTTTAAAATTTATTAATATATTTGCAAGAAATGAAAATTAAACTCATTATAGTTGAGTGATACTTATGTATTCGAACCCGATGTCTTCAGTGAAAACCGATGTAACCTAACCACAATACACATCTCTATCTCTATCTCTATCATCTAGCAGGCTGTGAATGTCCCACTGCTGGGCTAAGGCCTTTTTTCCTCTTTAGAGAAGAATGTTTGAAGCTTATTCCACCATTCCAACTCCAATCATAAAGATCTGCACCCGTATGTAGTTGACGTATCAAAGACACGTACGAAACGATTTGTTTCCTCGTTTCTGATACGCACCGCTAAGATCTGGAATACCCACCCGACCTCCGTTTTCCCCACCACCGCAATATGGGTACCTTCAAGTCAAGAGTGAATAGGCCTCTTCTAGGCAAGCGCGTTCCACCTTAGACTGTATCTTCACTTTCCATCAGGTGTGATAACAGTCAAGTGCTAGCTTATATATTTAAAAAAAAAACCAATATGGGTTGGTGGAATACACGTGTGGCAGAATTTCAGTGATTTTACATGCAGGTTTCCTCACGATGTTTTCCTTCACCGTCGAGCAGGAAATGAATTACAATCAAAAATTAAGCACATGAAAATTCAGTGGTGCTTGCTTGGGTTTGAACCCACGATTATCGGTTAAGATTCACGCGTTCTAACCACTGGGCCATCTCGACTTTGTATTAGTATAAATAATCTGTAATCATAAAGACGTACGTAATGAACCAAATTTCTCGCAAACGAATTTGACTTAAGCTCTTACGCCATTACAATAATTGAATTATCGTGTAATAATACGCAATGAGACGTCGTAAAGACAATATCGTACACTAAACGATAATTTGGGGGAGAGGCGAGTACTTCGGTGTAATCACACTAACTACGTATGTGTTTCGATATAAATGACGCATAAAATGTATTCACGGGCGTGTCAATTTGGAAATGTTTTATTAATTAACATCATAGTTGCTTTAACCCCACAGCTGGGCTAAGCTTGGGATTGTTTTCTAGTAATATTCCTCTATAAGTCATGGTTATTAATAATATTTATAGAAATTTCAATATGAAAATTTATCGGTGTTTGACGTATTTGAACCCGCAGCTTCGGTTATGATTGACGTGTTCTAACCACTGTGACATCTCGGCTCATCTCACTCTAAAGCGTCAACCACTTTACAATTATAAATCTATACTGACCATACAACACAAGCGTTTGTTTACCCGAAAAAATATTACGCTTTAAAAACAGGCATAGGGACTGCGGATAGAAGCGAAAACTTGAAACTGTTAAATATATTTGTTCAAATCCGACATCTATTGGCACTCCAAGTAAAAATTCTATCCCTTTTTATCATATAGCTTTTTATTCATCAAAATACACAGTCGCAAAATCGGTACAAAATATTAATACGGCTTAATTTAAATAAATAATAGTTAAAATACACTTATATTATTTGTATATACTGTTTGTATTTACAAAAATTTCAATCATTATTTTTCTCATAAATTTCTACAATACTCAAATTATTTGTACTTTCAACGATTTCATTATATTAAAATTAGCGAGGTGACGCGAAGCCACGAATCTATCTACGATAAACCAGCGCAACGCCTAAAGAAGTTTTCACTTCAAAAATAGCGTTTTCAGCTACTTTATTAAAAGCTTAATATCCCTTTTTGGATTTTAACATAGGAATCGGCACCCATGAGCTAAATAGCTGCTATAAATTCCGATAAATGAAACTCGACACGTCACTATCGGTATTAAAACGCAGAATTAAATCCGGGACGAAAGCCAGGGTGTCCCGCGCAAAATTAAGATGTCTCAGGACAAGAAGACAAATACACAAAGCCGAACTATAATTTAATTATAAATTAAGTACGAACAAGTTCGTTCTTGAAAAGGTTTCCTAACAAGTTGATATTTGTATTCGGTAATTGTTAAATGTTTAAATATATTTAACGTTGGCCGTTCAAAAGATAAAAGTTAATATACAAAACTTTAAGTGATATTAAGTACATTCGTTAAGTAACTTGCTGGTTTTCGATACAATATATCGAACTTACTTGTAGCAGGGCTTTGTTCAAGTTCGTCTGGGTAGGTACCACCCTCTCATTAGATATTCTACCGCAAAACAGCAGTACTTGGTATTGATGTTTTCCGGTTTGAAGGGTGAGAGAGCCAGTTTAATTACAGGTACGAGGGACATATCATCTTAGTTCACAAGGTTGGTGGCGCATTGGCAATGTAGGGGATGGTTAACATTTCTAACAATGCCAATGTCTATGGGCTTTTAATGAAAAAGGGCGTGTATTATATAAAAAAAAGAACCGTTATTGTTAAATGACGATTCAGAATTGCTTGTATTTTTTTTTCGTAACTGCCTGTGAATGTCCCACTGCTGGACTAAGGACTTCTCTCCCTCTTTGAGGAGAAGGTTTGGAGCTTTTTCCAACACTCTACTCCAATGCAGGTTGGTAGAATACACATGTGGCATAATTTAAATGAAATTAGACACATGCAGGTTTCTTCACGACGTTTTCCTTCACCGTAATTCACGAGATGAATTATATTTACAAATTAAGCACATGAAAATGAAGATTCACGCGTTCTTAACACTCGGCCATCTCGGCTTTTATATTGCTTGTATAATTGAATAAAGTATATTTTAGCTTTTGACTAAACAATTAAATTGTTATTTTACTTAATTAAATTAAATTAATATTTGGCTTTGTACAAGCCTAGATAGGTACAACCCATTCTATTCTATTTTTTTCTACCACCAAACAGCAATAATTAGTATTGTTGTATTCGGGTTTAAAATACGAGCCGGTGTAACTACAGGCATACGAGACACAACATCCGACTTCCCAAGTTAGTGACGCATTGGTGATGTAAGCTATGGTTCACATCTCTTACAATGTCAATGACTATGGGCGTTGGAGATACCATCAGGTGGCATATGCTCGTCCAACAAAACCAGGTACTGCTGTTTTGTTTGAGAATATCTGATGGTGGGTGGTACCTACGCAGACGAGTTTGCACAAAGCCCACCAGTGATGTGTGTATTACAGAGCTAAAGAAATTGGTTTCTAATGGATGTTGAATGACGCAAGCGAAGCCGCGTGTAAAATGCTAATATGGGTATATATGTCTGTGTGTGTAAAATGCATTTCATAGTCACGCTATCCCGCAGAGCGCCAACGCTTAACATTTTAAAACTACAGATCTAAGTGACATATTATGTACTAAGAGTGTTACATTTATAACTTGTAGGTTTCTGATTAATTACTGAGGATTTTTGTAAATAATCTTAAAGGTCTTTATTCCTATAAAAGACACAACGTCACTTACTAACAATGAAGTAAAGCCAAATGTCGATCGCAAGATATAACAATTTATTATATAATAGTTATATAATTTTGACTGCCGCGTTGGTCTTGTGGCTAGATATATGGTGGTCCTGGGTTCACTTCCCAGGTCGCGCCAATAAAAAGTTATTGGGTTTTTCTGTCAGAAAATTCGCAGTAGCAGCCCGGTGTCTGGAAGTTGGAAGTGTATACACTCCCGTGCCTCGGAAACACTTAAAGCCGTTGGTCCTGCACGTGAACTCTTTCAGATCGTGTCATATTGCCGACCCATCGGATTATGAGAGTTAGGGAATAGAAAGGGCACCTGTGTTTGCGCACACACTTGTGCACTATGCTCGATATTCCTGCGCAGTTCGCTAATCTAATGTATCTAATCTGTGGGTAGTTTTGAATAATATGTTCCGATTAGTTTTAAATACATTAAATTCGCTCACACGTTTTAAAGTAGACGACAATTTATTATAAGGTGCATCCTCTGGTTTTAGTTAAGAATAAATAAATAGTAATTCAATTATTAGTAGCCGGAATTAGAAACCACTCTGGCTTTGTGCAAGCTCGTCTGTGTAGGTACCACCCACTCATCAGATATTCTACCGCAAAACAGCAATACTTGATATTGTTGTGTTCCGGTTTGAGTGAGTGAGCCAGCGATCTTACACAAAGCTCTACCAGCAGTGTGTTCTATCTAATAAGTAATTAGGTTTATAATATTACGATTTTACAATTGACTAATTTTCACCGTTTTCTGGAATCTTGTAGTCAATTATACTGACAAATTCTCATTTTATCGCAAACGAATCGAAGCATATTCGTTGCTTTTTATCCGTTTTCCTATTCTTTAATTTAATTATTCACTATTGGCATAAAAGTTAACAATTAAGTTAGTTTTTGACCTAACGGTATATGGTAACATCATATCGGTTCGGTGCCAATCCGAATAATAAACAAAGTTGGATTGGAATTGAATCGGGAACGCATCGTAATCATTATAGATAAGTAGAACGGCTTATTGTAAAAGCGTACACATTGTACAAAAAAAAATTACTGATAATAAGACGGATAACTTTCGTAATTAGTTATGCTTGTTACTGATACTGATATAAAGCCTAGATGGCCCAGTGGTAAGAGCGCGTGAATCTTAACCGATAATCGTAGGTTCAAACCCGGGCGAGCACCACCTACCTATAATATAAAAAGAAATTACGTGCCGATCTAGAAATATTTTAGATGTGAACATGAAACGTAATTAGCACCAATTAAAAATAACTCATTACTTCTAAACGACTAAGAATAGGACCGATATTATTTACTGTGTGAAGTTCGCGAAGAGAATCTTGGAGCTTAGATTAAAAAATATGTGATCAATTGAACTTTCATTTAAGCCGCATTCACAAATGGAGTTGTCTTTAATTACACGTTAGAGTTAATATATATACTTTTTTAATTTCAGATACGTCATTTTGTTGTTCAAGCTGTCAACTTTATCCGCCATGTCGTCTGTCTGCCGCGTTTCGTTAATGCTCTTAATCGCATTATGCGCATTGGATTGCTGTCTTTCAGCCACAGTATGTATACATATTATGACATAACAATATAGAATATATATGCATATATACACCACAAAAACATGATGGATGTATGTCTTATGGGTTATCGATTGTGTGAAGTCAAGTTCTGAAAATATAAGACAGGTACCATTATACAACCGAATGATGGAAATATAAAAATATAATGGTCTATCCGTCAATAGTGCGTGTGATCGTTTATCGAGTGACATACTTGGCCTCTTGGTCTCTTGCTTTCAAGACAGCGCCAGCCCCGGACGTGCGCACTGACTGATTTAATAAAATCAACATGTTGGACGACAATGGCGGCCATTTAAATGGCAATCCATTTGAATCCGTGACATATATATAATTGTTATTTCTTTTCATCTTAATTAATTTAAGTTAAGTGTAATGTAAGTATTATAATTGGATTGTTTCATTTATGTGTGTATTATAATTGGATTGTTTCATTTATAAGTGTGTATCAAACTGTACTAGAATACATTATCATAATTTTCTATTATTAATTTTGTGAATATGCCAATATTTTTCTTGTATCAATAAATTAATAAATATCTGAATCTTTACCAATACTAAAATATATCATAGATACCAAAAAAACAGAAAAAAGTTGCAATATGATATCAAATCATGATGAAAATTAATATAACACTTGGAATACTACTAATGAAGTATTGGTTTTCTGTTTTCAGATCCCCAGGTCTTACGACCCTCGTCTCAGCGATGATGTTATCCTGACAGCGAAGAAGAGACCCTTTTGCAACGCTTTCACTGGTAAAAACGGAACTATTTAATTGATAGTATAACACTATCATCAGCTATCTGGGGCACTGCACGGCAGTGGAAACCTTCAGAAAGGTACCCTGCTCCTATAACCCTGGGGGGATATAACCGGGTTAAGTGGAATTATTACCTACTAAAACCACTGCGCTTGCTGTCTTCGTCACGGATCGGAGAGGCCGTGGGATCGTGTTGATATAACGCATCTGCGGCCCTTACAGTCCTCCGCAGGAAGCGGTGATGACATTGATTTCAAATGATAATAGACAACGGGCAAAATTAAGCTAGTAATTAAGCATTATCATAATTTTATCACATTTTTAAGTATTCATTTATGTTTCCAGGCTGTGGACGCAAGCGCTCTCAGACCATCCCCGGAATGCCATTCCAGGAGCTGTACAGACAACGCCAGGTAAGACGGATTATTAAATTTAGAAGAAATAATAAAAAATATATATATTTTTTGGAATTCATGCATTTTATTTTGTAATAACATCCTGTGAAATTATACAACAATATATACACTACAGATACAAGTTGGAGCTAAGATCCACACAATATTTGATCATCTTCGTTGCTTTGTATGTAATTTTGATTTTTTATTTTTTTTTATCAATTTCTAGTTCAGGGACGAAGAGACTAACGCACCTGTCATGGACTCCGACGCGAATGCCATCGACGAAATATCCCACCAAATATTAAACGAGGCGAGGCTGTTCGAAGCAATTCAAGAAGCCAGCGCCGAAATCGCGAGGCGGAAACAAAAGGAACTATTCAATTAAAACATCAAAAACAACGAAATGGCCGAATTAAAAAAAAACGATGAGTGTGTTTAATGAAAAGGAAATCTGTACGGATAAGCCATACTGACTTATATTTTGTATATTAAGGCATATAATAATCGAGCAAACTATGTTAATTACCTTAGCGTTTAATGACATTTTAAGGCGCCATTTTGAAATATTTTCAGCGCGAAAATGTTTAAGGAAAAATATGCGCTATCTCATTTAATATTATAAATATATTATATTTTTAGCCTAGGAGGTGACATAATTAATTCTTGTATATATTTTTAATTAATAAAATTTGGTTACCTAATTAATTAATTTCGAAAACAATAGTGTATTTGCTATTTCTAACTTTGATTATTATTTAACCTCCTTCCTTATAAGTGTTGTTTAGAGGAAAATAAGTTTAACAACGCTGTGTCTTTTTCATTCGAATTTCAAATTAATAATGACAGAAAGAGATAAATCAGTGTTTAATTGAACAGCCGCTAAGCAACGTTAAGAAGTAAGGCCGAAAATTTTTAATGCATTAAGTTTTTACTCCCATAGTTTAAGAGCTATATTTGTTAATAATTGTTGTTATTTTAAGAAATATTGATGTTTGGATCGAGGAAATAAACCAATCTCTCATAAATTATATTTTATTCACACATCTATCATTTAAATTAACATTAGAAATAAATTGACGCCATCTTTAAAACATTTAGAATGGCTGTATGTGTAAGACATTTGCTTTTAACATTCCGTCACACAAAAAAAGCCAACTTTCATATAAATTAAAACGGTTGTCATTGTCTTATTTACAAATAAACCCTACGTAATGAACTGTCAACCCTATGTGCTTGATTATAATGTTCAAACTCGCTTGGCATAGCTTCCGACCACTCATCTTCGATAAGTTGTTTGGTTCCTGGTTTCAAATATTGAAGGTTTTTGGTCAGGAACTGTAATAGAAAAAAACATTATATGTTTAAAGTTACCGATATAATAATTATTTAATTTTTGTAATTTTAATATCGTAGCTAACATTTTATACAAGGGATATCTGAGCGACCATCTGCTCATCTGGTGGTAGGATGCTAACATCCGCCTGGCTTGTTACCACCGTACGCATGGTGAAAAACTCGTGAAGTGGCTTGCAGCCGCGTTTCGAGGTCAGCCAGCGTACAGCCAGAGCCCGAGCGAGTATTGCCGCGATGGGTGTTGGTCCAATTGGAGACGGCTGTTGAACCAATGCCGGGGGAAACTGTATTGACCTGCCGGACAGGGAGACCCGAATAAACGGCTGTTCCGCTGGCCGCCCGTGGCATAGTACAGGGGCCCGAGCGTGCCTAACCAGCTCGTGAGGCTGCCCCACCAGGCCACGCATAATCTCGGGGTGGACCGTCGTGCCGGTTGGTGACCGGTAGGTGGGGTCCCGGCGGCCACTTCCGGGGGGGTTCGGGGGCCCTTCCGTCCGGCGGGTCAGTGTATTTTTCCTTTTGGCAACCACTTGGGGAAACACGCCTCCACGCTTTGCCCATCCCTATCGTGGCAATACATCGCTCGCTTCACGTCTCTTTTCCATTCTATTTTTCCCAAATGGCGCAACAAAACAGAAATAACGGTCGTACAGCGGTGCACACCCCCACCATACCCTCGCTGTTTGAGGTCGAGTTCTCTAACATCCGAGGACTCCACACTAACCTCAACGCTGTTCACCACCATCTTGAGACAGCACGGCCAGCAATGTTGTTTCTCACGGAGACACAAATACTCCGTCCTGCCGATACCAGCTACCTTAATTATCCCGGCTACACGCTTGAAGAATCCTTCAAAGCGAAAGCCGGAGTATGCTTGTTCGTCAGGACGGATGTTTGCTGTCACCGACTGCGCTGCTTGGAGGACCCCTCCTTCTCCATGTTGGTGGTACGTGTGGACCTGGTTCGTCAGAGCCGAGTCTACGTGTGCCTCTACAGATCCCACAATGGTGACTTGGAGACAAGCCGATTATTTGACCATCTTAGTCGGGTGGCAGATGCTGCGCAAGAGCAATTTCCTAACGCTGAATTGGTGTTTTTGGGGGATTTTAATGCTCACCACGAATCCTGGTTGAAATCCCTCAAAACTGACCATGCTGGAAGGACTGCTCATGCTTTTGCTCTCACACATGACTTGACCCAACTGGTTGATCAGCCCACCAGGATCCCAGACATTGATGGGCAAGCACCTTCTCTACTGGACCTTCTGCTGACTTCTCACCCGGTGGAATATCAGGTTGTGGTTCAGGCTCCTCTTGGCTCTTCGGATCACAGCCTTATTTCTACCAGAGTGCCACAGGCCAAGCTGCCGCCACTAGCGGTATGCAAACGTCGCGTTTGGCACTATAAGTCGGCGGATTGGGACGGTATGCGCGATTACTATGCGTCGGTCCCTTGGAAGGAACGTTGCTTCAGTGGGAATGACCCGACAGCTAGTGCCGCTGCTGTTGCTGGCGAGATCATGCTGGGAATGGAATACTACATTCCTAGTTCAGATCTCGTCAGTAGGAGTACGCGTAACCGTTGGTTCACTCGTGAATGTGCCGATGCTGTATCAGCTAAGCAGGCGGCATATCGCAAGTGGATCAACGGCTGCATTAGCGGGGCATCTAACATTGACTCACTGAAAGCAAACTATAATAAAAATTCCAAGTCCTGTAGAAAGGCATACACGAGAGCGGATGCAAAGCGCATTGTACAGATTGGTCATGACCTTGTTTCGCATCCTAGGGGCTCCCGTAGCTTCTGGCGTCTGACCAAGTCTGTGCAAAACAATTTCTGCCAACCTTCGCTGCCACCGCTCAGAAATCCGGACGGATCGCTAGCTCACAGTCCGCAAGAGCAAGCTGATCTCCTGGCTAAACTCTTTGCCGACAATTCCGTCATCGATGATTGTAGTGCACTGCCACCTACAATACCTGCATGTGGCCATACGATGCCTGACATTAAAATCAGGCAACGTGATGTTGATGTTGATGTGATTTTGCATATCAATGATATGCTCTCTCTTGGGAACATACATTGCTATGCAGACGATAGTACAGTGCATGGTGGATACCACGGACGCGCAGTGGCTGGGCGAGCGGAAATTGAGGAGAGGCGGAAGAATCTTGTCATTGAACTCGATAGGACGTTAGAGCTCATCGCCAAATGGGGCTCTTATAATCTTGTTGAGTTTAATGCCAAGAAAACACAGGTATGCGTTCTCACGGCGAAAAAGTCAACATTTTCCCCTCTTCCCTCCCTCTGTGGTACTCCGCTGGTGATGCAAAGCAAAATCGCCATGCTGGGGATTGACGTTCGCTGCGACCTTAGTCCAAGGGATTACATCGAGGCTGTTATAAAAACAGCTTCACGGAAACTCGGAGTTCTGAACAAGGTGCGGCGCTTTTTCACGCCACAACAACTGTGCCTGCTGTACAAAACACAGGTACGGTCTTGCGTGGAATATTGCTCGCACCTTTGGGATGGCTCCGCTAAGTGCCTACTTGAGGCCTTGGACCGGTTGCAGCGACGTGCCGTACGCATTATTGGCGACGTAAAGGTCACAAACACTCTTGAACCTTTACAATTGCGTCGTGAGATAGCAGCACTGAGCGCTTTCTATCGACTGTATCACGGCGAGTGCTCTGAGGAATTATTATCTCTAATTCCTGCTTCCCCCTTCCTTCTTAAGTCCACGCGAGCTGGTTCTCGATGTCACCGCCTAACTGTGACATCAATTCCATCGCGAACAAAGAAATTTGGCAACTCCTTTCTTTGTCGCACTTCCAAAAAATGGAATTCCTTACCAGCTCACGTGTTCCCCTCCTCTTACAACCCGGGTTCCTTCAAACGAGGCGTGAAGAGGCATCTTGCGGGCCGGCAAGGCGAAGGCGGCTAGTGCAGAACGTTTTTCCCGTCTGTACTGGCCGTCGTCGCGTTTGGACTCTACTACCACTTACCAACAGGTGGAGTAGAGTCATTTGCCCTCCCGGCGAATATAAAAAAAAAAAAAAAAAATACAAAATAAGAAACCAAACATAACTTCTCCTTTGTAGAAATGCAATGTATCGATCTCAAGTGAATCTAACTCGCACTTGGATCACTTTTCGGTGCCCATCACCAAAACTTCACAGGCTTGATCTCGTCTGATACATCCCAAAGCAGAGAATGACCCTGGAAATATTGTAATTTAACTTAAAAAAATACCTGTTGAGTCTCTGGACCTCTTTTCCTCCTCAGATAGTTGAAGCAGCAAGACCGGAAGTACCTAGTACCACACGCGGGTGCACACTCCCGCCCACAGGAGTTGCATGACAGACCAGCAGCTAGCAAGCTTCCTGGAAACAAAATATTAATATTTCTTTCTAAAATTAATGAAATCTAGAAACTTCATTTTAATTTTAATTTCAGTATGAACAGTAACAGATAAAATATAATAATTATATTATAAAATTTAGGTAACTCTAGCTAACTATTATATGCCGTAACAGCCTGTGAATGTCCCACTGCTGGGCTAAAGGTCTCCTCTCCTCTTTTTGAGGAGAAGGTTTGGAGCTTATTCCACCACGCTGGTCCAATGCGGGTTTGTGGAATACACATGTGGCAGAATTTCAGTGAAATTAGACACATGCAGGTTTCCTCACGATGTTTTCCTTCACCGTACGAAGTACTTCACAAGAACGAGACGAATTATAAACATAAAATAAACAAATGGAAATTCAGTGGTGCTTCCCGGACTTGAACCCACGATCATCGGTTAAGATTTATGCGTTCTTACCACTGGGCCATCGGCTTACTATTATATGTCGTCCCGTAATGAGCTGTCTCGTTCAGTTGTTTTCATGATCTTAATTTGTGTTTGTAATTCATCTCGTGCTTGACGGTGAAGGAAAACATCGCGAGGAGACCCGCATGTGTCGGTTAATATAATAATAACGTTCTCCAGACCGATTTCGGCCACGCCAGCCAATCCCAAGAGATTAGCCAACTGCGCAGGAGATATTATAGTGCAGAAGTGTGTGCGCAAACACAGGTGTACTCACTATTCCCTCTTATAATCTGATGGGATGGCAGTCCGACACGACCGAAAAGAGTTCCGGCGCAGAACCAACGGCTATACATGCTTTCCGAGGCACAGGAGTGTACACATTTCCAACTTCCAGATCCCGGGTGGCTACTGAGAATTTTCTGCCAGAAAAACCCAATATATTTTTACTGATCCGACCTGGGAATCTAACCCAGGACCTCTGAGGCAGCGGCATTATATTTAGCCACTATACCAACGAAGCAGTCGGTTAATAATCATTCAAAAACCCGAATTGTTCAGCGTTTTTGAATACACTCCTTAAATGGAGATGATGCAATTCTTACAGAGCCTATGTCATGGTGGTGACCATTTCTCAGAGCTCACCTTGAAAGCGAAATAAACGGTGACCACGATAAACTTACCAATCAACATAATTACTAAAACTGTTGCAAATTTTAACATGATAAAGCACTAACAAAACGCAATACAAGATAGTAGCCCGACGCTCGTTCACACAGTGAAGTTTACACGAAGCGTTCCATTTTTATATTCAAGCTATGTTTACTTTAAGTAGGAATCGAGACTAAAATGTTTATTTAGAGGTTTTATTTCACATATCTAAGTGTCACTAAAGAAAAATGGTGTTTAAAATCGTCGTGTGCGTTTCTTTTTCAAAATATATAAGTTCTTCTAAGATATTATTTAACCAAGTAAAATATAATTTATAGAAAAACTATAAACTATAAATAAATTTAAAAAAAAATGTTCATGATATTATGAATATATGTATTACAAAGATCGAGCTTCGCTCGGCTTTTAAATTTATTAACATTTTTTGTGTGAAGCATTGCGTGTTTTCAGTAACCGTAACAGCCTGTGAATGTCCCACTGCTGGGCAAAAGGGCTCCTGCCGTCTTTTTGAGGAGAAGGTTTTTTTTTTTATAGAATAGGAAGGTGGACGAGCATATGGGCCACCTGATGGTAAGTGGTCACCAAACGCCCTTAGACATTGGCATTGTAAGAAATGTCAACCATCGCTTATAGCCAATGCGCCACCAACCTTGGGAACTAAGATTTTATGTCTCTTGTTTCTGTAATTACACTGGCTCACTCACCCTTTAAACCGGAACACAACAATATCAAGTATTGCTGTTTTGCGGTAGAATATCTGATGAGTGGGTGGTACCTACCCAGACGAGCTTGCACAAAGCCCTACCACCAGTAAACCAGTTTGGAACTCATTCCACCACACTGCTCCAATGCGGGTTCGTGGAATACACATGTGGCAGAATTTCAGTGAAATTAGTCATCCAGATTTTCTCACGATGTTTTCCTTCACCGTAAAGCACGAGATGCATTATAATCACAAACTAAGCACTTGAAAATTCAGTGGTGCTTGCCCGGGTTTGAACCCACAATCATCGGTTAATATTCACGCGTTCTTACCATAGGGCCATCTCGGCTTTAGTCATCTTTCATCTTTCATATTTCAGTAAACGATATAGATAAAAAAAATTAAAACAAAAATGTGTCGTAAAAAGAAAATTAAATTTGAAAACGAATGCAACTAACAAGCAAGTCGGTGAAAATTAAAAAGAAATATTTTCTACAACATTACAGTCATTAAGATTATTTTTATAACTTGGGTCAAAACAAAATAGTCAAACGACTATTCCATTACCACTATTTAACTCCGACGGACAAGATCTACTAGGAAACTAAATTAATGACACTCTCACAAATATATAAATATAAAACATGCGTATTAATACATAAATTATAAAATAAAAATATTCAATCCAAATTAACACTTACAAGAAAAGGACAAACACAATATCATATAACTAGACGTAAGAACATTATATGCTTAAGACCGCCCCGAACTAACTACGGAAGAAAAAATATATTATACGAAGGAGCAGAACTATATAACAAATTACCTAACGATATTAAAGAAATCCAAATCCAGAAATAAAATTCTCTAAGATTTAAATTAATGAATTAAATAATTATTTAGGAATAAAACGTGTATGTATCTATATGTGTGTGTGTGTGTATTATTGTATATATATATATACATTGTATATATATACACTGTGAAATTATTTTGTATTATTTACAATATAAATAAATAAAAATAAATATGTAATAGCCGTAAACTTGCCATGTAAACGATACGTAATAGTAACCTTACATTTTCCCTTTTACCCACCTTTTTTTTAACGCTGGATAAACGCTTTACGCATTTGCCCCAAGGGAACAGTGGGGGGGTATGTGGGGGACGCCGGGGTCCAAGGCGTCGAGTACGCCCTGAACATCAGAATACCTACTAAAAAACCAGCGGTACACTTTCCGTCTTAACGAGGAACGTCACGGGATCGCTTTCGCAGGCTACCGTGACGCTCTGATGTCCTTTTACCCATAACAATGTTAAATTATAAAAAACTTGTTTAAAAAAATTACTAATACCCACTTGTTCCATAATTTTTGTTTTTACTTATATGATTAACGTGTATTTCTCATATTAAATGAATTGTATTCGTTTTTGAGACAAAAAAAAAGCTGTAGCTAGAAAGGTTAAGATAAGAAACGAGTATATCAGAGGAATTCTGAGAGTAGCACCAATAGTTGAAAATTTGAAGAGTTATAGTCTAGCATGGTGTGAGCATGTGATGAGGGTTGAAGAAAGGCATGTTACCAAAAGGGTGATGAGTATGAATGTTGATGGATAGAGGGGACGGGGGGGGGGGTGAAGAAAATGTGGATGGATTGCGTAAGAAAGGATATGTGTATGATGATGATGAAAGGGGTATGTGCTGAGATGGCGAGTGAGAGAGAGAAGTGGAAGGAAAAAACAAGTTGTCTCACGTAGTGGGATAAGGGCAGGAAGAAGAGTATTCTTTTTTGAGAAACAAATGTCTTAAACCATAACTTGGCTACATTATATAACTTGTTTTATATATACATACAAGCTAATCGTCCCGGCTTCGCACGGGTATATAAGAAAAAAAAATTGGATAAGATATCCTTACATCCGTTCTCAGTGTGCGTCTACGTCGGGGGAGTAACTGTGACAAATTACAAGTCAATCGGGCGGATAGTTTAGGAGATCGTGATGAATGGTATTGTGGTTAGAACGCGTGAATCTTGACGATGATCATGTGTTCTAACCACCACTGAATTTTCATGTACTTTATTTATGTTTATAATTCATCTTGTGCTTGACGGTGTAGGAAAACATCGTGACGAAACTTGCATTTTTCTGATTTCATTGAAATTCTGCCACATGTGTATTCCACCGACCCGCATTGGAGCAGAATGGTGGAATAAGCTCCAAACCTTCCCCTCAAAAAAGGAAAGGATTCCTTAACCCATTCGTGGGACATTCACATGCTGCTACTACAAGTGTATTCAGGTAAATGCGTGGATTGGAAGTATTTTTCATCCATGATTTGATTTTGACATATGACGTACTCGTCTCCTCGTGAGGACCGGCGACGTGTGTATATTGTGAGCACCGTGTTTTAAAGTCAGCTAGTGTAACAATACTCTTGTGTTCTTCAAGTATGTGCCAAGAGAGATCTCCCAAGAAGAAGTGTATTCATAACAACACTCCTTTATATCCACTTCTTCACTGCACCATACCACATACACCATCTTGATAAAGACCAATTATCCTCTAAGTTATCGGAAGTAAAAGCGTTTTCTGAATCAAAATATATATTATCTGTAGCAAAATCTAAAACATTGACCAAAAAAAGGAATGATGTTTCCGGGCCAGCGGTGATACTCTGTATTTACTCACTACATAATCCCTCTTGAAATATTGACAATTGACTTATGATGATATACTATTTTGATCCTTATATCCTTGAAATGTTATAATTATTAATCAATGTCGCATATCACTTTCTGACATTTCACGTCCGTTTTCTGAAGCGAGTGTGAGTTTTTTCTTACAGAATAGCCCTGCTGGTTGAATTTTTCGGCGTCTAAAATAAATTTTCGAGTACATTTTAACTTAAAGGTCTTATAAATTTGTTAAAAAATTCTATCAAATTATTTTTATTGTATGCAACTTTGTCCTACCATATTATAACGTTGATTGTAAAATTTCTTAATTTTATTATATGTATTTCAGTATACAGTATATATACCTATGGCCTTAATTTAAATATTTGATTCATAAATAAATAGGGAGTAAAGATAGATTATGACCGTCAAACGTCCCCAAACAAACAGTTCCACCTCAGTACAGCCAACAGTTTTGTTGGAAAGAATTTTAAAAATATGCTTCACTCAAGTATGGTCTTACAAATACTTTAAAATTTCCGGTTTGCAATCTAGATTCTATTGAGAAGTATCAAAAATTCAGTCATTTTTTTCCCACTATTTTCAACTTATATATAGAAAAGAATAAAATTGACGCGTCTGTCTCTGATTTCAAAATAACTGCCTCCTTTTATATATGTTATTTATTTTATATATATTTTATATATGGCTATATAAAAACGAAACATTTTTTTTTGTTTTAGCTTAACGCTACTTCTTAATAATTTATATATGTTATATGTATGTAATTTATATTTTTTAGTATATGTATGGTTACCTGATGGTAAGTGGTCACCAGCGCCCATAGACATTTGCATTGTAAGAAATGTTAACCATCGCTTACATCACCAATGCGCCACTAACCTTTGGAACTAAGATGTTTTGCCCTTGTGCCTGTAATTACGAGGACTCACTCACCCTTCAAACTGGAACACAACAAGACCGAATACTGCTGTTTTGCGGTAGAGTATGTGATGAGTGGGTGGTTTATACTTAAAGCTCTACCACCAGTGTATGAATGGATACAGCCCAAATAAGAGTAGCATACAATTTTGGCGACCTTATCGCATAGCGATCTCTTCCAGGCAACCAATGGAGTAAGAAATAAGTCATAGGATATGAGGTAGGTGGTGCTGTAATGATAAAACTAATGGTTTAAACTTAGCACACCGTAAAACCCCAAGTCATCATGATATTTTCCAACATCTTCAATCATCATCGTCATATTTCAGCCAATTTACACAAAACCAAAATGAACCATAATGAATTTTACACCAAAACCTTTCTCATGAATCATTTTCTATACATTAGTGAAAACCGTATCATAATCTGTTCGATAGTTTTTAAGTTTATCTTCCGCAGCTAACAAGGTGCAACTTTGATTATTTCTAATGTACAAAAAATATAATGGTCGAGCCGGTTGGCGTGGTTGGTAGATACTTGCCTTTCACGCCGAAGGTTGTGGGTTCGATTCCCACCCAGGACAGACATTTGTGTGCATGAACATGTCCATTTGTCCTGAGTCTGGGTGTAATTATCTATATAAGTATGTATTTACAAAAGAATGTAGTATATCAGTTGTCTGGTTTCCATAGAACGAGCTCTGCATAGTTTAGGATCAGACGTCCGTGTGTGAATAATGTCCCAGGATATTATATAAGATGAAAATAAAATTATCGTTTTCTCAGGAAACTTTATTTATTCTAAATATAAATAAATAACTACAACCGTTATTGTACATAATGCTTTTATATATTTAAGGTTTTATATCCCACCAGCCATTTAGGATACAAAGTCTTTTAAAAGAAACAACAAAGATATAAATGTATAATTTGTCTTACAATTTACTACAAAGTATTATATATTTTATTATATAGTGACAC
This sequence comes from Nymphalis io, assembly GCF_905147045.1. Classification (NCBI taxonomy): domain Eukaryota; kingdom Metazoa; phylum Arthropoda; class Insecta; order Lepidoptera; family Nymphalidae; genus Nymphalis; species Nymphalis io. The sequence goes on along the minus strand of NC_065916.1, from coordinate 2,213,123 downwards.
TATATACACATTGTACACGATATTGCAGCCTTTCAGGTTCATTTATGGTTCATATGCTTGCAGTCTATTTTCGAAGGTATCTTCGAAAGGGTAAGGCTTATAATCCGCTGCCATCATGCTCCAGGTATCAGGAATATCATCAATGTAATAAGACCTTGGCTTCAGGTTATCAGTCCAGTCGTGGAAGTTATGGAACTGTAAAAGATGTAAAAAAATGTTTTTAATGAATAATATTAGTGGGGGTAACAAGCTGTATATTGTGATAGTGAACAACATGACGCTCAATTATACCATTATACCAACTATCCATCGCTTTATTCTAAAATCAAACCTCTAAAAAAAAGCGCTGTTACAAAGTTATGTCAAGTGTTTCGGTTTGACAGAACGGTTGACGTTTAACCCTCCACTTTGCTCCCACACCTATATGGATACACAAGTGTCAGAACTCTAAGTCGGTTTCCTCAAGATGTTACCTTCATAACCAAACACGGGATGAATTATAAACACATTAAAACATTCCATGACAGGTTTTAAGCATTCAGCGTTTTATCTCAACTCTTGTACGTTTCTAGTACGATATAACATAATAATCAAGGAAAGTCGACCCCTTTATGGCAGCGTGATTGACTTTTAAATGCAATCAAATAAATAAATATAAAAGACTTAGTATCAAAATAAATTGTTTTTATCAAAGCAATAAAGATACATCAAAATGAATCTTTAATTGCCCAAAACATTAATCATTACGTAGACAATAGCCCAGATTAGTTATAGTTCACCTTAAGGGAGTCAGGTCCTCGTTTCTTCCTCAAGTAGTTGAAGCAGCAGGACCGGAAATGGCGTGTCCCGCACGCAGACGCGCATTCACTACCACAGGAGTCACAAGATATGCTCGCAGCCCATAAGGAACTACCTGTACCATACAATCACCACTAATATATTCTTGTTCGTAACCCTTTTGAGTGGTCATGTTATGATGATAATGGATAACATTAAATATAGCTACCATATAATAGATAGATAGACAAATATGTTTCTTTATTTTAGAGCTTGGCTTATTTATTTATAAGTCTTTATGGCACACTATTTACAAACATTGTCTATATACAGTCTTTTTCTGACTGACTACCGCACGACCAAAACTACGGAGTCTAAAAAGCTGACATTTGAAGGAACGAAAGGGGTAGATTTGTTATTTTGATCAGTACGAAGTCGGGACGGATGACTGTTTTATGTCCACTAACTCACTCATTTTACCTGGATTATTTTTTGTGACGTTGGATTAATATCCCATTGGTAATAACCAAAGGACACCATTAATATCATTACCAGGCTCTTCCATCCCCTGGTCTCCCATTGCTTGTGTTGGTAATGAATTATTTTACTTAACCCACTCATAAAATTTCTAGTCATCCTCCAACAACAAAATCGTGAAGATTCTAGAACAGCTTGGATCTATTCAATGGTTTTTCTTCCAGCAAATAAATCTTCGCTTTACTTTGATGCTATTTAAAAAAAATAAGTTAACCAATGCCAGGTACAAGACACTTAAAACTTAATACATAGATAACTATACCAAAACTGCCTTATTTTCATAATTTTCACGGAGAACTACATCGCAAATATGCTAATAAATTAAATTTCACCATTTATTATAAACATAACACATAGACACATACATAAGACACCTCCTTAAATCCATCAATTATATGCGCGCTAACATAATCATGCATTTCTAGATTCTAGAACATTCGTCCTTCGGATACCTGAGTCGGAGTCTCTGGACGAGGCTGCTTCTCTTTTATAGCGCCTAGATTCAGCCTGCGACCATGTCGCTGGCACAAAATAATTAACATAAATATTTCAAATGGGCCACCATTTTATATTTAAAAACACAAGTAAGAAAAGACATATCTGGACTGGTCAATCATTTCTGGTGACCAAGCTGGCGCTTCAGGGATAGCCCCATCGTCTTAAGCACAATGCCACAGATATTTTGGATGGCGTGTTTTTTCTATAATTGGTATTATCTGTTTAGGTTATTTTATTTTTTATTGTCATTGTATATTCTTTAAAAAAATATTATGTAAATATTTAAATTTTAAAGAAATTAATCTTAATGATTTATTATTATTAATAAAAGTATTTCTTACCAAGTAGCATTATAGAAACGATAGCGATTATCTTCAACATGATCGAAGCAATAACGAAACGCGTCACAAGATGGCCGCTTCACAGCCAAAGACGAAGTGACTGTTGGACGAAGAAACCCCTTTTTATAAGGGATCAAAGTTTGCTTACCGCGTAGGAGGGAAAACGCGTTTTAAATATTTATTCTACGATGTTATTTCGCCCTTATAGGAATGAAACTTTTTTAAATAATCAGTCTATATTGATAACTGTCTCATGGGTCTAGTGGCTAGATACAAGGCTGCAGATCCTAAGTGGCTGGCCCCTGCAACTGATAAAAAAGTTGTTTTTTTTGTTACAGATTTTTAGTAGATAATATGAAGTTGAAAATGTGTACAGGCGTGACTCGGAAAGCACGTAAAACCGTTGATACTGCGCCTGAACTCCGTTCGTATAGGAGTCATATCTTATGAATTTTTTTTTATAGAATAGGAAGGTGGACGAGCATATGGGCCACCTGATGGTAAGTGGTCACCATACGCCCTTAGACATTGGCATTGTAAGAAATGTCAACCATCGCTTATAGCCAATGCGCCACCAACCTTGGGAACTAAGATTTTATGTCCCTTGTGCCTGTAATTACACTGGCTCACTCACCCTTCAAACCGGAACACAACAATATCAAGTATTGCTATTATATATTTGCGGTAGAATATCTGATGAGTGGGTGGTACCTACCCAGACGAGCTTTCACAAAGCCCTACCACCAGTGAATGCACTCGTGCACTATAATATATTCCAATTTAAAATTAGCTTCTAAAATATTATGGAAAGGCGTTAATTGTTTAGTTTAAGTAACAGCCTGTTAGTGTCCCACTGCTGAGCTCTTCTACCACATGCTCCAATGTGAATAGGATACACATATGGCCGAGCACGAGATGAATATTAACAAAAATTAAACAAGAAATTTCAACGGGATGTCTATTAATTTCTTAATTATCCGAATAATCATCATTATAATGTGTTAAACTCAACGCTAGGATCAACGCGTATATAATTTAGAATAACCTAATATTTATTTGAGTTGATTACAAATTTGTTTCAGTGTTATTTAATTTCGTGATATTATTTTTTTTACAACTACCAACATTAAAAAATGATTAGACTTTGGTATAAATAGCGATGTATTTCAATGAACGATTATAATTATTTTTGAACTTGAGCAGGGTGGTTACTCTGCCTGTTTAAATAAATATTGCTTATAACCATACAACACTTCTTTCGCTATCCTGGCCCACCTTCTGTTTCAAATGATATATAACACTAATTAAAATGATTACTGATTTACTGGTGGTAGGACTTGGTGCAAGGTAGGTATCACCCACTCATCAGAAATTCTACCGCAAAACAGCAGTACTTGCTATTGTTGTGTTCCGCTTTGAAGGATGAACGAGCCAGAATAATTACAGGCACAAAGGACATAACATCTTAGTTCGCAAGGTTGGCGGCGCATTGGCGATGTAAACAATGGTTCACATTTCTTACAATGCCAATGTCTATGGGCGTTGGTGACCACTTACCATCAGGTGGCCCATATGCTCGTCCGCCTATTTACACTATAAAAAAAATAAAAAGATTAAGCACACACAGACAGAATCACATTTACTAACAAGGCTTACGGATAAAATATACAAATTGAATCCGCTAATATTATAAAGTAAAGAGTTATAATCAAGTACTTTCAAAGTTTTTCGATAAATATGTTAAAATGTGATGGAACCGGAGGCATGTATTGACTATATAATTACTTTATATAACTTGCTATTACGCTATTTTTAAATAATTGGTATTCAAGCAATCCTCAAAGGTGGATCTCGAAGTCACAGCTTCGAATTCAGTCCAGCCAAAATTCACCAGATTCCATCAGCTTTTCCCGCATGTAAAAGAGAGATTTTGTTAGATTAATGTATAGCTAGGCAAGCGCGCTCCACCTTAGACTGTATCTTCGCTTTCCATCAGGTGTGATAACAGTCAAGCGCTAGTCTATATATTAAAAAAAAGAAAAGATTTTATCTAAATTGCGTGATTTATTAACAAACATACTAACTTCCACATATATAGTATTAGTAGGGCTCAGTTTTTCTGACAAGACAATCTCAGTCCAGGGTTAGGGTGTCATCGGATTGTCAGTTTAGGAATGAATGTATGTTTGCGCACACTTGTGTACTATAATATCTAATGAATAGTTAGTTCCGTTGAGAATGGTCGCCGTGGCCGTCACTGTCACCGTCACCATTCTCCAAACGTTCATCCAACATTTGATAATCAGACGACAGCTAAGCTAATCCTTTAAACATATAATTTTAGTTAATTTCCCTTTATCAATTAAAAGTTATTTTATTAATGGTTATTTTATAATTTAAAAATTAATTGTTTTTATAAAGAATAATAGTAATGGCTATATTTGGCTTAAGCTTTGTAAATAAATAAAGTTTTGCTTTCTAAGTTTATTTATACAGATGTGTTTCCTGAATAAACGGTTAGATCATTAGAACCGGTCGTCCAGGTACAATTATATAATGTATTAGATTTATATATATGGCGCTTCAGGGATAGTCCCAGCGTCCTAAGCACAATGCCACAGATATTTTGGACGGCGTGTATTTTCTATAATTTGTATTATCTGTTTAGGTTATTTTATGTTTTATTGTCATTGTATATTCTTTAAAAAAAATATTATGTAAATATTTAAATTTTAAATATATATATATAAAACTATATATGTTACACATAGGCGGACAGGCAAATGGACATTGGTGACTTGAGAAGTATTAACCATTTCTTACATCGCCGATGCGCCATCCACCTTGGGAACTGAGATGTTATGTCCCTTGTGCTTGTAGTTACACTATGATGAATAGGTAGTACCCACCCAGACGGGCTTTCACAAAGGTACCACCCAAAATATACAAAAATCGATCATTTCTTTTCACACCTAGATAGACTAGACTTTTGTAACAAATCCGGACTACAGGGCATACCCCAAACCTTAAAAAACTTAGTATCTAGTAAAGCCCCGGAACATTTGACCACTCACTCATCATATATACTACCACCAACCAGCGATAGCTATTGTTGTGTTCCGGTGTTAAGTGAGCCAATGTAACAACAACCATGATGTAAGAATTGTTAAGTATTTCTTAGTCTATAGGCGGTGGTGACCACTTTCAATCGTAGACAGGCCCAGTCAAGTGGTAAGTTGATTTCAATTCAATATATTTATTTTTATTTATTTATTAATCATTTATTGCACACACTTTACAAACATTTCAATCAATCAATCAACAGCCAATCGTTGTCCACTGCTGAACATAGGCCTCTCCCAAGGTGCGCCAAAGCTCCCTGTCCTCCGCCTTCCGCATCCAGTTGGTGCCCGCCACCTTCTTAAGGTCGTCGGTCCACCTGGCTGGAGGGCGCCCTACGCTGCGCTTGCCGATTCGCGGTCTCCACTCTAGGACTCGTCTGCTCCAACGGCCATCGGTCCTACGACATACGTGACCAGCCCACTGCCACTTCAGCCTGCTAATTTTGCAAGCTATGTCGGTGACTCCGGTTCTTTTCCGGATAATCTCATTTCTGATCTTATCCTTCAAAGATACTCCGAGCATAGCTCGCTCCATAGCACGCTGAGCGACTTTGAATTTATGGACTAGTCCCGCAGTTAGTGTCCACGTTTCGGCACCGTATGTCATGGCAGGTAAGACGCATTGGTTGAAGACTTTCGTCTTCAAACATTGCGGTATAGACGACTTGAGGACTTGACGAAGGTTGCCAAATGCTGCCCATCCCAAGCGAATTCTTCGATCGGCTTCCTTCTCGAAGTTGTTCCTACCGACTTGTATTATCTGTCCTAGGTAGGTATATTCACTAACAACTTCGAGAGGTTTCCCCTCGACGTATATCGGTCCCGGCACGACATGCCTATTGAACATGACCTTGGTCTTGTCCAAGTTCATACCGAGACCGACACACCGGGAAGACTCGCCTAGGCTACGCAGCATTTCGGTGAGTTGTTCCAGCGACTCTGCTATGATGACGATATCGTCGGCAAATCGAAGGTGTGAGATGTACTCGCCGTTTACATTGACTCCATACCTAGTCCAATCCAGCGTTTTGAAAACGTCTTCCAACGCGTTGGTGAACAGTTTCGGGGATATTACATCCCCCTGTCTCACCCCTCTGCGCAGTTGGATCGCCTTCGTCTTACAGTCCTGGATGTGGACAGTCATTGTAGCGGCGTTGTACAGACATCTCAGTACCTCGATATATCTCCAATCGATATGACATCTCTGCAATGAGTCGAGCACTGCCCAGGTTTCGATGGAGTCGAAGGCTTTCTCGTAGTCCACAAATGCCATACACAGCGGCTGATTGTACTCTTCGGTCTTCTGCACAATCTGCCGAACAGTATGGATGTGGTCCACGGTGCTGTAGCCTGATCGAAAGCCGGCTTGCTCTGGGGGCTGGAACTCGTCAAGTCGTCTGGCGAGACGGTTCGTGACGACTCTTGAGAACAGCTTATACACGTGACTCAGGAGGGAGATTGGTCTGTAGTTTTTCAAGAGGGTTTTATCACCTTTCTTGAAAAACAGTACCACCTCACTCCCGCTCCACGTTTCCGGGGTCTTGCCATGTTGGATGACGGAATTAAAGAGGCTTGCTAGCTCTTTCAGGACCGGAGTCCCGCCTGCCTTAAGCAACTCTGTTGTGATTCCGTCATCTCCCGGAGCTTTGTTGTTTTTAAGCTGTTCTAGAGCCGCCCTAATCTCTCCTTGGTCAACGACCGGGAGCTCCTCGGAGTAATGGCGCATAAGAGGGGCGCGCTGGTCATCAATACTGATTCCCACGGATTTATCCGATCTTGAAGAGAACAACTGCCCATAAAACCTCTCAACTTCTCCGATAATCTCAGGCCTAGAGGTAACGACCCCACCATTTTCAGTTTTAAGTTTTGTCAGACGCGGCCTCCCAAACTTGCGAGCGAACACTTTCGATCCCCGATTTTGCTCAATCGCAGCCTTGATGGCACGGGTATTGGAGCGTCGGAGATCGCGTCGCGTCAGCGTTTTTATTGTTCGGTTTAAGGCCTTATCTGACAAAAACGATGGTAGTTCTCGTCGTTTTCTCATGAGCTCGAGTGTCTCAGCAGAGAGTTTTGGTGCGTTGTCTCTTCTCTGTGGCGGAAAACACTTGCGGGATGTGATTTGCAGTATTTTGACCAGCGTGTCGGTTCTCTCATCAATGCTGCTTATGGTTTCCAACGCGGTGAATTGATTTTGAAGTTCCATTTGGAACTTTTCGGAGCCTTGAGCAGCTTGGAGCATGGTAGGTCGGAGAGTAGACCTCATCATTCTCGATCTTTCGGCTTTTAAGTTGATATTTAGAGTGCCTCGAACCAAGCGGTGATCACTTCCGGTATTAAACTTGTTGATCACTGAAACATCTCTAAATATGTGCCTTTTATTCGAAATGATAAAGTCTATCTCGTTCCTTGTCACGTTATCGGGGCTTCGCCAGGTCCACCTCCTCTGAGGCTTTTTTTGAAAGAAAGAATTCATCAAAAAAAGCCCCTGCGCTTCGAGAAAGTTTACCAGCATTTGCCCCCTGTGATTTCTGCAGCCCAAGCCATAAGGTCCGACTTTCGATTCACCGCTATCTTGTACTCCCACTTTAGCATTAAAGTCTCCCATAACAACATTGTAGTGGGCCCTCGAGGTGTCGTTGAGGGCCTTTGCGATGTCCTCGTACATCGCTTCGACCACATCATCAGAGTATGTCGAAGTTGGCGCATACACCTGTACAACCTTCAGGGAGTACCTGTCGGAAAGTTTTAGGACAAGGTACGCTACCCGGTTCGACACACTACTGATTTCCACAATGCTGCTAATGAGATCCTTTTTGACTAGAAAACCGACACCACCCTGGGAGAGGTTATCACCTTCGCGGAAGTAGAGTAAGTTACCGGACTCTAGAGTTATCGTGTCCTCCCCCTGTCTTCGGACTTCAGATAACCCCAGTATATGCCAGTTTATATGACTTAACTCTACTTCTAATTCGGCGAGGTGATGGTCCAGCCTCATCGAGCGTCCATTATACGTTGCCATTTTCAGTCGTTTTATACGGTAGCCTGCCGTGAACCGGTGATTCTTAGCACCCCCTGCCCTGCCGATACCGCGACCGCTACCTTGGTCGGGCCTAGCGGGCTTGCCGGTAACTGGGGGCCTTTTTTTGGGCGCATCTGCCATTAAGGGAGGGGTTTGCCCATACTCGCCGCGCTGGGCAGGCGTGTTGGCGAGCGCAGTAGGGGGTAAGATGTTTATGGGAGGGGGGACGCTGCTGCCCATCCCCCCTTTTCCCCGTCCCTCAGTCGCCTCTTACGACACCCACGGGATGAGATTGGGGGAGTACTATTCTAAGCCGGTACTCCACGGCACAAACATTTAGTGACATATAATAGCAAGTAGGACATATAGTATGCAAAGGTGGCCTTATCACTTTAAAGTGATTTCTTCCAGGCAACCTCTGTAAAGAGAAATGTTTATGTGTCATTTAGCCAGAATCACTAATCGGGCATAGTAAGCGAACAACTTATTTAAATTTACCTTAAATTTATTGAGCTCAATACAAATATGTAATATACCAACCTACATACATATATATACATACACACTATGTAATTGCTTAAATCAATATAATTGCTTAAAACATACTTGGTCACTATATTTATGACAATCAAATGTTTTAACTAAAATTAACTAAATATTATAAAGCATTACAATACAAATTTATTATTAAATAACAAAAGAAATATATTATTATAATTTTTTCTATCAATTAAGCCGCCGAGCCGAGATGGCCCGTGGTAAGAATGTGACGTTTATGGGTTCAAACACAGGCAACCACTGAATTTTCATGTGCTTAATTTGTGATTATAATTCATCACATGTTTGACAGTAAAGGTAAACATCGTGAGGAAACCTGCATGTGTCTAATTTCACTGCAATTCTGCCACATGTGTATTCCACCAAACCGCATTGGATCAGTGTGGTGGAATATGCTCCAAAACCTTCTCCTCAAAAAGGGAGAGGAGGCCTTAGCCTAGCAGTGTGACATTCACACGCTGCTACTGTTACTTTAATTATTTTTTTTTATTGTTTTTATATATTTGGATCTATCTTCGTTTCTTTACGTAATAACGAGAAACTTTTTAACATATAATATAAAAAATATAAACAGACAAGCCAGGGGTATGGCAGTATAGTAATTTTAAAAGCACTCTAACCCCATAACACTTCACATTATAGACAAATGGAAAAACGATATATAAATAAATATTACCAAGAGATAGAGGATGTTTTCGAAGTAACTATTTTCTGTTTACATAATGAAAACACATTTAGAATATATTGTAAAGCGATGTGACTTGGTTCAATGGATGACCGACATTCCGCCATTTTGTTTCTGTTTGAGAGATATTTAAATTACTATCTTCTTTGTGTAGTCTATATTTGACTACCTCGTTGGTCTAGTGGCTTGATGTAAGGCCGCAGTCCTGGATTCAATTCCCAGGTCGGGCCAATAAAAAGTTATTGGGTTTTTCTGTCAGAAAATTCTCAGTAGCAGCCCGGATTTTGGAAGTGTGGACACTCCCGTGTTTCAGAAAGCACGTAAAGCCGTTGGTCCTGCGCCTGAAATCTTTCCGGTCGTGTCGGATTGCCGTCCCATCGAATTATGAGAGTTAGGGAATAGAGAGTGCACCTGTGTTTGCGCACACACTTGTGCACTATAATATCTCCTGCACAGTTGGCTAATATCTTTTGAGATTGGCTGCCGTGGCCGAAATCGGTCTGGAGAACATTATTATTAATATTAATATATATTATACAAGCAATTTTCAAATGCTATCGGAGTCATTTTACAATTTAAATTTTAACATTAAGTTACCACCATTGGGTATTTAGATTCTAACGAAAAGAACCGGCAAGAAACTCAGTACTTTTATATATTATTAGGATTTCTTTTTACATACCACAGCTCAGCGTTGTAAAAAAACGCGCGCTAATTTATAAGCCGCCATTTTGTTAATGCACAGAAAGATAAAGTAATAAATTATTGGCGCGACTTATGATTTTTGAAATGTGTTTAAATATTTTGTTTGGATTTTTGAGTAATTGAGAGAATAATTTACATTAATTTCCATATAAGAGCAATTCGATGGTTTTATAAAAATCTGTTTCACTTCTGGATGTACGAAATCAATAGAATATATTGATTTTAATGTTGTTTATTTTCCAGAAATTTTTCTGGTAAATCAGAATTTAAAAACAGTAACAGTAACAGCCTGTTAATGTCCCACAGCTGGGCTAAGGCCTGCTCTCACTTTTGAGAAGGTTTGGAGCTTATTCCACCACACTGCTCCAATGCGGGTTGGTAGAATACACATGTGGCATAATTTCAATGAAATTAGACACATGCAGGTTTCCTCGCGATGTTTTCCTTCACCGTAAAGCACGAGATGAATTATAATCACAAATTAAGCACATGAAAATTCAGCGGTGCTTGCCCGGGCTTGCACCCACGATCATCGCTTAAGATTCACGCGTTCTAACCACTAGGCCATCTCGGCTTGGTTTTAAATTTAAAATTTAAACTCGAATTTAAAAAAAGAATAGTAAAAATATTCTCATAAATAAAATCAAATTAAATTATTATATTTATATGTATTATTATTTATTATATTTATTATGTCACACATGATCACTAGGATCATGTGTGACATAATAAATACACCAGTAGAGGTAATAAATTTTATTATTTGTTAATTTTAATATATTTAATATAATAAAATTATGAGACATTTTAAATTAAATTAAAACAAAATATCATATATCGTTAATTCGATGACAGTCGTTCTGTTCTCTTTTTTTTTTATAAAAGCGCGGGAAAAATATTTTTTTAACTTTTTTTTTTAACAAACAATACCAATGACGTTCTGAAATCGATTATATTTTTATTAAATCAAATACAATATAGAAATATGTAATTATTAAATATATTAAGTGAAGTACATAAATAAGTATTTCTAACACACATTTTATATACATTTGCTTATTAATAATAATTAAGGAGTCTAATTAGGTCCACTCATCATATATTCTATCAACAGACAGCAATATAGCATTGTTGTTTTCCGGTTTGAAGAGTAAGAGTAACCAGTGTAGTAATAGACACAAGGGACATAACAGCTTAGTTCCCAGGGTTGGTGGCGCATTGACGATGTAAGGGATGGTTAATGTTCCTTACAGTGCCAATGTCTATAGATGGTGGTGATCACTTACTGTCAAGTGATTCATTTACTCCGCCTACCAATTATCGATAATAGCAACATTGATGTTGATTCTTGTGCGTGGGTGTGTGTGTTGTCATAATACGGTCGCCCAGTGGTCGAAATTCGACCATAATTTATTCAAATTTTAAGTTTGAATATTATTGCTACTCAATTTATTGTCCTATCTTATTCAAACAAATGATGTAACATTTAAATAAAAAACAAATCCAAAAAATTTGTATGTTTTATTGAAACAAAAAAAAAGGTGATTAAAAACAAATGTCCGTTAAAGTTGACACACATTTTTCTATAAGCTGTTTAAGAGCTTATATAATAAAAAAAAAGTATATAATATATACAAAAGCAGTTATATAACACTTTTGATTAAAATTTCATAAGTAGACCACTTACTTACCATTGTAGTAGGTTTATTATTAATTAATTATTATTTTTTCAAAGGGAAACATTCAATATGATGACACTTATAGCATATTCATATAGAATAATACATATATCAGCCTAGTTTTCCCCAATAACAGTTGTTATTACATAATCACTTAAATTAACAAAAGCAAAACACACATAAAATCATATTTTTTATTTATTTTGTGGTTTCTTATCTGAGCTTTGATAATTGGGTCTCGTGGGATTATAACTTCTAGATGTTGAGGGTTCATTAATTTTCCTTTTCAGACTAGATCTGTCTTTTGGTTTGAATGTTTGAGTTTGTGCCAACCAGTTTTGTGGCCCTCCGAGGGACTGAATAAGCGACAGTAGCTTTGCTTTGTCAAAAAGAAATTCTTCGCTGGATGGAATATTTTGAAAAGCAGTTTGTATACTTTTGTATGTACCACTGTATTTTACTTTTTGTATGTTTACTGGTGGTAGGGCTTTGTGCAAGCTCGTCTGGGTAGGTACCACCCACTCATCAGATATTCTACCGCAAAACAGCAATACTTGATATTGTTGTGTTCCGGTTTGAAGGGTGAGTGAGCCAGTGTAATTACAGGCACAAGGGACATAAAATCTTAGTTCCCAAGGTTGGTGGCGCATTGGCTATAAGCGATGGTTGACATTTCTTACAATGCCAATGTCTAAGGGCGTTTGGTGACCACTTACCATCAGGTGGCCCATATGCTCGTCCACCTTCCTATTCTATAAAAAAAAAAATGTATTTCTGATATGAATCATGAACGTCTAATCTCCACACATTCCGCTCTCTTGCCACAGACGATCTGTAGTGTGCGTTCTGATTTTTGTAGGAAGCGAAAGATTCACCAAACGTAGCGCTCATTTTATTAAATAGATTGTCACTATTTAGCTCGCTTAGGTTTTTACCACCTCAATCTAGTATTTTTTGTAAGCCTGATTGTAACAACTCCTTTTGGTACAGCAAAGAATTTATTAGTCCCGCAACAAATAGTTCAGTAGGGCCAAAAAGTCTTTGCCTTTATTGAGGCAGCATAATCCGTCATTGATTTTAAGGTTTCAAAATCCCGGAGATGCAGTGACTTCAGCTAATGCTTTATTGTAGCGCACGTGTGTGTGCCGCACACAAGGCTGTGTTAAAATGGTGTAACTCCATTAGTTGTTTTAACCTATTCCCATCGGCGGGTTTCATGTGTTTTTTCTCGTCAAACTCTATCTTGTATGTACCTATATCTAGAGTTTTTGTTGACACCGAGGGGTTGGATAAAAAGGAGCTAACATTATTTACTTGGTCCGAGTTTACGTGACTACTCGATTTGTGGCTATCAGTCCCACAATGTTGATGCATTATAAAATTTGTAAAAAAACTGACCTGGTCATATAACGCGTCGATTCTCGGATCGACCGTTACCTGGGAGTCCAGTCAACGTTTTTTTCTGGGGGTACCCTCATTTTCGCCTTCGTTGCTCGAACTGCTTGAATTCGAGGTATCCTCATCTTCGCGGCACTGATTATTATCGGTATACACACCATCCGAAATAGGCACATGTGAATCACTAACTTCGCCGTTTTTATTCGGGGCGCGATCCATAATTTCAAATAGAAAGTAAACTCAATGTGTTAATTAATTTTTCACAAAACTTCATTAGATAGATAAAAATGTTATTTGCACTGAATTACTTTAGAATTATTTCGACCACCTTTGGCGAAAGTACACAACGCTATGGGAACTTATCTAGTAGAAGCGCCAGAGTGGCCTCAAGTATTCTGGCTACAAGACCTGAAATCGAGGACACTGAAGCAACCGCACGAGTTTCAGAATCTCTCGGAAGTTCTTATAGATGTGACAACATCGCAACCCCCTCCACAAGTGCAGACATTAGCACTGAAAGTCTGGAAAATTGGGGGTGGGGCGAACAAATAAAAGACTGGTCAATAGAGGAAAAAGAAGTATTAAGAAAGAGTTGGCGACAATCAATCCTCACTACCTACTTTCCTGCTATAAGGAGATGGCTAGCTTGGTGCTCCAGCTCACAGGTGAACCCAAAAATTCCTCAGCCCACCGATATAGCTAGATTCCTAATACACCTTTTTCTAAAAGAAATTTTAGCATACTGCACAAATCAGCAGTTATGACATTTTATGGGCCCCACATAAAACAACAAACATTCTCTGATTTCATATCAACATGTCCTTAAAGCGATTGGAACAGCTAAGCCTAAAACTATAAAAAGCTCACTTACATGGGACCCTAGACTTGTCCTAAATTGGCTATCAACTAACCCCCCTAAAGACACTTTATTCGACTTGTCACGAAGGACGGCAACAGTTCTATTGCTATCCTCGGGACGGAGAATCCACGATCTGACCCTCTTAAAAATTTCTACAGAGAGTTTCCAGGATAATGGAGATAGCATCCTCTTGATACCAGCCTTTGGATCTAAAACGGACACTCACAACTATCGCCAATCTGCTTGGAAATTCTATAAGCATGACGATCAAAACATATGCCCAGTCACATTAATTAGAGCACTCATTAAAAGAACACGTATTAGGAGGTCAACTAGCAATAGCAGTTTGCATAACCTTTTTATCACTGTAAACGGTAATATTAAGGCAGCATCTCGAACTGTAATCGGGCATTGGGTGCGTACAGTTCTTCAGGACAGTGGCAATAGAGCTCCTCCGGGAAGCTGTAGGTCAGCGGTAGCTTCCCTGGGGTGGTTAGATAATCAACCGATTGATGAGATATTGTCGCGTGGAAATTGGAAATCATCCAGCACATTCTTCAATCATTACTTTCGCATAATAGAAAATCCCAAAAATGATTATAACTCCTTTTTTAAAACATTTACACCAAATTGATTTTCTATTAAAATATATCGTTATATCATTATCGTTTTTTATATATGTATGTATTTATATATACATATATATAAAAAAAATAAATGAAGGAAAGTAATATACGGTTTTATATATCAATTTAATATTAATTTTATTAAATATTAATTATTAAATGTCAACGCTATAATCTTGCGAAATGCTTAAGCCATGATAGTAAATAAGAACAATGTTATATCAAAAATTTAAAGACATTAAAATGATTGCTACATTTCAATTATTTATAATTTATTCATTTCATTACTCATTAATTTCACCATAGCATTGTGCTTAAAATAAATTCATATTTCACCAGCAGATAACAAACACGTCTTCACAGCAATGCTGTATGTTTTCCGGAAGGCACATCAATATTACGGTTTTACATAAAAATAAAACCGGTATTATGTGCCGAGAGGAAAGCATACAGCATTGCAGAAAGTACTTCCTGGTGAAGACTATGAAAGAATATGGCTACGGTTCCCGCGCACTTGCTGGTAAACTAGCGCCACCTAGTGTTATTCAGGTGAACTAAGTTGTCTAAGGTAGCAATCGACCACAGATTAAAGTAAGTATACGACTGCTTCTTCACAGCAATGCTATATATATATAAGTATATGTATACGCTTGTGTGCTAAAGGATATTATACATCCGATAACTTATTAAATGATTGCACACCCTGGGAATGAAACGATCGCCTCCAGGTTATCTCAAATTTAAAAAAAGGTATATATAATTTGGCTAGTGTATATGTATTGCATATGTATTGCACGTCTTGTAAAGAAATGAGATATAAAAAAAACCCGCTGAGTTTCTTTCGCCGGTTCTTCTCAGGTCTGAGGTGCTTATTTCCGAACCGGTGGTAGATTTATGACAATTAATAAGTAAGTGTAACGCTTCTATATTGAATAAAGATCTTTGACTTTTGATATGTATGTATAATGCACTCGCCCGTTGTGTCCTGCAAGTATCTTAATGCAGGGTTGTCTGGAAGAGATCACTACCGAAGTGATAAGACTGCCCTTGTATGCATCATATTGAGGTCCGCATTTATGTCTATATAGCATGACTTTCTTGAGCTTTTGTTTTTCTTTTTCTTTTTTTTTTCCACTAGACCAACGAAACAATTATATGCGATAGTTCCCTTGTCTGCGGTGGCTAAAGTACGTGCTATTTCTGGCACGATGGTTATAAGATAGACCCCGGTTTGTTGTCAATGTCTAATGCCACTACCATGATAGACTTCGAGCGTTAAATCACGTCAGCGTAAGATTGCCTAGTGGTTAGAACGCGTGAATCTTAACCGATGATCGTGGGTTCAAACCCCGGGCAAGCACCACTGAAATTTCATGCGCTTAATTTGTGATTATAATTCATCTCATGCTTTACGATCAAAGAAAACATCGTGAGGAAACCTGCATGTCTAATTTCATTTAAATTATGTCACGTGTATTCTACCAACCCGCATTGCAGCAGCATGATGGAATAAGCTCTAAACCTTCTCCTCAAAAAGGGAGAGAAGGCCTTAGCCCAGTGGCACATTAATAGGCTGTTACTGTAACATTTCGAACGAGAGATGACTTCAGCTCAAGAGACCCGACACACCAGCTCACATGTTCACACAACAATACTCGTGACCTTGGTACTCCCACTATTTCTTAATATATAGATAAATAAAACAACTTATATATTTATTATGATTTTATTAAAAAATATATATAAAGCCTATTTTAAGCAATAACGCTTTTTTATATCTATTTACTTATCTATGTATAACAACCTTTTTATAAGCTTTTACTTTATCCGCTCAGCTTGCTATTGTTATATGTAAACTAACAGTCTATGGGTGTCCACTGGTGGGCTGGAAATTTATTTATTTATGATGTTTTCAGGGTCGGACTTAGTGATCCAAGGCCACTTGGCGCTTTAGCATTTGAGGTCCTCATTCCGAAGCAATTAGAGTGAAATTATAGTATTTTTGGCTGGCTGGCCCCTGGGCCGGTGCCTTGTTGCCTAGATATAAACCTAAGGCTGGGGCCTAATAATTTTTTTTAATTAAAGTTTTATAATTAAATAACTTAAGCTATTTAGATTTATTTTTATTATTTTGGTTAATGTATCATTTTTTATTAAACTTTTTTTTTAAATTAAAGTAATACAATATTATTTTGGTTGTGAAATTTTATTATTAATTTATTATTGTTATTAAAATATGAATATTTAATAAACATCTGCGTATTGTATAATTGGTCATGAATTATTATTTTTTTATTAATAAATCGAAAATAATATTTTTTTATTTATTTCCTAAAGCAAGTGAGCGGATGCTAGACATTTTTTTTATTCATATATAATTTAAGTACCGTGAAACAATTGGAAATACTTAACATAACTGGTCCACCATCTTCACAAGTCCGCCATATTGGATTCACAATGACGTCACGTGACAGTGACATTCAAAGTGAACGTGTCCCCAAAATTTCAAATTCAGTTACAAGACCAAAACAAATTAACACACAAACAAACTGCAAGTTTAAAAAAAGAGAGCATTAAAAATAATATTCGTTTTAATTGATTAAGTACGTGACACTTAAGGCCACACGACGCTCTCTATCCAGGGCACGTAGGGCTGCACGCGCGAGTATATCCCCGGCTCGCCCACGTACCCGCACGCGCGACCGTATGACGTCACGCCCACCACCGTGTACATGCAATGGATCTGTCTGTGCTTCAGCTGGAGCGGACCCCCGCTGTCCCCCTGACGATTCATTAATACAAGAATAATATAATTTCAATTATATATTCCATTAATTATAATTCGAGATATATATATACTGTAGTATCATGTATATGCAATACTGTACATAAAGACAGTCAAGTCTTTACCATATTGTTATATAAGGAGTAAAATCTCAGCTGTATTGTACACCACGAACAGTTCTCGATTAATATATCTCTATGTATAACACGACACTGTTACACTCAACTCTTGGGCTTTGAAAATACTGTACATGCAGTTAAAGACAATTAAAAAAAAATTGTCATTATTATATTTCTGTGTACGTGTAAAATATTTTATAGTAAGCCGAGATGGCCCAGTGGTAAGATCGCGTGAATCTTAACCGATGATCGTTGGTTCAAACCCGGGCAAGCACCACTGATTTTCATGTGCTTAATTTGTGGTTATAATTCATCTCGTGCTTGACGGTGAAGGAAAACATCGTGAGGAAACCTGCATGTGCCTAATTTCACTGAAATTCTGCCACATGTGTATTCCACCAACCCGCATTGGAGCAGCGTGGTGGAATAAGCTCCAAAACCTTCTCCTCAAAAGGGAGAGGAGGCCTTAGCCCAGCAGTGGGACATTCACAGGCTGTAACTGTACTGTTACTGTGTAAAATATTTTATCTTAGATATAATATTTATATTTCGATGTAATGTTGAATAAATTTTAGTAATGGCATATTGGCGTTCAACGGTTAATATTTCTTACATCGCTACGCGTAGACATTGTCGGTGAAACGGTGGTGACCACTTAACATCTGGCGGTTTGTTTACTCGCCAGCCTACTAATAACATAAAATAAATGATTTTAACTATTTTTTCAATTAGATTTTCCCGGAAAAAACAAACCTGGCAAGTATCCTTGGACATATTCTTGTCGCCGTAACATATTTGCGTGTTCTCGTCGAACCCGTTGAGCAGGTTGCGCTCCGAGGGAAACAATTCCGCGCATTCCGCTGTCGAGAACTTCTCTAGAACGACCTGAAAGGTAGAACTTGAGATAGAACGAGAGACGAGATTGTCCAATGGAAAAAAATAGTGTTTCGTCCTTTTTATTGAAGAAAAGTAATCTAGGCAGGCAAAGAGTAATTTTTTTATTGAACAAAAAAATTAAGTACTTTCTAATTGTTCACAGATACAGACCAAGGAATATGTCAAATCTTTAAAAAGTACCAAATTGTCTATGATCTCATATAAATAGGCCACTGCATCTTTTGATTTAAGCAGCATCGCGAAGATACTTGCGTTCATGACTGGAGAGACCAATGCGAGAGAGGATCCTTCGGCCGCACTCCCGAGAAGTTTATGAGCCAGATGGTCGGGGGTTTGATGCCCGCTCATAACGCCTACTTCTTAGTAGATTATCTCATACATATATAGTAAGGCTGTTATCAAAAGTATTTATCGATAATACCGATATATATTTTTTTTATAGAATAGGAAGGTGGACGAGCATATGGGCCGCCTGATGGTAAGTGGTCACCAAACGCCCTTAGACATTGGCATTGTAAGAAATGTCAACCATCGCTTATAGCCAATGCGCCACCAACCTTGGGAACTAAGATTTTATATCCCTTGTGCCTGTAATTACACTGGCTCACTCACCCTTCAAACTGGAACACAACAATATCAAGTATTGCTGTTTTGCGGTAGAATATCTGATGAGTGGGTGGTACCTACCCAGACGAGCTTGCACAAAGCCCTACCACCAGTAAAATATTATATTATTCACACTTGACTATAATATCGATACACTATCGATACAATTGCTTACACTAACTATTATATAAACGACGAGCCGGTTGG
This sequence comes from Nymphalis io, assembly GCF_905147045.1. NCBI lineage: Eukaryota > Metazoa > Arthropoda > Insecta > Lepidoptera > Nymphalidae > Nymphalis > Nymphalis io. The sequence continues at coordinate 2,193,705 of NC_065916.1, read as the reverse complement.
CGTGGTTGGTAGATACTTGCCTTTTCACGCCGAAGGTTGTGGGTTCGATTCCCACCCAGGACAGACATTTGTGTGCGTGAACATGTCTGTTTGTCCTGAGTCTTGGTGTAATTTTCTATATAAGTATGTATTTACAAAAGAAAAGTATTATATGTAGTATATCAGTTGTCTGGTTTCCATAGCACGAGCTCTGTTCAAGCTTAATTTGGGATCAGATGGCCGTGTGTGAAAAATGTCCCAGGATATTATTTATTTATTATTATTTTTTATTTAACTATCGACAAACGATTGTCTATCGATAAAATACAAGGCCACGTGTGAGTAAGTTCCATGGCAATTAACTCAGTGAAGATTAATACGAAAATGGTGTATAGTTGAATGAATGAATGAGCAGAGAGTAATAGCAACAATACTACAGAGGCTGCTGGTATAGAGTAGCATGTGGTGTGTGCTAGTGGGTGGTGGCGGTACCTTCTGCAGCTGGTCGGCGACGGCGCCGCGGTTGGCGGTGGCGCCCCAGCCCGCCGCCTGTGCGCGCTCGTGCGCGGCGGGCGCGCCCACGTCCAGGCACGCCGGCACCGCCAGCTCGTCCAGCTGCATGCTGACACACGGACCACGTTACAGCGGACACTTTTTTTTACTATTAATAGGCCAGCGTTTCACCGTTGACTTGCCTGATGTTAAGCAAGCAAGCTGTTCACTCTGGATTTGAAGACACCAACATTGTACCTATCGGGAAATATGAACTCAGGCAAAGTATTCCATAGTTTCGCAGTGCGAATGATGAATGTGGATTCAAAGCGCTTCGTACGTAGGCGGGGAATTTCCACTGTGTACCTATGGCGCTTTGGTCGCGTTTGCCTGGCCTTATATACTCATGATTTATATCGAGAGACTCTCTCGTGCTACTCACTCTCTATCCGTCTCCAGTAAGGCGATGTCGTTGTACTTCGAGGGTGGAAAGTATTCGGGGTGTTTGAACACGTTCCTGATCTTGTAGAAGCGGCTCGGGTCCAAGGGATCGGTGCGTCTTAGTACAGCGGTTCTGGCGTATTTCACTTTACCGCTAAAATAAAAATAAACAATGATTATTATTAAGAGCCGAGATGGCTCAGTGGTAAAAACGCGTGAATCTTAACCGATGATCGTGGGTTAAAACCCGGGCAAGCACCACTGAATTTTCATGTGCTTAATTTGTGATTATAATTCATCTCGTGCTTTATGGTGAAGGAAAACATCGTGAGGAAACCTGCATGTGTCTAATTTCACTGAAATTCTACCTCATGTGTATTCCACCAACCCGCATTGCAGCAGCGTGGTGGAATAAGCTCCAAAAACCTTCTCCTCTAAAAGAGGAGAGGAGGCCTTTAGCCCAGCAGTGGAAAATTCACAGGCTATTACGGTATTATTATCATAATGTACGAAAATTGATCAACTATCAATTGGTAGATTCGGTTTGATCCCTTGGGCTATTGTCATCCCCACTTTTAACGCAAGTTTCACGTTAATTGGAGTGTTAAATATGAATATTAGTTATTTCTAAGAAAATAGGCTATATATATTATTTATAAAAAAAGCTCCTAGCGTCGGTCTGGGTACCACCAATTCATGACATACTCTGCCGCTAAATAACAATACTTCATATTGTTCTGTTCCGATTTGAAGGGTGAGTGAACCAGTGTCACAGGCACAAGGGATATAACATCTTAGAACCCATGGGTGACCTTGTAAGGTTCCAATTTACATAAACAGTCAGTCATTTTCACTGTTGGTAGGGCTTTAGCAAGCTCGTCTGGGTAGGTACCACCCACTCATCAGATATTCTACCGCAAAACAGCAATACTTGATATTGTTGTGTTCCAGTTTGAAGGGTGAGTGAGCCAGTGTAATTACAGGCACAAGGGATATAAAATCTTAGTTCCCAAGGTTGGTGGCGCATTGGCTATAAGCGATGGTTGACATTTCTTACAATGCCAATGTCTAAGGGCGTTTGGTGACCACTTACCATCAGGCGGCCCATATGCTCGTCCACCTTCTTATTCTATAAAAAAAAAGTGTTTGTCATCCCATGTCGCCAGTTCACCTACCAACTTATTAACAAAACAAAGTCATCATCATCCTGCCATCATAACCTGGTCCACTAAATCTCTCCAATCCATCTATTTGCGGCTTTACTTCTGGAGAAGGAAGAAAACAAACTGGTTATCTCTAATTTAACAAACCACTTACAATTCTCTGCTGGAAGTGCAATGTCCCGCTGTCAGTATGAACCGCTCGCTCAGCAACGTTCCTCCACAGAGCCAAACCATTGAGTCTTTCTTTTCATAGCCCAATAGCACCTTAAATGAGGAATTTTATAATAAAATATTTAAATAGGCGTGAAGAGGCATCTTGCGGACCGGCAAGGCGAAGGCGGCTAGTGCGGAACGTTTTTCCCGTCTGTACTGGCCGTCGTCGCGTTTGGACTCTACTACCACTTACCATCAGGTGGAGTAGAGTCATTTGCCCTCCCGGCGAATATAAAAAAAAAATTTAACGCATTAATCCCAGACATTAGCAGAATATTAAGCGATCGAACTCTATCTGGCATTTGTAAATGGCGACTTAGTCAGATGCTTGGAAGATATTAAAGTGCACGAATATGTGCTCAAACACAGGTGGACTCTCAACAATATGGACTATTACTATATATACTATTACTAGGTAATCTTCCCGGCTTCGCAAGGGTAGATAAGAATAAAAATATACTTTGGACAGGATTTGCGTAATTATTATTATTTTACATTTAATAGGCCAGCGTTTGACCGTTGACTTGCTTGATGTTAAGCATCAACACGGTCTAGGGCAGCACGCTTGCCTAGAAAAAAACTGTTCTTAGTGAGCGTTTCAGTCGGAGAAGATTTTAAGTCAATCGGGCGGATAGCTTAGGAGATCTCGTGGTGAGTGGTATTTCGCTATATATAAAATCGGAATTGCGATTCAAAGGGAAAATACTGCTGGCATTCTTGCACGCGGTCATGATTTGTACAGAACATTTCAATTTTTATTTGTATTTATTTAGAGCTTAATGTAAATAAATGTGATTTTATTATATTTTAGGAAAATGTGATTCACGCTTTTACGTTTTATCTACTCAACCGAACATCATTAAATTTTCGTTACACGTTGTCTGATGCACAGAAAAGGACATAGCCTACCCCCTGCCCTCTCAGTGCAGACGAATTAGTTTTACATGATCCAAAAGAAGTTCTACTGACTAGAGTTCAGGTGGATGAATAAAAGCTATAGAGCTTTCATTGCCAACTTCCAAACTCCTGGTTGCTATTGTGAACTTTTTTACAGAAATACAAACAACTTTTAAATGACTTAATCCAGTATTTGAACCAAAGACCTTCATTGCTCGCTTTAAGCAGCGTTATGGAATACATCTGCTCAAACGGAGATGAGCCCTTAGCCCAACAGTAGATCATTTACAAGTTATTGAACTAGCTACTTAACCAATGAAATGTCTCATTTTTTTCCTCATACGTACCATGTGAGGAAATTCACCAAATTGAGCAGGAACACCACCAATAATGAGGTCGATAGCGTTGTGCTTACATTTATTACCCCTCCCGAGTTTACCACTAAGCGCCACCCCCTTCTCGCAAGGATAGACTAACTTATGCTGGTATTCTATACATTCTGTAAAGATAAATCATTTTACTTAGAACTTTCACGATATACATATATAACTAATAAGGATAAACATTCCTGTGCTCGATGATAAAGGAAAATGTCGAGAGGAAGGACACAGGTCGGTGAAATGCTGCCACTTTTGTATAATTCTGGGTCACCTTGGTGAAATGAACTCAAACCCTTCCCTTTAGGAGCAGCCGCCGAATTACTTTACCTTTACACTTAGACGATCATTTTTAAGTAATAAGTTAACCAGAAAGGTTATGTGCTATAAGTTGTCGACTTGTCATTGAATCAATCCCAAGAATTATCATTCAAGAGTGACTTGAATGATGGCAATGATTATTATAGGAGTACAATGTGTATCAAAGAAAAATATATTTTTGTCGACAAAGATTATTGCTGGGGTATGTAATACAGTTGGCCTCGAAGTTGGACATGATTTTTACTTGGCGGTGGTTGTCCAAGCCCGTCTATGTATGAATATGTAATAAATATGAAGGGTGAGCTAACTCCAGGCACAAGGGGCATAACATCTTAGTTTGCAAGGTTGGTCGAACATAGGCGATGTATGGAAGTAGCAAACCTTATGGCTAAGTATATTTCGGTGTATTTTTTTTCCAAATCAACAGCATCGTTGTAGTTCGACATGGCCGTGCTCATCATGGAGAGCCCGTTTGAACTTGGAGCCGCACCTTACATGAAACCAACTTGTCTAGGAACGAGTCTCCCATCCCCAGGGACTAACGGTGATGGAACTAAGATGTTCCCAAGGTCGATGGAGTATTATTGTAACTGTTGATATTTCTCACAGCACCAATGTCTATGGCATATTTGCCTAGCTAGAATTATATATAGAAGAAACTAGTGCATCGAGGTCTCGCAGAAACCCTGTCATATGATTATTCTTTGTGTTATTGTAATTGAAATGTACTCACTATCCCACGCTTTCTGGCCAGTCTTTTTTGCTGTCATGTTTGCGGAAATAGCCTCACATTCATCTTGTGAATTCGGATCATTGTTGTTCATTACATAATCATAGACCGGTGGTACATATTCCGTTGATGGATTTGGTCTAGAATAAAAAAAAAAGTAAAGCCACAAAGGATTGTAAGTATAACCTAGCCAACCACTGGGAGCTATCGTCACAGTTCTTCACAGGTCTACTCACCTCCTAGTACTCGTGGTGGCGACAGGTGGCTGGTACGTTGTAGGCTTTGCGTTATCCAGACAACACACAATGGGGTCGGTGCTTGAGAACGAACATAACTGTAACAGAAACAAACATATAATTGGTAAAATTCTCGTGAATACTAATGGAAATATTTCCATAAGATATGATGCTTAGTCTGATAACTAAGATTATAAATGCGAAAGTATCTCTGTGTTTTGCGCTTTTATGGCTAAACCATTGAACCGATGGTATGAAGCAAGCTTTAACCACAAGGAGATAGGCTCCTTTTAGAAGCCCTGATAATCTTTAAAAATATATTATAGTGCACGTTTGTGCACCCTCTTAATCTGACGGCATTATAACCATTACCCACAAGGGTGGTGGTGCATTGGCGATGTATTAAATGTAGTTAATATTTCTCACAGCACAAATGTCTATGGGCGGTACTGGCCACTTACATCAGGTGGGCCATTTGCACCCACCTATCTATAACATAAACAAACAATAAACAAAAAAGAATAAGGATATTCGGTAATTTTGCGAATGTCTGACGCTCCTTTACCGTTTTCACCAGTTCAGAGCGATCTGCTTTACAATTCGACTTTGATCTGACTACGGAATCGGTCAGCAGCTTCGATGCAATTATGTCACCCGTAATAAAACTGCAGTTTTATATTTGACCGTGGTTTGTATACCCTAGGATGAAAGATGCGTCTCGTATGAGCTCGCCCTAGTACACATTGTGAGCACCTTTATGCTCCGATTTACTTCATTTTGAGAAGAAAAAAAATTTGCATTAAATTACTATAAAGTAACAAACTTCATACTCGAATCGTGTTTACTATTAAAACAACCGGTTATATACCATAATATTACGTACGTATGTATATTGTACCATTGTATTGTACGTTTTATCAACGAATGTTTTAAAACAATATTTATATTAGAAATGATATATGAAGTATATAAGTACTTTTGAATCGACATTTTAATTTTTTTTTTGTAGAATAGGAAGGAGGCTGAGCATATGGGCCACCTGATGGTAAGTGGTCACTAACGCCAATAGACCTTAGCATTGTAAGAAATGTTAACCATCGTTTACATCAAAAATGCGTCATTAACCTTGGGAACTAAGATGTTATGTCCCTTGTGCATGTAATTACACTGGCTCACTCACCCTTCAAACCGGAACACAACAATAGTACTGTTTAAATTATAATATAAGATAGAATAACCCATGTCTATATTGATACGCCGATTTACAAATAAAAATAAAAACATATAATTTGTTTATTTATTTATCTGCTGACGGTACACTACTATACACGCAAAAACGTCTCCAAGCTAATTTGCTTGCATATTCACCAAATGAATCATTCATTAGCAGGCCTGGACTTAGAATCCTCCATTCCGAAGCGGTCAGAGTAAAATTATATTACTTTCGGCTGGGTTGGGGGCTGATATGCCGGTGCCTTGTAGCCCTTAATTCGGGGCTATCATTTTGACAACTGACGTCACGAATGAATTTCAATTACTTGTAAAAAAATAAAATAAATATCGACTTAAAAAAAAGAACCGTTATCACTTCCGCTTAAAAATTGTTCTTAGAAAAGTCAAGTTAATATTCAAGGTCATGATTCCCACTTGTCCTGGCTGTACTGAAAGAGACAACGATACATTTGTTTAAGTGCAAATGAGATAGCAGATATTGACGATGGAAGTTATGTTGAATGCATTTACGTTGTTCTAACCAGTTATTAAAATGCTGTTAATTGAGGAAAATATACGTATTTACCTTGACTTAATACCCGAACGTCTTTGTTCATGTAATTAATTTTAGCTATATAAATATATATATATATATATATATATATATATATATATATAGTGTCTGCTGTGACATATACGGTACGATGTGTAGGTAAGAAGAAAAATATATTTTGGAAAACATTTGCCTAAAATCCGTTCTTAGTGAGCGTCTATGTAGTAAGGATTATGACAAATTTCAAGTCAATCGGGTGAATAATTTAGGAGATTTCGTGATGTTTTTTTTTTATATTCGCCGGGAGGGCAAATGACTGTACTCCACCTGACGGTAAGTCTACTGGTGGTAGGGCTTTGTGCAAGCTCGTCTGGGTAGGTACCGCTTATCAGATATTGTTCCGCTAAACAGCAGCATCATAACCACCTGATGGGAAGTAGTCTCCGCTGCTCTTAGAGATTGACGATGTTAGAAATATTTACCATCTCGTACATCGCCAATGCGCCACCAACCTTGGGAACTAAGATGATATTTTTATATATTTTGATATAGATTGAGCCGGTCGGCTTGGTTGGTAGAACACTTGCCTTTCACGCCGAAGGTTGTGGGTTCGATTCCCACCCAGGACAGACATTTGTGTGCATGAACATGAATGTTTGTCCTGAGTCTGGGTGTAATTATCTATATAAGTATGTATTTACAAAAAAAAAGTAGTATATGTATTATATCAGTTATCTGGTTTCCATAGCACAAGCTTTGTACAAGCTTAATTTGGGATCAGATGGCCGTGTGTGAATAATGTCCCAGGATATTATTATTACGTAAAAAACTAAGCTACTACGAGTATTGCGAGAACAACTTCACGTAGCCTTAATTAATTATAGTCTTAAATCTTCATGCATCACTCCGTCCATTGTTATGAGAGTTTAATAGTTTTTTTAGTTAGACAGTCAGAAGCGCCATGGGACTTTGTTTTTTAGTATGTGGTGATAAGCAAAAACTAAATGACTAATTTGAAAACTATTTATTAAATTTTCAATATATATATTTGTATAAATAATAATTATGCATTATGCTGAAATGTCATTGGTAAAACCCACAACGTTACTCTGACTCACTTGCACAAAGCAAACAGTCACACCGAGTTTTTTCAAAATAAGGATTCTTAGCAGCTGTGCGTTAGTGTATGAACTCACTTCATTACTCGCTCGTGAAACGTAACTATTTTGATGCGTGTATTCTTGAAATGTTATGATTATTAGGGTCAATGTCGCATAACTTTCTAACAATACACGACCGTTTTCTTCTTAGATATTAGCTAGTGAAATAAACTTTATGAATATTATTTACAACGCTTTCACGCAAAAACTATTGAATGGACTGAGCTAGTTACCGCCTGCAGCTGCGCACGCCTTTTGGCGGGGTGTATCCTATATGTCAAGTAAGCGTATAATCTATCTCCATTCCAAATCTCATCCAAGTCCATTCAGTAGTTTTTGCATGAAAGTCTAACAAAGATCCGTCCACCTCAAAAACTTCAGCGGTTATAATATTAGTAAAATATTATATTAACATTGAGCTCAGATTGCGGATCGACATCCGCAATCTGGGCTCAAGCTGAAGCTTGAGCTAGCACCATTGAATTCCCATGGGTTTAATTGGCTAAGAATGCATCGTGGTCAAGCATAGGTAATTCAATCGATTAAATAATCATATTGGTCAGGTAAGGTTAGCTTAGATTCACGGTAGCATGCGAAAGCGATCCCGTGGCGCTCCTCGTTAAGACGGAAAGGGTATCATATAAAGGTATATATATATAAATATGTTTGAAGGGTGAGTGAGCCAGTGTAATTACAGGCACAAGGGACATAAAATCTTAGTTCCCAAGGTTGGTGGCGCATTGGATATGTAAGCGATGGTTGACATTTCTTACAATGCTAATGTCTAAGAGCGTTGGTGACCACTTACCATCAGGTGGCCCATATGCTCGTCCGCCTTCCTATTCTATAAAAAAAAAAAAAAAATATCGCTGATTTTTTAGTGGTCATTCCGATGTTCGGGGCGCACTCAGCGCCGCGGACACGAGCCCCACATACCCCCCCACTGTTCCCGTGGGGAAACGTGTAACGCGTTTTTCCAATGTTAAAAAAAGGTAAGATTAGGTTAGTGCATAATCTGTGAATAAACACTCAGCTTATCAACTTATGATCTATAAAACTAAGTATGTAGAATGCAATGTTTGTCACCTAAACGGTGTGTTATCGGGATGTAGATATGTGTAGTTTATTGTTATACTTTAATATAATTGTTCTTATATAATATTTATTATATACTTTTATATAACTTCTTTGAAGGTTGTTTGTGAGAGATAAATGAATGACCTTCGCGCACCATTTGGTGTTCGATTCATTGTTTTCTATTACTCTTATGTCATCTGTTATATGTTGTGCGTATAATAAATAAATAGTTTTTAAAACGTTTTTATATAACACTTACTTCACGTTAATAAATTAAGCATATGCTTAAGCCCATCTAAAAAGATTTAAAAAAAACTATCAATCATCACTAGATATGCAACTCATTTAATGATCCTAATACTGAAATTGAAATGTCAAGTAAAGATCACGTTGTTTATTTACGTTTTTTCCTCACGCTCCAATGCGGGTTGTTGGAATACATATGTGGCAGAATTTCAGTGAAATTAGACACATGCAGGTTTCCTCACGATGTTTTCCTTCACCGTCAAGCACGAGATGAATCATAAACACAAAATAAACAAATGAAAATTCAGTGGTGCCCGATTTTTACCACGATCATCGGTTAAGAATCACGCGTTCTAACCACTAGGCCATCTTAGCTTTTTATATTTTGACCGTAATAACTATAACATTTCAAGAATACACGCATCATCATCATAGTATATCACTATAGTATATCACATTACTGGTGGTAGGGCTTTGTGCAAGCTCGTCTGGGTAGGTACCACCCAATCATCAGATATTCTACCGCAAAACAGCAATACTTGATATTGTTGTGTTCCGGTTTGAAGGGTGAGTGAGCCAGTGTAATTACAGGCACAAGGGACATAAAATCTTAGTTCCCAAGGTTGGTGGCGCATTGGCTATAAGCGATAGTTGACATTTCTTAGAATACCAATGTCTAAGGGCGTTTGGTGACCACTTACCATCAGGTGGCCCATATGCTCGTCCACCTTCCTATTCTATAAAAAAAAAAAAATATCACCATTAATCGGTCGTCAACATTTGTCTTACATTACTTTATTACTCACCCGTGAGGTGAGTAATAAAGTGACGTGACAATTTTTGATAACGATATACAAAAAAAATATGTTTTTTAATTCTATAAGTTAGACCATTTTGCCTTATAACTTTGTCTCTACAAATATACTTCCTTAGTTAATCACGTCATTACCATAATGGGACCGGTTTTTAACGGGACAGTTGCCGTTCAAGTTTGCAAAACTAGTATATATGTGAAATTCCCATAAAACTTTAAGAGGAAATTTATTAAAATAATTCTCTTAAATATAACTTGCAAAGTTTCAACTTAGCCCGCAAATAGGGGGACGGCAGGTATGTAACCTTGTACCCATGACAATATGTAAGCAAAATTTCGACCGTCTGGATAGGTACCACCCACTCAGATATTCTGCCGTTAAACAGCAATACTTAGTATTGTTGCGTTCTGGTTTGAAGGGCGAGTGAGCCAGTATATCTACATGCACAAGGGACATAACATCTGAGTTCCCAAGGTTGGTGGCGCCTTGGCGATGTAAGCGATGGTTAACATTTCTTACTATGCCAATTTCTATGAGCGTTGGTGACTTACCATCAGGTGGCCCATATGCTCGTCCGCCTACCTATACTATTAAAAAAAAGAAAAAAATTAATGACATAAAAATCAATTAATTAATTAAGTGATTAGAATCGAATTATTTTTTTATATTCGCCGGGAGGGCAAATGACTCTACTCCACCTGATGGTAAGTGGTAGTAGAGTCCAAACGCGACGACGGCCAGTATAGACGGGGAAAACGTTCTGCACTAGCCGCCTTCGCCTTGCCGGCCCGCAAGATGCCTCTTCACGCCTCGTTTGAAGGAACCCGGGTTGTAAGAGGAGGGGAACACGTGAGCTGGTAAGGAATTCCATTTTTTGGAAGTGCGACAAAGAAAGGAGTTGCCAAATTTCTTTGTTCGCGATGGAATTGATGTCACAGTTAGGCGGTGACATCGAGAACCAGCTCGCGTGGACTTAAGAAGGAAGGGGAAAGCAGGAATTAGAGAGAATAATTCCTCAGAGCACTCGCCGTGATACAGTCGATAGAAAGCGCTCAGTGCTGCTATCTCACGACGCAATTGTAAAGGTTCAAGGGTGTTTGTGACCTTTACGTCGCCAATAATGCGTACGGCACGTCGCTGCAACCGGTCCAAGGCCTCAAGTAGGTACTTAGCGGAGCCATCCCAAAGGTGCGAGCAATATTCCACGCAAGACCGTACCTGTGTTTTGTACAGCAGGCACAGTTGTTGTGGCGTGAAAAAGCGCCGCACCTTGTTCAGAACTCCGAGTTTCCGTGAAGCTGTTTTTATAACAGCCTCGATGTAATCCCTTGGACTAAGGTCGCAGCGAACGTCAATCCCCAGCATGGCGATTTTGCTTTGCATCACCAGCGGAGTACCACAGAGGGAGGGAAGAGGGGAAAATGTTGACTTTTTCGCCGTGAGAGCGCATACCTGTGTTTTCTTGGCATTAAACTCAACAAAATTATCAGAGCCCCATTTGGCGATGAGGTCTAACGTCCAATCGAGTTCAATGACAAGATTCTCCCGCCTCTCCTCAGTTTCCGCCCGCCCAGCCACTGCGCGTCCGTGGTATCCACCATGCACTGTACTATCATCTGCATAGCAATGTATGTTCCCAAGGGAGAGCATATCATTGATATGCAAAAGAAAGAGTGTGGGAGATAGCACACATCCCTGGGGGACCCCAGCATTCACTACATAGAATTGAACATGAAGCGCAACCATCTACTAAAACACGAAGGCTACGCTTGTGTAGGAAGCTGACAATCCAGGTGCATAGCTGAGCAGGCAGACCATATGCCGGTAGCTTGGAGAGAAGACTTCTGTGCCAGACCCTGTCGAAAGCCTTGGAGATATCGAGGCTGACAGCCAACGATTCTCCATGCTTGTCGATAGCTTCACCCCAGAGGTGTGTTACGTACGCTAGAAGATCACCTGTGGACCGTTTTGGTCGAAACCCGTACTGGCGATCATTAATTAAAGAGTGATCTTCTAGGTAATGGATCAGTTGGTTGTTTAAAATCCGTTCCATCACCTTACAAAGTACTGAGGTGATAGCTATTGGCCGATAATTTGCCGGGTCAGACCAATCCCCTTTTTTGGGAACCGCTTGCACATTAGCTCTTCTCCAAGCCTCCGGCACACTTCCCGAAGAGAGAGAAAGTTGGAACAGGCGCGTTAACACAGGAGACAGCTCCGCTGCGCACTTCTTCAGCACTATGGCTGGTATTCCATCGGGACCGCTAGCTTTCCGTACATCAAGTGATTGCAGCTCCACACGCACATCACGTTGCCTGATTTTAATGTCAGGCATCGTATGGCCACATGCAGGTATTGTAGGTGGCAGTGCACTACAATCATCGATGACGGAATTGTCGGCAAAGAGTTTAGTTTAAGAGTTTTCGAGATCAGCTTGCTCTTGCGGACTGTGAGCTAGCGATCCGTCCGGATTTCTGAGCGGTGGCAGCGAAGGTTGGCAGAAATTGTTTTGCATAGACTTGGTCAGGCGCCAGAAGCTACGGGAGCCCCTAGGATGCGAAACAAGGTCATGACCAATCTGTACAATGCGCTGTGCATCCGCTCTCGTGTATGCCTTTCTACAGGACTTGGAATTTTTATTATAGTTTGCTTTCAGTGAGTCAATGTTAGATGCCCCGCAAATGCAGCCGTTGATCCACTTGCGATATGCCGCCTGCTTAGATGATACAGCATCGGCACATTCACGAGTGAACCAACGGTTACGCGTACTCCTACTGACGAGATCTGAGCTAGGAATGTAGTATTCCATTCCCAGCATGATCTCGCCAGTAACAGCAGCGGCACTAGCTGTCGGGTCATTCCCACTGAAGCAACGTTCCTTCCAAGGGACCGACGCATAGTAATCGCGCATACCGTCCCAATCCGCCGACTTATAGTGCCAAACGCGACGTTTGCATACCGCTAGTGGCGGCAGCTTAGGTAGAAATAAGGCTGTGATCCGAAGAGCCAAGAGGAGCCTGAACCACAACCTGATATTCCACCGGGTGAGAAGTCAGCAGAAGGTCCAGTAGAGAAGGTGCTTGCCCATCAATGTCTGGGATCCTGGTGGGCTGATCAACCAGTTGGGTCAAGTCATGTGTGAGAGCAAAAGCATGAGCAGTCCTTCCAGCATGGTCAGTTTTGAGGGATTTCAACCAGGATTCGTGGTGAGCATTAAAATCCCCCAAAAACACCAATTCCGCGTTAGGAAATTGCTCTTGCGCAGCATCTGCCACCCGACTAAGATGGTCAAATAATCGGCTTGTCTCCAAGTCACCATTGTGGGATCTGTAGAGGCACACGTAGACTCGGCTCTGACGAACCAGGTCCACACGTACCACCAACATGCAGAAGGAGGGGTCCTCCAAGCAGCGCAGTCGGTGACAGCAAACATCCGTCCTGACGAACAAGCATACTCCGGCTTTCGCTTTGAAGGATTCTTCAAGCGTGTAGCCGGGATAATTAAGGTAGCTGATATCGGCAAGACGGAGTATTTATGTCTCCGTGAGAAACAACACTGCTGGCCGTGCTGTCTCGAGATGGTGGTGGACAGCGTTGAGGTTAGTGTGGAGTCCTCGGATGTTAGAGAACTCGACCTCAAACAGCGAGGGTATGGTGGGGGTGTGCACCGCTGTACGACCGTTATTTCTGTTTTGTTGCGCCATTTGGGAAAAATGAAATGGAAAAGAGACGTGAAGCGAGCGATGTATTGCCACGATAGGGATGGGCAAAGTGTGGAGGCGTGTTTCCCCAAGTGGTTGCCAAAAGGAAAAATACACTGATCCGCCGGACGGAAGGGCCCCCGAACCCCCCCGGAAGTGGCCGCCGGGACCCCACCTACCGGTCACCAACCGGCACGACGGTCCACCCCGAGATTATGCGTGGCCTGGTGGGGCAGCCTCACGAGCTGGTTAGGCACGCTCGGGCCCATGTACTATGCCACGGGCGGCCAGCGGAACAGCTGTTTCTTCGGGTCTCCCTGACCGGCAGGTCAATACAGTTTCCCCCGGCATTGGTTCAACAGCCGTCTCCAATTGGACCAACACCCATCGCGGCAATACTCGCTCGGGCTCTGGCTGTACGCTGGCTGTAAATGATATATCAATTAATTGGTGTAATGAGGATCTCCAATTTCGACCACCACGGTTCTAAAGAGAGATTAGTCAACTGCGCAATATATATTTTATATATATATTTATACTTTATTGTACATCCGTACCGTACCGTAACAGCTTGTGGACATCACAAAGAGAAAAATACAAAACATGTATACAGCCTAAATAAAAGTACAATTGTGATCTTATCGCTACATAGCGATCTCTTCCAGGCAACCAACGGAGTAAGTAATAACTCATAGGATATCAGGTAGGTGGCACTATAATAATAAAATTAAAACAAACTAATAAATAAATGTAAATATAAAACACGTATTATATATCAATAAATAAATTATATTATCAATACATACAAAATTACAAGTATATGATATAAGTACATACTATATACAGCAACAACGAATAAAACGATAAGTCCTCAAACATAACAAGAAAGAAAAAACAAAAAAAAATACTAAAATAAAAGAGATTATTGGTGATAAGGCATTTGAGACAAAAAAAGTCTTTTCCAAGTTTTTTAAAAATATCTATGGATTTGGCCTCTCGAATATTTGAAGGAAGGTCGTTCCAGAGTTTAATAGCCTGAATTGTAAAAGAATTATTATAAAAAGATGACTTATGTTCGGACACCCTTAAAATCCATCTTTTCACAGAACGAAGTACTTCTCCAGGATTCCCTAAAAATAAAAATTTCTCCTTCAAGTAAGGAGTATATTATAGTGCACGAGTGTGTGCGCAAAAACCGTCAGAGCTGCACTCTCTATTCCCTAACTCTCATAGTTCGACACGACCGAAGTGAATTCAGGCGTACGACTAATGGCTTTACGTGCATTCCTATACTGGTGGTAGGGCTTTATGCAAGCTCGTCTGGGTAGGTACCACCCACTCATCAGATATTCTACCGCAAAACAGCAATACTTGATATTGTTGTGTTCCGGTTTGAAGGGTGAGTGAGCCAGTGTAATTACAGGCACAAGGGACATAAAATCTTAAGTTCCCAAGGTTGGTGGCGCATTGGCTATGTAAGCGATGGTTGACATTTCTTTCGGCCAAGAAGAAATACTCAGTATTAGTTTATTCCTGTTCGAATTGTGAATGAGCCAATGTAACTACGAGTACAGGCATAAGGGACATACCAACATAATTTCCAATGTTGGCGAATTGGTGATGTTGGAAATGATTAATGTTTCTCACAATTCCAAATTATACAAGCGGTGTATCAAATAACAAGAATAAATAAATGTAACCTTACCTTACCAGCCGTTCTAAAATTAGACGCTAACGAAGCCTTAACATTTCTTATAATGCCAATGTCTAAGGGCGTTTGGTGACCACTTACCATCAGGTGGCCCATAGGCTCCGCCTTCCTATACTATAAAAAAAAATAGTAATAATTCCGGAGCACGGGAGTGTACACACTTCCAGGCTCCAGGCTGCGATTGAGAATCTTTCGACAGAAAATCTCAATAACTTTTTATCAGCACGACCTGGGTTTTTAAACCAGGACTTAGGGATCTGCGGACTTATATCTCGGCAGCAGACCAACGAGGATGTTAAGTAGATGCTCGATCTGAAGAGTAGTTAAAAATTTTGTTGAGAAACTTTAGGAGTAGGGCCTATTCGTATACAGTGACGGCAAACAGCATGACGAACTACCATCACCTACCGTGACCCTTGCGTGTGAGCTACGCATATACTATATACATACTTCGTTGCTATATATTTTTAAAATATATTTTTTATATTATATTTACATAAACATATATGTATAAAAATTTAATAATCTATTTAGACCTCATGTTATAAATCATTTTATGTGTATATTTTAATAATGACTTGAAAATTGTATTAACGATAAGGCATTTGCAAACTCGGGTTCTGAATCGAAGAACAATATCTTTTTATCCGTATGTTACAGCATGCATATTTAAGGTACATACTTTCGGCGCTCCTCTGTGATTTTTAATGTCGTCTACAGCTGACTTGCAGTTCCTTATGTTCGTACAAACACCTTCCATGTCGTTCTTCGTACATTTATCCCCTGAAAAATTACATGAATATATTATTTTATGTTTTACGTATGGTATAAAAATAATGTATGGTATTTAAGTGTTCTTAAATCATTCCAATTTCACTGGTGGTAGGGCTTTGTGCAAGCTCGTCTGGGTAGGTACCACCCACTCATCAGATATTCTACCGCAAAACAGCAATACTTGGTATTGTTGTGTTCCGGTTTGAAGGGTGAGTGAGCCAGTGTAATTACAGGCACAAGGGACATAAAATCTTAGTTCCCAAGGTTGGTGGCGCATTGGATATGTAAGCGATGGTTGACATTTCTTACAATGCTAATGTCTAAGAGCGTTGGTGACCACTTACCATCAGGTGGCCCATATGCTCGTCCGCCTTCCTATTCTATAAAAAAAAAAAAAAAAAATTCTGATGAAAATAAGTATGTTGTCAGCTGTTCTGCGTATGTTCGGAAAAGTTTGTCCTTCAATATATATTCTATACAAACCTGTAGTCCATCCGCATAAAACCGTGACAGGCAGCTATAGATAAAAAAGGATTCAGGGATTATGATAACTATAGACATCTGGTACACATTTCCTAGTCATGAAGTAATCTGGACTCAACGACGTCAGAAGTTTTAAGTCCTGATACGTAGATCGTGATGTTGGTAATGAACATGCAGACACAATAAAATAACGTTAATGTAAATCAAAGTTAAGATATACAGGCAACACGTCTGTGGGGATAGAATTAACTAAGGCATAAAGAAGACGGACACGGATAAGACTAGGAACCATCCAACCATAGACTCATAACTATAGACAACTAGCACACAGGCATTTAAAATTATAATAGAAATTGCTGCCGTCTACTGATATAAAAAGCAAAAGCAGAGGAAATACGTCTGTGGCGATTTGAAGAATTAAAAATCTATGGCGACGATTTAGGGGGGATGGAAGGTATTTAATTTAAAATACATAAATCATTCGGACTAGACTTACAAAACGGCCATGTGTTTTAAGCTTTTAAAATTAAGTTTTATATATGACTTATTTTATCCCGCTCGCGTTTGGGTGTTATAAAATAGTACCCCATATTCTTCCTTAGGGTTCAAGCATGCTTAACGCCAAATTTCATCAAGTTCAATTCAGTGGCGTAGATAGCGTATTAGAGAGACACACTTTTGCATTTATTATATTTATATCCTATTCCAATCGGAGTAGGAATAATGGTAAACAAACCTTAGATTTCAAATTGCATGCGATTTGCTAATTGTTCTGCTGTATTTATGTAAACAGTTCTTGATTAATTTACCGTTATTTATAATAAACAGTATTTCACTTAACAGTTATAACCACATTAATTTAACTTTTCAAGTTCTTATTACAACTTCGTGGACATTAAAAACGCCATGTGTTCGCGAATCCACAGTGAATATCATAGATTATTCAAGATCCAATGTTATCGCGTCAATTGATGTCGGTGTCAAAGTTGTTTATTTGGGCTTGATATGTCTTCCAGACCTATTTCGGCAACGGCGGCCAATCTCAAGAGAGATTAGCCAATTGCGCAGGAGATATTATAGAGCACAAGTGTGTGCGCAAATACAGGTGCACTCTCTATTCCCTCACTCTCATAATCCGATGGGACGGCAATCCGACACGACCGGAAAGAGTTCAGGCGCAGGGCCAACGGCTTTACGTTCTTTCCGAGGCACGGGAGTGTACACACTTCCAACTTCGAGACTCCGGGTTGCTACTGAGAATTTTCTGACAGAAAAACCCAATAACTTTAATTTACCCGACCTGGGAATTGAACCCAGGACCTCCGAGTCTGCGGCCTTACATCAAGCCACTAGACCAACGATACACTAATATGCATTACAAATAACTTTATGTACATATTTCCATGACACATATTGTAAAATATCTACCCAGATGAGCCAGCTTCCTGTACAGGCATATGACGATTTATCTAATTTATATGTTTGCCCGCTGCATGACTAAGTGTGACGTGGGTTCGATGACCAGATGTTTGCGCAAAAGCCACTTAGCTTAGGGGTCGAACTGCACGACATACATACACAATTTGAAAGGTTATTGTCGTCAGCAAATTTATTAGTGAAATCACGCGGGTGATGTTTTTTTTGTTCCGAGTTCTTTTCATTTAAATGAAAATTGATGACGGTGATTTTGATGACGTCATACAAAATTTAATGAATAAAATCAATTCGAAATCCGATATATGGATCAAAATTTATTTTTATAATTATTTAAATGCGCTTAAATGAATAAAATACTGAACATCATGATTAATAGCAACCTCTTTTTATTTTTCGAACCGACTTGTTGCTGTTGGCCCAAATGGCCTCGACAGTTAATAACGTAATAAATACAAGAGTCCACCATATTCTTAGTTATAAGTAATAAAAGTAATATGTTTGAATTAAAAAAAAAATTAAGTGTGGTATTCCACTCGTTATATATTCACGTGAAGACCTTAAAATCCACATAAAAACCGGCTGTCATCAATATTGATTGCTGATTCTTACATTACAGGCACTATAAGTAAGTGTTCCTAATGGAATCAATTAATTAAAAAAATATAATAAAATGATAAAAAATTATTAGTTTCTGATTTATTCCTTTGTATTCACCTACCTATCCGGATGCCGAATTTGAACTTTCTAGGTCATCTGGAACTGGGTTAGACTTTTGATCTATAGGTCAGTCAGTGATAAAAATGACGATTTTTAGACGTTAATATCTAAATAACCGCTTGAGATGTGTTTATGAAATTTGAAGCACATATGTATCCCGCAAGTCTCAATATATATGACAAATTTGACATGTTTATATGAAATAGTTTTTGAATTATGAGGGGGTCAAAAGTGGCTCAAAATGGTTCATGTAATATTACACATGGTGCTCGCCAGTTCTGTTAGCTTGAACTTGGCTTGACACGGCATGTTTAGATTCAAAGCATAGCGATAGTCATTAGTTATTTATCTCTGTAAAATATATTAATTGCACTTTTAATTATGGGTAATTAATTACAAGCTTACAGAATGCTTAATATTTCATTAACATCAGAAACAAATAATTTTCTTTTTCGCACTAATCCAAGTTGACGAAGGTAAAAATTACTCATCTTCAAAATACATGCTCATAATATTAATTTTGACTCACTCACATACTTTGTTAAAAGCTTGATAAAATCACTTATAAAAATCTCAAAATTAAATGCTGTTTCTAAGTACACAAAATATGTTCATTAAAACTATACCGTAACAGCCTGTTAATGTCCCACTGCTGGGCTAAGGCCTCCTCTCCCTTTTGAGGAGAAGGTTTTGGAACTTATTCCACCACGCTGCTCCAATGCAGGTTAGTAGGATACACATGTGGCATAATTTCAATGAAATTAGACACATGCAGGTTTCCTCACGATGTTATCCTTCACCGTCAAACACGAGATGAATTAAAAAATCAAATTAAGTACATCAAAATTCAGTGATGCTTGCCCGGGTTTGAACCCATGATCATCGGTTAAGATTCACGCGTTCTAACCACTAGGCTATCTCGGTTTTTCTCAGCTCGTTAAAACTATACAATTGAATATAATCTTACATAAATTGTTTAAAAAACACAAATTACGTACCTTCATATTGTCCATTTATTTGTACAAGAAATAAGAAAATAAAACTTATTAACACTTTAAAATGCATATTCTATATTTTTATTGTTATTTATATATGAGAAAAAACAAACTTTTATTAATTAACACATTTGACAAGCACTTTTCCCGAGCTAAAATTAACACAGATAAAATACTAATTTTCAATATCGCAATTTTACTGCCACAGCTATAATTGGCTTAATTGTTTTTTTTTAATTAAACAAAAATTACAACAAGCTACAATACGTGCAACCTACACAGAGATTGGCACTCAACTGAATAATAAGTCTGTGGTGAGCTGTAATACATTTGTGTTAGATAGTTATATAAAGCTAATGTTGGTACCGTTGTCGCTAAAAGTTAATATTTCAAATAAAAAGTTTTTATTCACATTCAAAAGTTATAATTAAAAGTAATTATAATTTTTATTACCAACTTAGACGTTAAATATATAAGTAACAGTACCTAAAACTGTTTTAAACTTACTCATGGGCGACGAACATCCACACAAAAGTTCATCCCCTATTTAACCCTCTTATGTAATATTTTTTTAAAAGATATATCAATATATTTTACTATAAATACGTCCGTAACAGCCTGTGAATGTCCCACTTGGAGCTTGTTCCACCACGCTGCTCCAGTGCGGTGCAATACACATGGAGCAGAATTAGACAGGTTTCCTCACGATGTTTTCCTTCACCGTTAAACACGAGATTTATGATCACAAATTAAGCACATGAAAACTCAGTGGTGCTTGCCCGGGTTTGTATCCACGATCATCGATTAAGATTCACGCGTTCTTACCACTGGGCCATCCCGCTTTCAGTCTGTTATCTCAGTAATTAGTTAACACAAGTGTATAGTTGAATAAACAAGGAAAAAGACGGATATAAACTAGGGTACAGAAAACGCCTTAGAATACCTAACAACATCCTCAATTGCGAGCGAAACCGCCTGCGGAAATTAGTCATATATCCTTATATTTTTAGCAATAATTACATTAATTAAAAATTTCCATCGAAAAAAACCTTATTGCATTTCGTACCTTATTTCAATTACAATAAGACATATTTTCAAACTTGTTTAAAATGAGGAAAATTCTACATGATATAGTTGTGGTTTTGGATAATGTGTTTGTTGTTTAAAGCTGTATTGTGTAATCTTAGTACATTTGGAGCAGGTTGGCGTGGTTGGTAGATACTTGCCTTTCATGCTGAAGGTTGTGGTTTCGATTCCCACCCACACATTTCTGTGCATGAACATGTCTCTTTGTCTTGAGTCTGGATGTAATTATCTATATAAGTATGTATGTATATACAGAAGAAAAGTAGTATATGTAGTATATCAGTTGTCTGGTTTCCATAGTACGAGCTCTGCTCAGTTTGGGATGAGATGGCCGTGTGTGAAAAATGTCCCAGGATAATATTATTATTATATATAATACGTCATTACAATACGTAATTTAAAGGCTTCTTTCTTAATTTTCTCTATGAGTGTGAATTTTCAAATTGTCTATGATTATTAGGTTTAGTAGTCAAACAGACAGCGGGACGGACTGGAAAGTTTCTCACACACGGCCTTCTGATCCCAAATTAAGCTTGTACAAAGCTTGTGCTATGGAAACCAGACAACTGATATACTACATATACTATTTTTCTTTTATACATACTTATATAGATAATTACACCCAGACTCAGGACAAACAGACATGTTCATGCACACAAATATCTGTCCTGGGTGGGAATCGTCAGATTATTCGAACCCACGTTACTCTTCAGGGCCGAAATCAAGGCAATAGTCTCCGGACCACATTTATAGATTTCTTAAACAAAACCATCTCTGAAGAGTAAATATTTTCATTATATTGTATTGTTAACAAATGTCTGTGTAAGCAATACTGGCATCATATACATCGCAGCTGTCACGGGCTTTTACGCGCGGGTAACTTGACAATTGTTATATGTCAGTTAAGAGATCGATATCATCTGTGAATGATTTTTATGACATAATTAGCTAATTCGAATTGTTCCCTTCGTGTATTGACAAAATGTCGTTAAATTCGTAATTTTCTGATTATATACTTTATTTTAGTTGACATTTCTCCGTCTTCAAAGTAAATTATGTACATATATTTGTTATAAGGATTTAATTTGGTCCGCAATAAGCGATTCCAACTATAACACTCGACTGAAAAAATCTGTTCAATTTATTTGGAAAATAATTAACTCCATACTCTTGTTGCCCCGGGGCCTCCAGGCCTCTAGTCCGGCCCTGTTTGTGTATGACTTCATGGGATTCCAGTTCATGAATCAAAATTCATATTCCGGTATTGAATTTGGAGATCGGATTATGAGAGTGAGGGAAAAGATTGCACCTGTGTTTGCGCACACACTTGTGCACTATAAAACCCTGCGCAGTTGGCTAATATGATAATGGTCGACGTGACCGAAAACGGTCTGTAGGTCAATTAGCCTTCTAAGAATTTTGAGTAACCTTCACCCATACACATCAACAACAAGCCGAGATGGCCTAGTGGTTAGAACGCGTGAATCTTAACCGATGATCGTGGGTTCAAGCCCGGGCATGCACTACTGAATTTTCATGTGCAAATTAAATTAAAATTTGTGTTTATAATCCATCTCGTGCTTGACGGTGAAGGAACACGTCGTGAGGAAACCTGCATGTGTCTAATTTCATTGAAATTATGCCACATGTGTATTCTATCAACCCGCATCGGAGCAGCGTGATGGAATAAGCTCCAAAACCTTCTCCTCAAAAAAGGGAGAGGAGGCCTTAGCCCAGCAGTGGAACATTAACAGGCCGTTACTGTTTCACATCAATACTCATACTATAGCATTTAAGATGTTATTTCTAGAACTTATACTACACTGACTCACCCTTTAACCAGTACACAGTAATTCACACCATTGATATTTGGCGGTGCAATTGATGTGACGATATTTCTCTGGATTCCCAATGAATGAATTTTACGAAATAAAAAATCAAAAACAATAAAACAATAATTATTTATTAACAATAACCGATTCACATATTATTAACAATAATTTCTATTTATACAAACTACTTACAAGTAATAATAACAAAATATTTCGTTCGCATCGCTACTTTACCATGGACATATATTGGACAGCCATAATGACCTAACAAGTACGCGCAATATAACTTTGCCGGTCTGAAGTTATCTCAATGATTTGACCAAAAAAAAAGGTAAACAAACCTTTGATATATATATTACTATTTTTTATATATTCACTTATAACATAACAGATATTAATAAACACGCAAATCCACTATAATTTCATTTTATAAATTACTTATTTATTTCAAACCGAACACTGAATTTCATCAGACGGTTTTGATATAAAAAAATTATTATAAATTAATATGCTGCTTAACCAAAAACCGTAACTTGATTTTAACACATGTATATTATATATACTATTATTTATATATAAAAGGAAATGTATATGAAAAAATAACAATACACCTTCCAGACATCTCCAATACGCAATCAAATTTGGGAACTAAGATGTTCTGTCCCTTGTTACGTTTATTAGTAAGACCGTATATGTTAAATGTAACAAAAACTCGATCGTAGTAATTGGAAAATCTATTGAAACGTACCATAGCTGCACTTATATTTATCAACGTTATAATTTTGTCTATGGTTTTAAATACAATCTCCCAATCAACTTATTAAAAACAAATTATTGCCATCGATCTCCTTTTAGTGTAGGCGGACGAGCATATGGGCCACCTGATGGTAAGTGGTCACAAACGCCCATAGATTGGCATTGTAAGAAATGTTAATCATCGCTTACATAGCCAATGCGCCACCAACCTTGGGAACTAAGATGTAATGTCCTTTGTGCATGTATTTACACTGGCTCACTCACCCTTCAAACCGGAACACAACAATACCAAGTACTGCTGTTTTGCGGTACAATATCTGATGGGTGTAGTACCTACCCAGACGAGCTTGCACAAAGCCCTACCACCAGTTACATAATTATATCATTGTATACTCCAATAGCAGAAGCAATAAAGATCAATAAACTTTAAGCCTACATATTTCAAACGATTCGCTAAGCTGCTATATCACGCACTACGAACAGTTCTCGATTAATATATCTCTATATATAACACAACACTATTGCACTCAACTAATTATATACACATAAATTTCACTTCCAAAACAACTTCGTCGACATTCAAAATGCCATTTCCGAACGAACCCACATTAAAACACCACAGATTATTAATATTGACGAATGACGTCATTTTAATTCAAAATCAAATATTTATTTATCTTTATTCTTGCTGCTAATGAAATCGACTTTAGTCCATATTGCTTTTTTGAATCCTAGCACCTATTTAATTTATATGACAATTTAAAAAAAAAAACACATTATTATTTTATACATCTTTACCACAGACTATAAATTTCGTTATAAATGTAATTGGAACCTGTTTCATTGGCGAAGTCTTATATTAAACATTATTTTATAAATATATATGTAAATTTACTTTGTTCTTGTAAGAAACATAATTGGCGCGGACAATGGCTGATTCACAAACATGATATAATTGTATGCTGTCCTTGCCATTTTGCGAGCAAGGCCAGACATGGCACAGCACATGTTATAGTGCACAAATATGATCAAAACGACAGCAACAACAATCCATCATCAGGCACAGGATTATTTTTAAATAACTCATCGATATAATCAAGCTAAGCAAAGATCCAAAGTTAAAAGGCCGAGCAAATACAAAGAAGCCCAAATTAGTGTTGCCACTATAGAATTATTTTTATAAACAGTTCTCCAAGTTCAATAACGGATCGAGGCGTTGTACTCCAGAAGTAGAAGCAGTTCCTTGAAGTAAATATTATATTCAATCAAAAATGTCTGAGAACTGCTAATTTTTAACATTTAATATGCATTGTTTCAATATTATAAGAATTATATTATATTTAGTCTTATGTTTTTATCGAGACTGTGTCCTTATATACATATGTATTCGAGACGATATAATCTAATATATAATAACGTATCAATTAAGAGAATGTTTATAAATGTCGGCAATCTCACTGTTTTCGAATATTTTCTTTTTTGTTAATTTTATTTTCGAATATAATCACTATACGCCATTTATAAATCAAGCCTTCATTGGTACGACATATTTAGATATTATTTAGTACATACGCGACCAGCGATGTAGTTTATGACGTCATCAATGCAAAATGGCGATGGTAATATAGATTATAGAAATCAACATACATTTAATATATATGTTATCTTCTAATTAATAAAAATGGATGAGTGTCTGTTCGTCCTGTATAAATTCCTAAATTATTGATCTGGTTGTGATGAAACTTTGGCGAGGTGTTATATATATAGTCAGCGAGGGCCCTGAACCAAAAAAAAAAATGTTCTCTGCATGTTTGTCCCTCCAATATCAATGTTTCATGTAGACTCTTATTCTAACCGTGGGTAGCGAGTTCTTACTAATATTATAAATGCGGAGGTCAGTTTGCTTGTTACTCATGATAAAATTTTGAATACACGTTTGGAGTGCAGAAA
Source organism: Nymphalis io (assembly GCF_905147045.1). Taxonomy (NCBI): domain Eukaryota; kingdom Metazoa; phylum Arthropoda; class Insecta; order Lepidoptera; family Nymphalidae; genus Nymphalis; species Nymphalis io. The sequence continues at coordinate 2,168,351 of NC_065916.1, read as the reverse complement.
GGACATACAAACAACTCGCTACACCACCCTCCCCACCACACACACACACACGCGGGCGAAGCGGCGAAAACTACTATTAAATATGTATATCCTAATCATACATATCAGCCGTGCTATTCTTTAAGTCTAAGTATCTCGCTCGTGAAATAAAATCGACTTACATTGTCAAGCTATTTTGACACGTGTATCATTTAAATATAATAATTATAATAACCAATATCGCATATCAAATTCTGACATTTCACGAAATAACACAAATTTTTTCTTAGGGAATAGCCCTACGGTTCTTATATAATAAATGACTAATGTGCCCACGCGTCCCGTTTTAAGCGGGACAGTGCGCTTTCCAACTACGTGCTGTTTTTTGGTTAAATAATTGATAAACATATGAAAAAATGCCATTATTAATAAAACCTAAATGATCTTTAAAACTACGTCATTATCAGTGTCCCTAGTGCGATTGATTTGCTTATTGCGAGTTATTTACTTTCAACTGAATACAGCGCCATCTAATGACAACAATCGAAACTACATACAGATCGTTTAATCGTCAACGCAATCGAACATATTAGCAAAGAGAGACGACATTCGTTATTTTAAATGTTTTTTTTTTAATTTTTTAACTGTCATTATGTCCTTAATTATATTAAAAATTTCTTGTCTATAACCCAGTCGTTAGTAAATCAATAAAAAAACACCATTTACACAGACATTGTACAAAGCCAGTTTATAAAAAAACATTCGATCTATTGTACTATTTCGTAAGAACTCACTCATTACTCACTCGTGAGATGTTCACAACCAAATTTTTATTATTTTAGGTAGGCGGAATTGCAAGTGGACCTGATGTGGTCACCACCGCCCGTATGCTTTGGCATTATAAGAAATGTTTACAACATTAGGAACTAATATATACACTGACTAACTCATCCTTTAAGCCGGAACACAACAATATTATGCATCGCTTGGTAGTAGAATATATTATATGATCATCTAAGCCGAGATGGCCCAGTGTTAAGAACACGTGAATCTTAGCCGATGATCGTGGTTTCTAACGCGGGAATGCACCACTGAATTTTCATGTACTTAATTTGTGTTTATAATTCATCTTGTGCTTGACGGTGAAGGAAAACCTCATGAGGAAACCTGCATGTGTCTAATTTCACTGAAATTCTACAACATGTGTATTCCACCAAACCGCATTGGAGCAGCGTGGTGGAATAAGCTCAAACCTTGTCCTCGAAAAAGGAGATGAGGCCTTAGCCCAGCAGTGGGACATTTACAGGATGTTGCTGCTACCCAGGCGGGTTTGCACAAAGCCCTACCAACAATTTCTACCAAGTAAAATTTATTATGACACGCTATTTTGATGCATGTATTCATAAAATGTTATAACTATTAAGGTCAATGTCGCATGACACTGTCTGATATCTTACGACCGTTTTCTGCGCCGAGTGAGTGAGTTTGTTCTTACAATTTATTTTAAACAATATAATTATTACGATATTTTTAGAAATCTCTTAAGAATAACACTTTTTCATCGTTAATTAAAGCTATATTTAAACTTACGCTTAAAACAATTAATTTTAACGGGTGGCTCATCATGATCCATACATTAAAACCGTCTCATTTTATGAGCCACTGGTTAATTGACCTCGGATCAAACGAAATAGTAGAACGGGTATAGGTATCGCCACCATCCACCATTGTTCTCTTCCTCCGGTGCTTTTTCGCTGTCTCCCTCTTGTACGCCTGATGCATCCTGGAAGAGTGAGATGGAAATGTTTTAATAAGTTTTTTTTTAATAATTATATATCGGAGATATTCAAGTCATCACGTTCGACAGTTCCGAAAATATATATTATCAGAGCGAGAAGTCCGATTATACCATCTCGCTCGCGGAATGCTTGTTTAATATTGGACGGACGATCTCTATCGACGCTTCACCATGATTGATGATTTACTGGTGGTAGGGCTTTGTGCAAGCTCGTCTGGGTAGGTACCACCCACTCATCAGATATTCTACCGCAAAACAGCAGTACTTGGTATTGTTGTATTCCGGTTTGAAGGGTGAATGAGCTAGTGTAATTACAGGCACAAGGGACATAAAATCTTAGTTCCGAAGGTTGGTGGCGCATTGGCTATGTAAGCGAAGGTTGACATTTCTTACATTGCCAATGTCTAAGGGCGTTTGGTGACCACTTACCATCAGGTGGGGCCCATATGCTCGTCCGCCTTCGTATTCTATGAGAACAAAAAAGTTGATATGACTTAAACTTGGTGGTACGGTTTTGTACAAGCCCGTCTGAGTGGTACCATCAACTTATCAATCGCCAACACTTTTTATTGTTAGTATTTTTGTGCTCCAGTTTCAAGTGAGTGCGCTGATGAGCATAACATCTTAGTTCTCCATAGGTGGCCAGTCTGTACAGTAACAGCCTGTGAATGTCCCACTGCTGGGCTAAGGCCTCCTCTCCCTTTTGAGGAGAAGGTTTGGAGCTTATTCCACCACGCTGCTCCAATGCGGGTTGGTAGAATACACATGTGGCATAATTTCAATGAAATTAGACACATGCATTTCTTTACAAACTTTGACGAGCCGGTTGGCGTGGTTGGTAGATACTTGCCTTTTCACGCCGAAGGTTGTGGGTTCGATTCCCACCCAGGACAGACATTTGTGTGCATGAACATGTCTGTTTGTCCTGAGTCTGGGTGTAATTATCTATATATGTATGTATTTACAAAAGAAAAGTAGTATATGTAGTATATCAGTTGTCTGGTTTCCATAGCACAAGCTCTGTACAAGCTTAATTTGGGATCAGATGGCCGTGTGTGAAAAATTTCCTAGGATATTATTATTATTACAAACCTCTTTGGAATGACATACTTAAATCGTACGTGTTATACCTTATCACTCTTAGACGTATTCTTTCCATTCGTCTGTATAGTAACTTCACTATTCTTTTGTTCATCACCTTTCCCATCATTCTTCTTATCTTGTAACTCATTTTTGACAATCTCATCGCTGTTTATACAATAGTTTTTTATTAGGAACTCTTCAGTCTGCGACCCTTGCTCTCGTGTTGTCACATTCTCCATTTCCGGTCCTAGTTTTGACGACTGGAAATAAAAAAAAATTGTTCATAATCCAGCCTGTGAATGTCCCACAGCTGGGCTAAGGCCTCTTTTTTGAGTATTTTCAATGCGGGCTGGTGGAATACACATGTCGTAGAATGTCAATTAGACACGTGCAGGTTTCCTCACGATGTTTTCCTTCACCGTCACCGATGTTATAGCACGAGATGAATTATAATCACAAATTAAGCACATGAAAATTCAGCGGTGGTTTTTTTTAATCTCCATACATATTGGTCATATTGGACTTTCATATGCTATGAGATTTTGTCTAGGCTCATTCTATGTCTACCAACCTCTTTGGTAGTTTATAAAATCTCACCTCCATATCTTGCTCTTTCATTTGGATGGCCAGCTCGTTGTTGACTTGATCTGGCCCGAACGGTACGAAATCTGGTAGGTCCTGGAAAAGCAGATGAGAAATATTTTTTTATCTAATATATCGCTGAATCAAAGATACGAATAAAGACGCCATAATTTGAGTACAACGCCATCTATAAGCGGTTCTCGGAAACGTCAAGTAGTACGCTCGAGTAAGGTCGATACAGGAATTCAGAGTGCCCACTTGACAGTTAATGAAGAATGAGTTGGTAATGATTTGACATCGGACACATGAGGTTTGCTGAACGCTCTCGTGCAGGGGACTTGGGAAAGGGACTCCGGGGCGAACGGTCGTCTTCTTGTATCGAACTTGCTGCGTTTCCAACCACTTTAATCGGCGCGGTTTATTATTATTTTGTGATTATCGATTGTAAGCAAACAAATAAACAACAGTGCTACGAGACTGAACTTTTACTTTGCGCCTCCAACATGTCTGATAACGGCACCGACAATGAATTGCCCCACGTGATCAACCCCACCCCGTTATATATTAATATTATACATCTCGGATTCGTTGTTAGTGTTATAAGTACAGCTCTCCAAGTCCTGGACTTCTGGAAGTTAGCAGTGATCACACGCCCCTGTCTCGGAGAGCAAGTAAAGCCGTCGATCCTGTACCTGAACTCTGTCTATAGCCTATTCCAACCACAAGAGGAGTGAACCCAAATAAATAACGACACCGGTATCAATTGATATTCACTATGGATTCGCGAATAAATGGCGTTTCCAATGTCCGCGAAGTTGTAACCGGAAATTCGAAAGTTAAATTAATCTGGTTATAACTGGTTAAGTGGAACAGTGTTGTATTATAATCAAAGGTAAATGAATCAAGAACTGTTTATGGTGCGTAATACAGCAGAACAATTAGAAAATCGCGTGCAATTTTCAAATCTAAGGTTTGTTTACCTTTATTCCCACTCCGATTGGAAGGGTATAGTCTCTATCGGATTATGAGAGTGAGAGAATAGAGTGATCTTTTATTTGTCGCACTAGTGCGCTTTAATATGTCCCGCGCAGTTGGCTGATCTCCTAATATTAAAGAAGTTCATCACAAGTCAATCGAAGATGGGGGGCGTACCTGTTTGGGCCGGTGCGCCGCCCAGCCGCGGTAGTCGTAGGCGGCGCGGCGCATGCGCTGCAGGTAGGCGGGCGCGGCGCGGCTGGATGCCCACGCCGCCACGCCGCCCGGCATGCCGCCCACGCACGGCTCGTCGTAGTACGTCAGCACGAACTCCATGCCCGGCTGGGAACGACGAGGCGTTTACGAATGGGCCACCTCATGGTCAAAACCGAGGTGGCCCAGTGGTAGGAATGCGTGAATCTTAACCGATGATCGTGGGTTCAAAACCGGGCAAGCACCACTGAATTTTCATGTGCTTAATTTGTGATTGTAATTCATCTCGTTTGACGAAGGAAAACATCGTGAAGAAACCTGCATGTGTCTAATTTCACTGAAATACTGCCACATGTATATTCCACCAACCCGCACTGGAGCAACGTGGTGGAATAAGCTCCAAAACTTCTCCTCAAAAACGGAGAGGAGGCCTTTAGCCCAGCAGTGGGACATTCACCGCCCGTAGACATTGGCATTGTAAGAAATATTATCCCTTCCAATATCTTATGTGCCCGTAATTACACTGCCTCGCCCAATAAACCGGAACACAACACTAAGATATTGCCGTTTAACATTTTAATATATACTGTACCCACCAAGATGGCACACAAGTCCCCACCACCTCCCTGAACTAAGCTGATAGAGATTACCTTATCGGTCCCCTCCAAACTCTTCACGACCATGTGGCTCCAGTACTCCGCGACACGTATCGCATGCTTCGTTTCCGGCACATCCGGATGTTCGCACGACTTCGATACAATTATATACACTTTATTCTTTATATCTCCGTCCTTGTCTATCGCGTAGCTCTCTATGGATTTCCTTTTCGCTTTCGCGTGCACGCTCGTTTCGAATGTTTGCAACGGTGTTTCCGGTGTTTTCGTTTTATTTTTAATCGTTATATCGAATTCTTTGTGACGCCTTATGTAAACGTAATCTCGGTTCGCGAACAGTCTCTGGAATATAATAATATAATTCACTGTAAACGATGACAAAACAGTTACATTAAGAACGGAACAAAAATATGTATGTTATAAAATTAAGATGTTGACGCTACCTGACAGTATCAGCTCAATGTTAGCAAAGCGAAAGTTGCAGCAGCTTGAGCCTGACCTTTATATATTGCTAATATAAATAAAGCTTGTGTGATGTCATCTTGACTGATTTCGGCCACGGCGGCCAATCAAGAGAGATTAGCCAACTGCGCAGGAGATATTATAGTGCACAAGTGTGTGTTCAAACACAGAAGTACACTCCCTCCCGGGACTCGGGAGGTCCCGACACGACCGGAAAGAGTTCAGATGCAGGATCAACGTGCGTGCTTTACGTGCTTTCGAGGCACGAAAATGTACACACTTCCAACTGTCCGACTCCGTTGCTACTGAGAATATTCGATACAAAAACCCAATATTTTTTATCTGGGATCCCGTTATGCTGGGATTTGAACCCAGGATCTCGGGATATGCGGCCATAAGCTTATACCATTGAGACACTCACCGGCCACAGCACCTCCCAGTGCAGCACCGCCTGTCCGGGAACGCCACGAGCGTCACGTTGCACCACGGCCAGCGCCGCGACCGCCGAGTCCCACGCGCGACGATAAGCGCCATCTATTTGCACGGCTGCGAAATCACTGGCAACCACTTCCGGGTAACGGCCGTAAACTGAAAAAATTTAGGAATATTTATACTACAAATAAATACATGCAAAAATAAACTGTACTATGATAAATAAACACGACAGTTTTTAGTTCCTCAGTTATTTGGTCCTTCGAGCCGGATAAAGACTTCGTTATAATCTACTAGTTTCTGCTCACGGCATTGCCACGTACAAGGGGGTGGCATGTATTAGACTTATGCCTTTTACCCTTAATATTAGAATAACAAAATTGTTTTGAAACAATATATTTCATTTAGGCTGCAAGAGATCATCTCCATACATAACATCCAAATAAAAAAAAAAATTGAAAGTACCAAGTAAGAACAATATTATAACTAAACGCAAAACAAAATCGTGATATGCGACATTGAATACAATAGTTATAACATTTAAATTAAAAACGTATCAAAATAGCGTATCAACGTAAGTCGATATTCATATAACCATATTTCATAATACGATTGTAGATAAAAAAACAAAAACGAACAACAAGTTCCCGCGCTTTTCATTCTGACATAACATGTCACAGATAACATATGACGTACGTATTAGGATATGTCACACTGGCATAATAATGGCTACGATAAGCGACAAGGTCATATAATTACATAATAAAGTGGATATTTATCTATTATAATTTACGGTACATATTTAAGTTAGGTTATTAATAAATTTGATCTTAATATTAATAAAGAACATTGATAATAAAGGACTCAGTGCTCAATAAAAAATATGAATATGATAAAATTGATTTTTTATTAGTTATTTTTTAAGCAATATAAATAATTAATTTATAGTGTTTAATTAACATATTTTAATTGATGGAAAGGAGGAACTGCTGAGTTTAATAGCGATTCTTACGGTTATAGACATTTTTATTTTATCAAAAGATTTACATTTAAATCACTTTAACTGAGTGGCAGAGCTGTGTGCAAGCTCGTCTGGGTAGGTACCAAACACTCATCAGATATTCTACCGCAAAACAGCAGTACTTGGTATTGTTGTGTTCCGGTTTGAAGGGTGAGTGAGGCACAAGGGACATAACATCTTAGTTCCCAAGGTTGGTGGCGCATTGGTGATGTAAGCGATGGTTAACATTTCTTACAATGCCAATGTCTATGGGCGTTGGTGACCACTTACCATCAGTTGGCCAATATGCTCGTCCGCCTTCCTATTCTATAAAAAAAAACTTACGGAGAAAATTACAAAACAACTAGTAGAAAAATTAAATCGATGTAAAAATGTTAATACGATGAATGTTCGTAACAGCCTGTGAATGTCCCACTGCTGGGCTAAAGGCCTCCTCTCCCTTTTTGAGGAGAAGGTTGGGAGCTTATTCCACCGCGCTGCTCCAGTGCGGGTTGGTGGAATACACATGTTGCAGAATTTCAGTGAAATTAGACACGTGCAGGTTTCCTTACGATGTTTTCCTTCACCGTAAACCACGAGGCGAATAATAATCACAAATTAAGCAGATGAAAATTCAGTGGTGCTTGCCCGGGTTTGAACCCGCGATTATCGGTTAAGATTCACGCGTTCTTACCACTTGGCCATCTCGGCCCATATATTTGTTTACGCACTATATATTTTTTACTAGACTACCATACTTCATATCACAAAATGTCCGTACGTATGGAATTTATATTCCGAACCGGTGGCAGCTTTATTTTTAATTTTTAGCAATACTGAATTCTGACGGGAGCGAAGCCGCGGGTAAAGCGCCTACCTATATACCTCGAATTAGATAAATACAATATACCTTTATATGCATAAAGTCCTTTGCCAGGTTTGTACTCCTTTCTCCATATGATGACGTCATTCGCCTCCATATACGGAACCCACCCGTCTGAGGAGTCACTTTGTGACGTGGGCGCTTTACACCTGAAGAAAAAAATTCAATTAACATGCAAATTCATTTCATTAGACACTATCGAGATTTGTTTATTAATTATTGTTTTTTAGTTTTTGCTCGTCACTGGTTTTATGGAGGAAGATTTTGAAAATCCCTAGAAAATTCGTGATATTTTTTACTACTCAAGCAAAACATTTTTAATGAATATCACAGACCAGGAAAGCATGGGGGATCGTTTTGTCATACCATTGTCCTTCCCGTGCTGAGACAGTCTCGAGCTGTGCTCAGGGGAAAAGGTGGCAGCTCAAGGTCATTCCAGTGACTATCCTCGTCAGGCGTGTCTTAATATATTTGGTAACAGCCTGTGAATGTCCCACTGCTGGGCTAAGGCCTCTTCTCATTTTTTGAGGAGAAGGTTTGGAGCTTATTCCAATAGTAAGTGGTATGAACATGTTTATCTTAATACATTTATAAATAAAAATATTATTATAAGATTAGTAACATCCAATAAAAGTCTCACTGCTCGGCTAAGATCCATTTCACCATATTACTCCAATTCTGTTGGTGGTTATAATTATTATGATATGACTATTATAATAATATTCTTACCCACAATATATAACGTCAGACTGTTTCCTGTCAATCACGAGCCGCTTCCCACAGCTCGTGCAGTACATCGTCATCTTGACAAGATTCTGGGCATTCTCCAATTCCAATACTAAATCCTGTTAAAAGAAAAACTTATTATTATTATAAATGAGTATGTGAGTTTATTCGTTAAGCTTTCACGTCATAACTACTCAACCGGATCATTAAATTTTGCATATGCAAGTTACTAGTACAGAGAAGAATACAAGACTCCTTCACATGGACAACCCCACAGGATAAAACTGAATACATACTAATCTTATTGCACAGGTTTATTTAGTAGTAGAGAAGAAAAAATAAAAAACAAAAACATTCTACTTGTTAAAAAAAAAATGCATAAAAAAAAATTTAAAAAAAAATTACAGAACTAATATTATCAAAAAAAAAAAAAAGATAAACTGTATATAATGACTATGTAACCTTTATAACGACAAGCGTTATAATGGAGAAATGAGCACAGTTCGTTTGGATTACCTTAAAACCGATACACACTAATACGCTCTTTGCAATAGCCATATAATTATATATGTTATCAGATAAACAGCGTGCTAAAGAAGAGCGTCTTGATATTGTCTTAGTTACTTGCCTCGAACATGCGAACTTGTGTATCTATCTTAGATTATATTGTCTCTAAGAAATTATCCTAATTGAGATCTACCTATGTACTGTTGCCTATGTATTTATATATATATCAGTTGTATACCAACTTTGAAACTGTTAACATTAGTATGGTGGTAGGGCTTTGTGCAAGCTCGTCTGGGTAGGTACCACCCACTCATCAGATATTCTACCGCAAAACAGCAATACTTGATATTGTTGTGTTCCGGTTTGAAGGGTGAGTGAGCCAGTGTAATTATAATTACAGGCACAAGGGACATAAAATCTTAGTTCCCAAGGTTGGTGGCGCATTGGATATGTAAGCGATGGTTGACATTTCTTACAATGCCAATGTCTAAGAGCGTTGGTGACCATTTACCATCAGGTGGCCCATATGCTCGTCCGCCTTCCTATTCTAAAAAAAAAAAAAAAAAAAAAAAAATTAAAAGAAAAGCTTCGTGTATTGATGCAAACATTTGTATGACACATGCAATTAAAAAGGAAAACCGATGTTTGATGATGTTTACAATCCACTGTTTAAGAAATCTCATTTGTAAATCTAAGGTTTGTTTCTCATAAAGAGCAGAATTGAACTTTACCAATATATATATTTAAATCCCTTGTTTGAAAATACTTATTATATTCTATGAAAGATTATATCGATATTGTACCATCACACTGATATTATAAAGCACTTTTTTTTATATATATAAGCTAGCACTTGACTGCTATCACACCTGATGGAAAGTGATGATACAGTCTAAGATGGAGCATGCTTGCCTAGAAGATGCGTATTCACTCTAGACTTGAAGGTCCCCATATTGTAGGAGGTGGGAAAAACGGAGGTCGGGAGGGTATTCCAGATCTTGGTGCATATCAGAAATGAGGAAGCAAATTGTTTCGTACGTTTTCACAATAAACTACAGATTTAATTGATATGGAACTTTTGTATTATTTTAGTTCATAGGTTCCGGATAGACAAACATGTATATAACACCAAAGAAACATACTGAGTAAGCAAAGTGTTTCATATATAAGCTTATACATGATTTATGATAATTCAAAAATATTTCAAACTGTATCCAGCATTAATAGTTAACAAGAAGACAGTTGGAGGTTGTCACAATGTTAATATTTTAATCACGCACACATAATAATTAAATAATAATTTAAAGATTAATACTGTTTATAAAAAACAAAAGATATTTGCAGTCAGTTTTTGTTTCTTACAGATTTTGAATTCCACTAAATTAACCCAATAATAATAGGATATTTGTTTTTTTTTTTTTATAAAGTTACCCAACCTTGAAGTTTTTTTTTTCCTTGTGACACGCACTAGAGATATAAAAATACGATTTGAAGAAAATAAAACATTAATACCTGTAATTCACCATCCGATATCCCTTGATCGCAGCTAAACGAATCGTCATGACTTTTATAAGCCGCTGTTGCAGATAATAACAACGTTCGTTTTGGACGTAAAATTGTGTGTCTGAAGCGTTGTATCACTTCTCGAACCCCACGATCACGTATACACCTTCTCACAACACTACTAAATATATATTTATGCGTCCATGCACTCCACAGTCTCATCATCCCCAAGTCTCTTAAAATGAATCTAAATTTTGTCGTAGACATACTAGCTCGCTTATGTAGACACCGGTTTCGTCAACTAACTATATTTGACGTTGGTATTACATCGTAGATACTACGTTCAAGTATATTTGTTTCTCATTTACGTAAAAAATCATATACGTGAGTTAAGGACGATTGCGAAATATAACCTCTAGAGTGGAAGTGTCAAGTCAAGTGTCAATTCTATTTGCTGACAGCTGTTTATTTTGTTGCCACTTTAAATAATTTAACCTTTTTTTATAACATCTTTACCAAATTAGTCTTGTTGTTAACATAGTAAGAAAAAAATAATTATATATTTTTGACGTTGGTTTTGCACTTTAGTCGATTAGGATTGCCGTCTCATCGGATTATAAGACTGAGGGATCAGAGGTTTAGGGATTATAGTGCATCTGTGTTTGTGGACACACTCTAGCACCATATTATATTTTTTTTATTTTGTTTATATTCGCCGGGAGGGCAAATGACTCTACTCCACCTGATGGTAAGTGGTAGTAGAGTCCAAACGCAACGACGGCCAGTACCGACGGGAAAAACGTTATGCACTAGCCGCCTTCGCCTTGCCGGCCCGCAAGATGCCTCTTCACGCCTCGTTTGAAGGAACCCGGGTTGTAAGAGGAGGGAAACACGTGAGCTGGTAAGGAATTCCATTTTTTGACATCGAGAACCAGCTCGCGTGGACTTAAGAAGGAAGGGGGAAGCAGGAATTAGAGAGAATAATTCCTCAGAGCACTCGCCGTGATACAGTCGATAGAAAGCGCTCAGTGCTCCTATCTCACGAGGCAATTGTAAAGGTTCAAGTGTGTTTGTGACCTTTAATTGTGAACGTCAATCCCCAGCATGGCGATTTTGCATTGTATCACCAGCGGAGTACCACAGAGGGAAAATGCTGAATTTTTCGCTGTGAGAGCGCATACCTGTTTTCTTGGCATTAAACTCAACAAGATTATAAGAGCCCCATTTGGCAATGAGCTCTAATGCCCTATCGAGTTCAATGACAAGATTCTTCCGCCTCTCCTCAATTTCCGCTCGCCCAGTTTAGTACTTGGTAACATATTATTGTTATAAAAAAATATTAAATGACATTATAATTAGTAAAGTAAATAAGACCAAATTTTATAATTGGTAAAACTAAGAACCACTATGTATAATGATAAAAATATTTCTAGTTGATTCTTTTGGTGATGATGATGTTGAAGATGCCAGAAAAAATCATTCCAACTGGGGGCTATACTCATATGCGCCGCGTAAACCGATGTATGTGTTACGATATTAACGTTTAATGTAGCTAAATTTAATTTGATATTATTCTTATAAATGCGTGATTACAATCTCATCAGCTAATCTTGTGATTGCACAGCACAATTTAAGCAATGGAACAATCCATTGCTTAAATCCATTAAAGTGTATTTCTTTAATAATTTCATTTGGAATGTGAAGTGTCTGTAATGATTTCAATGATATAATACATATAAATTATACTTTTTAAAATAATTGGGGGTATTATTATGACATTTGTAAAAATATTTTACCTGCATTTCACGTTTTACAACAATATTATAAGTTGGATTTTTATTTTCAATAAACTCTTGATTTATATTATCTTTACTGGCAATACTGACATTTTTTTCTTTCATTTCCACGATCGACTTCGAGTGGTGGCGTTAGTTCGATCCCTTAGTAACGTTCACGTCATCTCTTTTAATTTCTAATGTCTGAATTTTGTATCACACATGCTTAGGGGTAACCGAATTAAGAAGAAATCCAAGAATCCCCGAACAAGAAGAAAAGTACGAGTTAGAGGTGTAAAGTTAAATGTGAACTAGAAAGTGTGTGAACGAAGTCGCGAGGTGTCTCGTCCGTCCGGTTCGATCTGGATTTGAGCAGTTTGAATCGAGAGCCGGGTTTCCTTTCCCTTGAATTTTTTTATTAGGAAAGTTTAGTGGTATAATATAGATATTAAACAGTTTATTAACTGTTATTTGTAAACTTTTTTCGTTGTAAAAGTCAAGTTAGTCCGTTCCAAAATGTCTGAGGAGTCGTCAGCAGATCGCAATGTCGAAATATGGAAGATCAAAAAGTTGATCAAGAGCTTGGAAATGGCGAGGGGGTGAGTTATTGTCGTGTAATTTATTCTTTCGTATCATTATTAATTCGTATTAGGAAGGCGCGAAGTTTTTGGCCACATGATTGGGCGAAATTGCCAACAAGGCTGCGTCATTAGGCATCGACACATGCGCAAGTTACATGCGCGTTAAATAACCTCAGAAGAACGCAATGGCTAGAAATATGCGCACTCTCGAAATTCACATCCATTGTTCGTATTCGATATTTAAATGTATATACACGTTAAGACTATATTAGCATATAATGCAGCTTAGGGTAGACAACTATGTCGCTAACCATTTTGAACTCTATTGACGTTTGGTTCATTCGAACAAAAGGCATTATGATATTTGTTGATTACTTTTTATTTGGCATTACAATTTGTACATTAGTCACTAAATAAAAACAAAAAAAGATTATTTAAATTTTTGTATTTTTTAAAATGGAAGCTTTTTATTTAATTATATTTTAAAATAATATGTCTATGTGCTCAAGACTTGCTTAAATATAAAGTTAAATAACTATAAATAAATTCGTTCTATTGCATAACAAATTTTAATGTATGAAAATAAACTCAGTTATTTTTTTGTACATAACCAAATTCTAATAAGCTTGTCAATATTCTACATTAAGGAACTATAAATCAGTTAGTATATACTCTGATAATAAATATTTGTTTCCTTATGTATATTTTGTATTAAAATAGATGTTGTTTTTCAAACATCAATAAAATCTAGCCACAGATTATAAAACGACAAATGAAATTCAATGAAGGTCTTACATTTCAATGAAACAAAACATAGTGTTTATTTTATATAGATTACTGTTCGCTCGGTGGTCTAAATATAATCATAACTGAAAATTTAAGTAAAACATTTTTGAATGTATTTGTTTTAAACGTTTTTTTTTTTCGAATACCCTTCTTTTTTTTTTAATGATTACTCTCAAACTATAACTACGAAACAGTTTCGTTTTTGTCTATTAATTTATAGGTTTTATTGTATGCCATATACTTAACATAATAAACAGAACAATTAAAAACAGTAATGTAACAATCTGTTAATGTCCCACAGCTGGGTTAAGGTTTCCTCTTCCTTTGAGGAGAAGGTTTCGAGCTTATATTCATTAGGCTGCTCCAAAACAGGTCACGGATACACATGTGACAGAATTTTATTAAAATTAACATGCAAGTTTTCTCCAACGACAAGCATGAGATGAATAATAAACACAAATTAGCCACGCGATAATTCAGTGATGCTTGCCTGGGTTTAAAGTTGCAATCATCGATTAATATGCATGCATTTCAACCACTGGGTTCTCAGAACGATGTCTGTACAGAAATACGGAAGTACTTAGCGTAATATGTATGTTTGTACATTTTCAAATCGTGCTAGTTTATGCTTAGCTCACGGATTTGGACCACACATAATGATAATATTCTCCTGTAAATTATAATCAAATCTTAAACTATTGTCTATGTATGGTTTTGTGAATAGTTCCGTATGATATGTGATTGATGAACGGACAGATTGTTTTGTGAAGGTAACTAATGTGTTCATTGTAAATATATGAACGAGATAAAACAGTGAAGGTCTTACGTGAATCGTCGTATGAAGATACTTTGATAATTTATCATCTTCAAATTTTATACACAGTTTTAGAAACTATTTAGGTGATAACTATTTCAACCAGCAAAGTTCTATAAGATCATTTATACAAACATTTCAATGACTTACATTCAAATTGCAAATGCGGATAATAGTAATGTAAGAAATAAATTTAATATATAAATAAAAATTAAAACGATTGTTTGTCAAATGATTTTTTTATTAAAGGAAATCTTGTCCAGTTTTTAATAAATATTTGTTGTATAAAGATGAGAATGTGATTAATTTTGTCCAGAGTTTAGTGTGATTTATAAAATTGCATTGCATCGATTATTTTTCTTTTCATCGTACAACACGCTCTGTACATTTTCTTATATGTTTATTCGAATATTTCTGAAAGTTTTGTTTCTAGTTAAAAAGCAATTTATTTATTTGCATGAAATCTTATTTATATAGATAATGATCAATATTTTATGGTAGTTAAATTAAATATATTAAATGAAGTAGTCATAGTCGTCTATTTCGAACAATTTTTTTTTATTAGCATAAAGACGGTTAGTGTTTTATCTATGGGATTTATGTAGGTATATTGTCTTAGCTGACTTTTCTACTAAAGTGTAGTGTATTAGGAATTACAATAATTCCTAATAAAAATATATAAAAAAATTAACTTCAAATTCAATTCATTTCAAATCAAACGTCACTTCTAACACAAGAGCAAATTAATGGAGTTGTGAATTGGAATATTATTAATCCCTTTAAAATCCCTTACATTATTAAGAAAGCACAACGATAGCGCGATTTAAAACACTACTAACGCCATCTATTAGTGATATATATGAAACATACATGAATATATTTAAAACTTACATTGTGGTATTAATTACCCAGTAATCAGTGATGTCTTCAGGACTCAAGCTATACGTTTTTATTGTGTCGGTTTATCTCGTTACTCTACTTTACCATCGGGTGGTAGCTTTTCAATTTATCACGTTAAAACAAATAACATATATAAATGTTGACTTATAAATAAGTGTGTTATGACGAGCCGGTTGGCGTGGTTGGTAGATACTTGCCTTACACGCCGAAGGTTGTGGGTTCGATTCCCACCCAGGACAGATATTTGTGTGCATGAACATGTCTGTTTGTCCTGAGTCTGGGTGTAATTTTCTATATAAGTATGTATTTACAAAAGAAAAGTAGTATATCAGTTGTCTGGTTTCCATAGCACAAGCTTTGTACAAGCTTAATTTGGGATCAGATGGCCGTGTGTGAAAAATGACCCAGGATATTATTATTATTATTTTATTAATTACAGGAACGGTACGTCGATGATATCGCTGATAATACCACCGAAGGATCAGATATCCCGAGTATCGAAGATGTTGGCTGATGAATTCGGTACAGCGTCCAATATTAAATCTCGCGTGAACCGTCTCTCCGTGCTCGGGGCCATCACGTCGGTACAGCATCGACTGAAATTATACACTAAAGGTAATTGACTGGATTTAGATCGTGTTGTTTAAGGGGGGTACCTCCCCCCCCCCCCTAAAACAAACATTAAAGCTGGTGGTGGGTATATAAAAGAAGGCTATGTCCTTCTTCGTGGTTCAAGCTTGCTTCAAAATTTCACACATTTATAATATTAAGTATACATGGGGGTATTATGTTATACTAGCTACCCACCCCCCCGGCTACAAGTAGGATAAGTGTCTACATAGAACGATATATATGTATATCGGAGAATCGTTGTCTTCATCACGGTCACCCATTGTGGGCAACAGTAGGGAACTCTTGGAGAGAAATAAGCTTTTCAACATACTACAGACATAACTAATTCGACGAACAAAAATGTAATACTCAGTTTTACAATACACAGTACAGTGCCTAGACATTTGTTCGTTTTAGAGCGTTGCATGCTTTTATTATATTTTTTTCAAATTTAGACTGCACGTCACTATGACGTTTCTACGTTGTTAACGGCCAGTGCTTTTAGCTGGATACGACATTTCTAACTAATGCCTCACCTCAATAATGGGAGCGTTGGGTTTTTCCCGACATCATCAACATTCATCGTAATATTTCAACCAATTTTCACAAAACCATAATGAATTATACAACCAAACCTGCCTCGTGAATAACTTCGTCCATTGGTGAAAACCGTATGAAAATTCGTTTGTTTTTTTTAGTTTATCGCGTTCAGATTTATATGGACTAAGGACCGACACAAAAAATTGTGCTAATTGATCTCTATGCGATGTAAATATTACGGCCTCTTTAGTCTAGTGTCTAGCATATGCGGCGATACATCTCGAGGTCCTTGGTTCAAACCCCTGGAATCTGAAAGTTGGCTATTTGGTCAGGTCCCTTGCTGAAGCCTATTCTTCCTTGAGAATGGCTGCCGTGACAGAAATCAGTCAGGGGACATCATGTACTAAAAACTACTATTTACACCTCATTAGTTGCTCGACTACGACGACACATGCAGGTTTCCTTGCGATGTTTTCATTCATCGTATTGCACGAGATGATTTAAAAAACACATGAAAATTCAGTGGTGCTTGCCTGGGTTTGAACCCACGATCATCGGTTAAGATTCACGCTTTCTTACCACTGGGCAATCTCGGCTTTGTGTATATAATATAAATCTTAAATTTCCTTTCGCAGTACCACCGAACGGCCTCGTCATCTATTGTGGTACCATCGTCACGGAGGAGGGTAAAGAGAAGAAAGTGAATATCGACTTTGAACCGTTCAAACCCATCAACACTTCACTCTATCTCTGTGATAACAAGTTCCACACGGAGGCCCTGACTGCGTTGCTGGCTGATGATAACAAATTTGGTTTCATTGTCATGGATGGTAATGGAGCCTTGTTTGGTACACTCCAGGGTAATACGAGAGAGGTGAGTTTGAGTATTATTAATTTTTTTTTGGGTGACATCAAAAAATTTATAAGGCTTTTAAGACCAAAACTAAAGATATTAACTATTTTAATGCATAATACATTTACAACATCTATCTACTAAAACACAACAGCATGTTACTCCCCCCCCCCCCCTCCCAGGAAGTCTGTACCGATTCACGGATATCCTGATAATGGCGATCCTGCGTCATACATGTCGCATCAATTTTCATTAATTAATATCGTACATTGTAAGGCGTCCCCTACGTTGGAGACTGCGTTGGTTAAATCACCTGGTCTACGTATATTTCATCAAAGCTATGTTATATATATATTTCAGTGGCCGCGATATATGTATGTATAATATTATTGTCACAATGATAACACATATTTATGACGGGGTTGAACTGACCTGAACTCTTTCCGGTCGTGTCGGATTGCCGTTCCATCGGATTATGAAAGTTAGGGAATAGAGAGCGCACACACGTGCACTATAATATCTCCTGCGTAGGCTAATCTCTTTTGAGATTGGCCGCCGTGACCGAAATCGGTCGGAAATATATATATATATATATCTTTCACTAACTTAACATCAGTTAGACTATTTGCTAGCTTAACAAAAAAATTATGAATTTCCAAAACGGAATATTAACTGAAGCAACTAAATTCCAGGTCCTCCATAAGTTCACCGTGGACCTGCCGAAGAAGCACGGCCGTGGTGGTCAGTCTGCGCTTCGTTTCGCCCGTCTTCGTATGGAGAAACGTCACAACTACGTCCGCAAGGTAGCTGAGGTCGCCACTCAGCTGTTCATCAGCGCTGACAGGCCGAACGTCGCCGGACTCATCCTGGCCGGTTCGGCAGACTTCAAGACTGAACTGAGTCAGTCGGATATGTTCGATCCGGTTAGTGTTTTATTATGATTATTTTTTTATTGGCATATGAGACACCTGATGGCAAGTAGCCACTATCACTTTGGTAGACATTGGTAAGAAATAATTAGCGTTCCTTAAATCGCCAGTGCACCACCACCAATCTTGGAAACTATGATGTGTCTCTTGTGCCGGTAGTTACACAGGCTTACTCACTCTTCAAACCGGAAAACAGCAATACTAAGCATTGCTGTTTAGGAGTAGGATCTCTATTGGTTTAGTTTCTGTCCCACCAATATGATATTTAATTACTACTATAGTAGTCTAACCAATGGTAGATGAGTAAAGATAAATAAATAACTTTGTCGTTAATTTCACATGACGTTGGTCGAGATCTATAGAATCTTTGGTATCATGAAAATATGGCGTTTTGAATTTCGGCGAAGTTGTTATCGGAACTAGATTGTTAAATATATCATGACATGAGTAGGCGCACCGAATTCACGCTGCACTCCAGAATATCGACTCATCAGACTCGGAATAAGCTCCATTATATTAAACCTTATCTTCAAAAAAAATTTCAGCGTCTCCAAACGAAAATCATCAAGCTGGTCGATGTGTCCTATGGTGGTGAGAATGGTTTCAACCAAGCGATAGAGTTAGCCGCTGAATCCCTGCAGAATGTCAAGTTCATTCAGGAAAAGAAACTCATCGGAAGATACTTTGATGAAATTTCACAGGTAAAGATTTATTTCTATCTCTATATTTCTCTATTTGGTCTTTTCTTTATTACTGAAGATGCTGGTGGTATAGGCGTGTAGCGTAATGGATTATGAGCTGCATAGCATTGTAAAAGTCGAAGGTTCGATCCTGATTGCTTGGGCTATTGTTATTCCCACTCCTAACACAAGCTGTACGCCTAATTAGATTGGTTAATAGGAACATTAGTAATAATAAAATGCACTGTTTCTTTTTCTTTAAATATTAACATTGTTTGTTACCACCGGTTCAGAATTTAGACCGAGTAGAAAGCAGTACTGGTGGTTTTTTCGCTAGTATTTTTTTTTCTCTTCGTGTATTTGCAATCAGCCCAAAGACTATGATCATTCTTTTTTTTAACATAAAAATGTAATGTGTTTCAGGATACGGGCAAGTACTGCTTCGGTGTGGACGACACGCTGCGGGCGCTCGAGTTGGGTGCCGTGGAGACGCTCATTTGCTGGGAAAATCTCGATATACAGAGGTGACTGATGAGCTCTCTGTGTTATCTTTGTGTTATATATGCTTGTTTGTTTAGTGACAAACATATAAAGCAAGTATTATTTTGGAGCAGAAACCTGTTTGGGTTAGGGCCACTGCCCTGGGTCATACGGTGCGCTGGTTGGGTGGTTTTGTTTTTATATATATAATTTCGCTAAGGCCAATTTTGTAGCTATAAATGAATTTCTTAAAAGTATAGACTGGAGTGAAAAATTTGCAGAGCTTCGTGATATTAACACAATGGTTGATTACCTATATACGAAGATATATAATTCTATAGAACTTTACACGCCGAATTTCAAAAGAACAAAATCATTAAAATATCCACCTTGGTTCAACAAAACTCTAATAAAGAGAATAAGAGAAAAGGAAAAACTAAGATTGAAATTTAAAAAATACAAAAATGCTATGGATGGTTTGTCACTTACGCTCTTAGAAAAACGATGCGATAGACTATCTATTGAGTGTTACAATTCTTATCTTAACTTTGCAGAAGAAAAGATTAGATCCAACAGTAAATTTTTCTGGTCATATATGAAAAGCAAACGCGATAAAAATGTTAACACCTATCCAACATTAATGAAAAATGATGAAACTGTAGCGTCTGATGGCTTAGCAATTTGTAACCTATTTGCGTCACAGTTCTCTTCGCTGTATGAAGAAAACGAGAGCAAGTACGATATGGACAAAATACTGCGAACCATGGATGCTACAGTCAGTTGCAATAATAGCCTACCTTTGATCCAGCTTGATGAATCCGAAGTCATTAATAAATTAAAGAATTTAGATATAAATAGGGGTTCTGGATCTGACAATATTCCGCCTAATTTTATTATAAACTGTGCCCAAAGTCTTGCTGTACCACTAACAATTATTTTTAACAAAGCATTAGTCACCGGAATATTTCCTTCTAAGTGGAAAACTGCGAAAGTAGTCCCTATTTTCAAAAGTGGAGAAAAAAATTATGTAAAAAACTATAGGCCTATTTCAATCCTTTCTATCTTTGGTAAGGTGTTGGAGTCTCTAATATATCCATATATTTACAGTCATGTTAAATGTTTTCTTAGTACCCACCAGCATGGCTTCATAGCCGGTAGATCTACATGCACAAATCTAGTAAATTACTCCGAAATCTTATTTGAATCTGTTGATAGGAACAAGAGAGTGGATGTTATCTACACAGACTTAAGTAAAGCATTTGACCTGGTTCCATGTTCAGTACTAGTCTTGAAGTTGTCCAATTATGGTATTGTCGGATCTTTACTGAGATTTCTGGCATCATATCTTACAGAAAGACATTTTTATGTTGTTGCCGGCGGTTATGAATCGGTTGAATGCGATGTAAAATCTGGAGTCCCACAAGGGTCACACCTGGGTCCGCTGCTCTTCAATATATTCATAAACGATCTGCCTAATTGTTTTAAATATTCTACACCATTTCTGTATGCTGACGATGTCAAACTTCTTAAAATGATTGAAGAACCAAATGACACTATTCTTTTACAAGATGATCTGACAAGATTATACCATTGGTGTAATGATAAAGGCATGAGACTTAATTCAGTAAAATGTTCATGGATATCATTCACCAGGAGTTTAAAAGAATTTCAAACGAATTATTACATAGCTGGTGCCCCTATTAAATCTGTGGACAGAATTTCAGACCTAGGAGTAATCTTCGACAAAAAACTAACTTTCATACCTCATATTGATGGTGTAATTAGCCGTGCCTCGAAAATGTTAGGTTTTGTAATCAGAAATGGAAGATTATTTCGAAATCCTAGAACAAAAATTATTTTATTTAATAGCTTAGTCAGGAGTATACTGGAATACGGAAGCGTTGTTTGGAGGCCACATTATGCAACACACTGCCTAAGACTTGAGAGGATACAGAAACGTTTTCTTTATCATCTTACTTTCTCGTTAGGTAAAGGGAAAATACTTCCTTCTTACAAAAAAAGATTGGAATTTTTCAAAATTCTTTCACTAAGTGATCGGAGGGATTTGTTGGATTTAAAATTTCTTTATAAAACACTTAACAACAACTATGATAACTCGTTTCTGATATCAAAAATTAAATTGAATGTTCCCATTAGATATCTACGTAAACCAATAACACCATTAGTAAGACCTTTCCGCAAAACTGTTTTAGGAAGCAATTCACCTGTATCTCGCTTATGTGGAATTTTGAATGAGCACAGTGCTGTTTTAGACCCTTTTGGAGACTCATCAAACAAGTTTCACAAAAAAATATTGTCAAAATTGTCAGCTAACTAATTTATTTTGTTTATATTTGTATTTTATTATTTTACTATTATTGTTAATTCTTGTCATTTTTAACCTTGATTTACTAACAATTAATTATTTATAAGTTTGTCATCTCCAACTTTATCTTTGCAAGTGGTATTCACCTTAATAGGTAATGCATTTAGTTTTAAGTTGTATTAAAATTGTATACCTTTGTACGTGTTGATGTATTTACCACTGGTGAATCTTAAATAAATAAAATAAAATAAAAAAAAAATATAGAATAGGAAGGCAGACGAGCATATGGGCCACCTGATGGTAAGTGGTCACCAATGCGCCACCAACCTTGGGAACTATGATGTTATGTCCCTTCTGCCTGTAATTACACTGGCTCACTCACTCATAAATTTAGGTTATTATGGAAGGAGAACGCACACATACGGAAAATAAAACAAAGGATTTTGGCTTGAATCTGGAAGTTAGTAGTTTTCTCGTACTTAAAATAAATTCTATTGGGTTTTTCATTTTAACTCTTTCCGGTCTTGATAGCTTAACCTGGTATAGAATTATGATAGTGAGGGAGAAGAGACTACTTTTCAGTGGAGCCTTGTCCAAGCCCATCTGGTTAGGTACAACCAGCTCATCATATATTCTACTGCCAATTAACAATAGTATGTATATTTTTGTTGTATAGCTGTTTAGTTAAACATTGATTTCGCTCTTTCAATATTGGTTTGACACTCGAAGGAAGGAGACAGAGCATTACTCAATTAATAACCGGCTAAATTATGCTTATATAAGGCCGTATATGCTTATCAACTCAGTTGCCTTAGCGAGACCCCAAAAAAGCCTCCAATATTGTGAATAATATAATTGGAACTTATATATTCTAAACGGTACTATTTCAGATATGTCTTGAAGTCTCACGCTACCAACCAAGAGACCATTCTGCATCTGACGCCCGAACAGGAGAAGGATAAGTCACATTTCACCGATAAAGAGGTGAGTTGATATTTTTCAATGCTTCACTACACTCGTTTTTTTTGGCTAATAAAGCCTGACGAGCTTTGACGAGCCGGTTGGCGTGGTTGGTAGATACTTGCCTATTCACGCCGAAGGTTGTGGGCTCGATTCCCACCCAGGACAGACATTTGTGTGCATGAACATGTCTGTTTGTCCTGAGTCTGGGTGTAATTTTCTATATAAGTATGTATTTACAAAAGAAAAGTAGTATATCAGTTGTCTGGTTTCCATAGCACAAGCTCTGTGCAAGCTTAATTTGGGATCAGATGGCCGTGTGTGAAAAATGTCCCAGGATATTATTATTATGAATAAAATCTATCGGCATCGTTTCGTATTTTATATATTGTAAATAAGTATTTTGTATTAAGTTGTAGGTGTCTTATATTTTCGATTACGCTTTTTTTTTTTTTTTTAAATGTATAGGCTGGCGAGTTCGCCGGTGGTAAGTGCTTGCCACCGGCGAACTTACATCGTCAATGCGCCATTAACTTTGGGAGCTAAGATGCTATGTCTCTTGTGTCTGTAGTTCATTGGCTTACTCATCCTTCACACCTTCCGTTACTTCCAGAACACATCAAAACGAATATTTCTTACAGTGCCAATGTCTATAGGCGGAAGAGACTCGTTAGGTGGCCCGTTTGCCAGTCTGCCTACGTTTTTATATAAAAAAAGCATATCTGTTTCCTCAGCCATATTTATTGAAATGATTGTCACAGTAAATCACAAGTAATATTTCAAAACCTTGTTATCAATTAGCGTCCACATGATTTGATTCCACCGATCGATTTGATTTGGTCAAGTCAATTCAATGTTCAATCTTGTAATTGACTGTAATGTAATGTAATTGTTGTCATCATCATCATCATCATATTCAGCCCACATTAATCCACTGCTGGACATAGGCCTCCTCACAGGCGCGTCAGTTCTCCCAGTCCTGTGCTAGTCGCATCCATTGAGCACCCGCCATTTTCCTAAAATCGTCTGACCATCGGGCGGGTGGTCTGCCCACTGGCCTTTTTGCTTCTCTAGGCCACCACTCCGTGACGACTTTAGTCCACCTTCCGTCTTCTCGTTTGGCCAAGTGTCCGGCCCATCTCCACTTTAACCTCGTGATACGCTTCCCAATATCTTCGACTTTCGTCTTTCGTCGGATTTCTGCGTTTGGTACACGATCAACGAGGGAGATGCCTAGCATAGCACGCTCCATCGCCCTATTAATTGTTGTAATATTGACTAAAACGTATATCCTCTGAAATAGACGGGGGTTGAGCTGGAGCTGGTCGAGTGCCAGCCGTTGCTGGAGTGGCTCGCGAACAACTACAAGTCGTTTGGTGCAACATTGGAGATCATTACCGACAAGAGTCAGGAGGGCAGTCAGTTTGTACGAGGATTCGGTGGAATTGGCGGTAAGTCGGTTTTGTATATATAATATTTTCAACCCTTATACATACTATAGTATGTTATATATCCCGAATATATGATATTAATTTTTTTTATCGTACCGTGTAATTGGAATGTTTCAACCTGTACGGTTGTTATTCGATTTATATTTATTAATAAAATTTATTATTAATTTTGAATATGGTATTACAAAATTTTAATTTTAATTTTGACTTTGTTATATAAATAAAAACTAATGAAATTAATAAATGTATATATATGCTTTACATATGTTGCAGTCAGATCTCTTTACTGATGAAAATTATTTTTAACTGGCAACACTGTGTATAGTACTTTAGACTAATGACATTGATTATAAATTAATCGATCAATAGATCATTAGTTGAACGGTTAGACTTTGGTTAAAGTATAAGTAGGTAACACTGTCTTCACCGATATTGGTATACTATCATCCCCTAAGGGGGTTAAATTGGGATGTAATTGAGTAAAAGACAGTTGTTACAGTGTTTTTGGAAATTCATCTCTTAGAAGGTTTTATTGGGGATGAAATTACTTTGAATATAATTTTATCGGTCAAACTTATGGCTGTAATATATGTTAATAATTAATTATTGAACTAATTTTCAAACACAGCTACGAATGGTGGTGTGTTTGAATGATATATCATCAATGTTTTATGGAACGGACCAAGTTTTTTTTTTTTTTAATTTTTCTTCCTTTTGTCTGGTGCTAAAAGGTCTAAAGTACGTTTTTGTAAGCAAAAAGGCTATTTTTTTTATAATACAATTAACATCTATAGTGGATTTCTGTGAGAAACTTTATTACTCACCCGTGAAATGTTGACAACCAACTTATGGGGATATACTATTTTGAGATGTGTATACTTGAAATGCTATGATTATAATGGTCAATGTCATATCTGACATTTTATGACCGTTTTCAGCCGTGAGTCTCGAGTTTTTTCCTACAGAATAGCCATGGAGATCAGATCCTTTTAGCATCAAGCGATAGAATATATTTGAACAAAACGATAGTACGTTATTATTTATATTGTTTTATATAGTATATGGATTCCTTTATATACATTTTTAATGTATTTATACGTCATTTCAATCAAACATTGATGATATCGTCAGTGGACAGGAAATGGTAAAGCCCTATAATAATATTCAGTTTGTAATTAAAGCCATTATAATGTAATTTCCATATATATATATATATATATATATATATATATATATATATATATATATATGTATATATTGAGCTCTGTTAGTTTGTAAAGTAATTGTTGTTTAAGCAAAAAGATTTTAGGTTATGAGGAAATCTTGAATATTGAATTATAAAGCGAGCGACTTGTGTTTTAAGATTAACTAAAGAAATCTCGTTTGAGTTGAAGTTAGAGCCAAAAAATTTGCTTGAATCTTTACTGTATAATATTAATTTTAATATAAAGCTATCATCGGTTCGGATTGTAGATTCTACTGTAAACCGACAAGAAACTCTGTCGTTACTCTATTAAAAATCAGAAAATTAAATGTAATAATCATATACTAGTATTTACTGGTGGTAGAGCCTTGTTCAAGCCCGTCTAGCCAGGTAGCATCCACTCGTCAGATATTCTACCGCAAAACAGCAGTACTCGGTATTGTTGTGTTCCGGTTTGAAGGGTGAGTGAGCCAGTGTAATTACAAGCACGAGGGACATAACATCTTAGTTCCCAAGGTTGGTGGCGCATTGGTGATGTAAGCGACGGTTAACATTTCTTACAATGCCAATGTCTTGGCGTTGGTGACCACTTACCATCAGGTGGCCCATATGCTCGTCCTCCAATCTACACTACACAAAAAAAAAAAAAAAAAATTAACTAAATCAACGGATAACTAACCGAGCTCTTCTATGATTTATATAATCCTGTATAGTATAATTGAACCTTATTTGTTTAAGTTAAAAAATGGCTCAACAGCTTGTTTTCCTTTCCACTGACACTATATATAATGTATAATATATAATAATTATGGTGTTCTTCTTATGTAAAGCTAGACGTGTTCTGGGATATATATTGTTTGTATGTGTTTGGACACACTTGCCAGTAAATAAATGCTAATTTCAACCGTATATAAAACGCTAATGAGACCTAATATCCCGTAAGGACCTTGCATAATAAAACTTTTTTTTTTTTATAAATATATATATATATATATATATACATAAATACTCTATTTAAATAAATTTTATTATATATGTTAAATCTATTTTTTTTAATAGATTATCGTATATAATGTATCACAAAAGTAAATAAGGAATCGGATACAACTGTTTATGAGATAGGAGTGGAGTAAGGTGATAATCGATTTATCAGTAACAGCCTGTGAATGTCCCACTGCTGGGCTAAGGCCTCCTCTCCCTTTTTGAGGAGAAGGTTTGGAGCTTATTCCACCACGCTGCTCCAATGCGGTTTGTTGGAATACACACGTGGCAGAATTTCAGTGAAATTAGACACATGCTGGTTCCCTCACGATGTTTTCTTTCACCGTCGAGCACGAGATGAATTATAATCAAACATTAAGCACGTGAAAATTCAGTGGTGCTTGCCCGGGTTTGAACTCACGATCATCGGTTAAGATTCACGCGTTCTTACCACTGGGCCATCTAGGCTTTTTTTTTTTTTTTTTTAAGATAATCGATTATGTAACAAATACGTAATATTACATTATATACTAAAATAGTGAATACGGACAGGGTGTATACATAAATTACAAGGTTAGTAAAGATAAACAACCCTTAGATTTACATATTCCACGCGATTCGCTAACAGCTCCGCTGTACTGTACACCACGAACAGTTCTCGATTAATACATCTCTATATATAACACGACACTGTTACACTCAATTACTTATATACACTTTGATTTCACTTTTTAGATGAGCTGTTTGGTGTGGTTGTGGATTCGATTCCCACCCAGGACAGAAATTTGTGTGCGTGAACAGTTCTGTTTGTTCCGAGTCTCGGTGTAATTATCTATATAAGTATGTATGTATTTACAAAAAAAAATAGTATATGTAGTATATCAGTTGTCCGGTTTCCATAGTACGAGCTCTGTACGAGCTTAATTTGGGATCAGATGGCCGTGTGTGAAAAATGTCCCGGGATATTATTATTATTATTATTACTTCCAAAGTACATAACGAGATTATTCATAGCTCGACCAATAATATTGATTAATTTTCAAAGTTGTTTGTTTATCGTTACATAACTGTAAACCTATATAAGAAGCAATGTATCATATAGATACTTGACAATTAAATAGTTATTACAAATATATGGTGGTAGGGCTTTTTGCAAGTAGGTAGGTACCACCCACTCATCAGATATTCTACCGCAAAACAGCAATACTTGATATTGTTGTGTTCCGGTTTGAAGGGTGAGTGAGCCAGTGTAATTACAGGCACAAGGGATATAACATCTTAGTTCCCAAGGTTGGTGGCGCATTGGTGATGTAAGCGATGGTTGACATTTCTTAGAATGCCAATGTCTATGGGCGTTGGTGACCACTTACCATCAGGTGGCCCATATGCTCGTTCTATAAAAAAAATACTTATTTGTAACCCGTGCCAGTTGAAAATCGATTGTTAAATAACGAATGTTCGCGTATGATGAAATGAGATGTCATTTCGTCACTATAATACTCGCTTTAAGAACTGTTTCGTCGTGCCATAGATAATAAATATTACTATTTATTCTGTCCCGCTCGCACTCATTGTGCATATGGTAAGCGACGTCTCTACGTTTTTTTTTTTTAAATATAATTAGTATATATGTATACATAGATATTTTTTATTATATAAAATTGTATATAACATGGTGATCAATGGCGTAATATCAGTTAATAAAGGTTATAGTTTTTTTTTTTTTTATCTAAAGGTTTGTTGACTAAATTTGATTGGAATTGGCTATCCTATTGAATTATATACAAATCGGCAAGTGTTCTACCAGAAGATTATAAACAATGAAATCCCAAAGCACATTGAATTAAATTTATAACAAAAAAAAAATGTACTAAAATACTAATATATGACATTTCTCCCGTTTCCCCGCTGCTCGGACGCCGCTGGATTTAATTTACATGATATATGTTATATATATTTATATATATGAATCGATAGGTATATTGCGGTACAAGGTGGACTTTCAATCGCTTCAGCTTGACGAACCGTTGGACGATGTTGACCTCGACGATTATTAAAGCGCTTTAATAATAATATAAACAAAGTCATACGATTTAACAGGATACACGTTAGTTTTAAGATGAATGCTTGCACGATTAATTTAAGAGGGGTTCGTTTCGAACGGTCCACGGGCGGGTGGGATGTGAGGTTTTTTTTTTTAAATGATGAATTTGAAAAAAAAATTACAAAAAAACATTATGATTTTGTTTGTTTTTTTTTATTTATTGTGACTAACTTTAGTTTTTGTTTTGCGTGTGTGTGTGTTTAATTTTTTTTTTAATTAATGACCGAAATACATCTTAGTTCTTATCCCAATATGTGGATATTGAATTTAAAAAAAAAATTGTCTTTCCACCCGCCCGTACGAACCCCCCCAACTTTCGTCTAGACATCTTTTCATATCTATCTCTTTCTAGTCTATCTTTTATTTCTATTTTTAATCTATACTTAACAGCATCTTCTTTAAATTACAAAAAATCGTTTCACTCTTGCACGTTATAATTTATAATTTTGTTCCGGGGGGGGGGGGGTTGTTAGATGTTCGGGGGGTTTGTTTATAATTATATATCAATATGGGTTATAAAGATGTTAATTTTGTTTAAAAGTAACCACAGGTCGGTAGTGCATGGAAGATAACTCGGTAATTATCTCTTTTTCAACATATATATATATAACATACATATACAAATAAATATATGTATGAGAATCAACGAATACTAACTCGTAAGCTCTTTTATCGTCTATAATAAATATAAGTCTGGTAGAGCTTTGCGCAAGCTCGTCTGGGTGGGTACCACCCACTCATCAGATATTCTACCGCAAAACAGCAGTACTTCTTGGTATTGTTGCGTTCCGGTTTGAAGGGTGAGTGAGCCAGTGTAATTACAGGCACAAGGAACATAACATCTTAGTTCCCAAGGTTGGTGGTGCATTGGTGATGTAAGCGATGGTTAACATTTCCTACAATGCCAATGTCTATGGACGTTGGTGACCAATTACCATCAGGTGGCTCATATGCTCGTCCGCCTTCCTATTCTATAAATATAAAAGAAAAACTGATTGACTGACATATTAATGTACAACCCAAACTACTGGGGCTGGGAATATGAAAATTTGCATAAAGGGTTAAACCTTTTTACACAAGATAGTGTTATAAAGGCGATGCAAGATTAAATGTAAATCATACATTTTTAAAGGTAGAGGGAGATATGTTAATTGGTTTTTAGCAACTCCGACTTATCAAGCGTAAACGTGGGTACAGTGCTAGTTTTAATATATTAAAAAAAAAAAAAACTGGACAACATTTTTTTTTTAACCCTCCAAAAAATATGTTTTGTCCTTTTTTAAATACTATCTTCTTTTTCTTTTTTAAAAATGATTTAAATAAACCCTACTCGTGCTCTGTCTAACCTATATACAAAAGCCCCCCCCCCCTCCCCCCGGTAGTTCCATCTAATTTTCTCGTCGATACCACGAATATTGCCTTAGCAATGCCTCTAACGGCCATTCACCACGTATGTATAACAGAGACTTGACAGGGGGGGGCGGATTCTACTAAAAAATTGTCACTATCGCAATCGAGTCGAAGCGTGATCGTTGCCGTTTTACCGTTTTCCTATTATTTAATTTAATCATCGACTTTTGCCATAAAAGTTGACAACTACGTTTGATTTTGACAAAACGCTGTATGTTTATATGTTATCGGTTCGATTCCGATTCGAATAAATACAGATGATTCAGAGTTGGATCGGAATTGAATCGGAAACGTATCGTAATCGGTATAAATTAGTAGAATTCGACCCCCAGTATGTTATTATTAAGCTAGATTCGTTCTCGAAGCAAGTAGAATATCGGACGTTGACGCCGTCATGTTTTGTCTCCGTCATTCGCGTATGAATTTATTGCCGTCTCGTTCGCACGGTTGCAACGAAAGACGTAATCAAATTATCAGTGGGCTGGTGTTTCGAATTAATGATGGAATGATGTACGTACATTCGCACACATATTATATAATATTGGCGTAGTTGTTACTGGTGGTAGGGCTTTGTGCAAGCTCGTCCGAGTAGGTACCACCCACTCATCAGATATTCTACCGCAAAACAGCATTACTCGATATTGTTGTGTTCCGGTTTGAAGGGTGAGTGAGCCAGTGTAATTACAGGCACAAGGGAAATAAAATCTTAGTTCCCAAGGTTGGTGGCGAATTGGCTATGTAAGTGATGGTCGACATTTCTTACAATGCCAATGTCTAAGGGCGTCGGTGACCACTTACCCATCAGGTGGCCCATACGCTCGTCCGCCTTCCTATTCTATATAAAACAAAACTTATTTAATCGTCTTATATATTTATCGTTGTATTTATATACATTGATATAAATCGAGACGTAAGAGCGAGTCAGATATTATAAATGGTGGTACCACAAAAGATACGAAATTCTAACGCATTAATAATAATAGTTTCCTTTAGATATATTATTCTCTAACAACGTATAAGGGGGGGGGGGGGGTTATAAATGTAACGTTTGTGCCTGTGTGTATGACTGTGGCATCGTAGCTCTCAAACGAGTGGACTGATCTTGATGCGTTTGAAGGTCTCAGCTCATTTTCTACTCGACAGAGGTCTTACCTTCCACAGTACGCTACATGCGTACATAATTTTATATTTATAATAAAGTTAAATGGGCGACAACACACAATTGATTTCTTTGTAGGGGTTGTATTGTGTCGGTGTTCTAACATTTAATTTTCTTTTAAAAGTAAGTTCAGTAACAGCCTGTGAATGTCCCACTGCTGGGATAAGGCCTCCTCTCCCTTTTGACGAGAAGGTTTCGAGCTTATTTCACCACGCTGCTCCAATGCCGATTGGTAAATCAAGCATCGTGCTTGATGATGATTAATTATAAACAACAAAAAATATATTAATAAATGAAAATTAATATTTGTTTGTCCGTATGTTTTTCATCTATTAGTTACTAAACCGTTGTTTCGATTGTGATGAAATTTGATTCGTTCTATGTAAGAACGAAGATTCATGACTCGATAAATAAAATCACTATATACATGCCTGGACAGTTAGCTGTTATTATATATTAAAGTATATAACGTAAGTCATCATTCCATTATTAATCATTATGAACGGAAATACGAATCGATTTTGCTAATAATATTATTATATACGTACGTATATATGTATAAAATGTCTGGAAATATGGATATATATTATAATTAAAAGTAAATAAATACTTTATTATATTAATACTTAGATATATTTCGCTTTGTAATGTATAAATTAAACAACAACGGTCATAAAAAGTGCCTCCAATAATATTTACTATATAAAATAAGTAAATAACAATATGACATCGTGTTTAATACATATAATATACATGTTTAAAGGGAAACGATTGATTATTTGACTGCGGATTAAAGGTCGTATTTGTAACGGAAATGTAATGGACGAAGTTATGCAAAATTAATTATCCGATTCATTGTTTGGTATTATTTGGTTTTATGAAATTTTCCGTAAGCCCGATAAACGTGTGTGCGATATTTCTCGTCGATACGGTTGTACAGTTAAAGCGTTGCAACGGTAACTGTGAATGTCCCACTGCTGGGCTAAGGCCTCTTCGTTTTTGAGGAGAAGGTTTGGAGCTTGTTCCATCACGCTGCTCCAATTCGGGTTGGTGGAATGGACATGTGGTAGAATTTCAGTGAAATTCGACACGTGCACGTTTCATCACGAAGTTTTCCTTCATTAAATTAAGTGGTGCTTGCCCGGGCTTGAACCCACGATCATCGGTTAAGATTCACGCGTTCTTACCACTGGGTCATCTCGGCTTTTTTTAAAGCGTTACAAACATACCAACAGATTTATAAACTAACATCAGATCCAATCATATAGTAATTATAATTTTGCTGTTTTTGTATATATCTCTTTCTGAAATGAGATTTTGACATACGAAAGAAGAGGACGCAGCATCGTTTAACAATTCACCCGCTAAACGAAGTTTTTAAGTCAAGCGAACAGTTATTGAAGTTATCAGTGTGTAATTTGACTACCTCGTTGGTCTAGTAGCTTGATGTAAGGCTGCAGACACGGACGTCCTGGGTTCAATTCCCCGGTCGGGCCAATTAAGAGTTATTGGGTTTTTCTGACAGAAAATTCTCAGTAGCAGCCCGGAGTCTGGAAGTTGGAAGTGTGTACTCCTGCGGCTCGGAAAGCACGTAAAACCGTTGGCCCTGCGCCTGAAATCTTTCCGGTCGTGTCGGATTGCCGTCCCATCGGATTATGAGAGTTAGGGAATAGAGAGTGCACCTGTGTTTGCGCACACACTTGTGCACTGTAATATCTTGAGATTGGTCGTCGTAGCTGAAATTGATCTGGAGGACATTATTATTAATATAAGCAGTGCTTTCATCCATTTTGCATAACTACGTCGAGTTGCAGTTTAGATCGATGGGAAATGCTTAAAGTTCTATAATAATTGTATAATGAATTAATATTATAAATCTATTTTTATTACGTCTGAACGTACAACCCGGTCGCAGTATCTGTGAGCTCTGCGTCGGTGACGTAATAACGAAATGGTACCGTGTGAAAAAAAAAATATTTTTTTTTGCTATAGTAAGCAGACTGGCATCTTTTAGCCTGTCCGCCTACTTATATTATAAAAAAAAAACAGTAGCCGGAACTAAAATATACATTTAATTGATTGATGCACAGATGCCGTGATGGTGTTGTAGGTTAGCTTAGCTTAACTTAGCTTAGCTTAGCTTAGAATCTCGAGTATTGAAGTTTTGTAAATATATCGTCCTGCATTGAAAGCCTCGTGATCGCGTACCAACTTTATTTAAAACATGAATTACAAAAAATATGTAATATACAAGAGTATGTCATTATGTTTAAACAAAGAGAAAAGAGAATAGTTCAATTAATATTAATTAAATAACTTATAGCATAATGAGTTAATTAATTTTATAAAAACCTCGATTATATTCATGTAAATTACTCTCTCAATCAACTCTTAAAAAGCCAAATAACGCAATTTCGTTTATATTCAACAAATCGCGCCAATAATGAATTAATTATTTTTTACCTTTCTGACCACCGAAAAAATGGCGGTTTTTTTTTCTACAATGCCGTTGTAGAGTCCGAGTAATCTACCTAACTATACAGTATTGCTAAATTAATAGTATATCTATGCTCATTGAATATACTGATATTGTTTTATGTATTTGAGTTAGATAAGCTCACTATTGACTTTGCGCAGACCAGTCACGTGTTCGCGTGTTCACGAATTTTTCATTGCTGGTTACGTATATCAAATGCATCACATAGCCTTGATCTAGAAACATATATGTAAATAATAAGTAATAGACTGAAATATACATAAGAATATAAAATTAACGATGAATGCTAAATATATATCATGCCTTAAATCCTCCGTATATTGCTGTCAAAGATTCGTAGGTGAGTAGCGATTTGTACTTGGCTTAAAATCGAAAACGATTCATTCTTTATTAAGGAGCTGTTCAACTGTTACGTAAGCAGAGTTCCTTGTACCTGAAGGTGTAGGGGGAATTATTATTTTATTAGTAAGCATTGGTATACCCACTCCTATGCTTACGTAAGCATTAGAATTTTAGAAGAAATTTTTACATCGGTAAAGTATGTCAGTCGGCAATAATCAATTTACGGGAAATCCCTGAACATGTTTTTCGCTTTCGACCATAGACAAGTTGGGTTGCCATATATGTTCAAATATGAATCTACTAAATTTTTGCAAAAAATAAAGTATAAATATAAACATTGCTGATGTAATAATCACTCGGAATAGTTTCCCCCTCTCCCTTGTCGTTAAAATGAGCAAAGCAAAGGTCCTTTCGATGCTAACGTAATGCTTGAATAGCCCCCTAATATGTTTTTGATAATTGCGTATTAAAAAGTCCCTCAAATTAGATTCAATAAGATATATTTACCAAAGTGTAAAACGTATTAGTTACAATTAATAATAATATAAACTGTAATGTTCGTATAAAGTAAATAGTTTCGCACAAAAATAAATATAGAATACGTTTTATATAAAGTAATAGATGGAGTAAAGGTAAACAAAACTTTGACTTAAAATATTTCACGCGATTCGATAACAGCTCCTTGCTGTATTGTAAACTGAAATACGTCACTTACACTTGACTAATTTAATTTCCGTGGTTCCTATAACAACTTCGCCGACATTCAAGACGCCACTTTCTCGAGTCGGTTGGCGTGGTTGGTTGATATTTCACGCTGAAGGTTGTGGGTTCGATTCCCACCCAGGACAGACATTTGTGTGCGTGAACGTGAACAGACATCTGTTTGTCCTGAGTCTGGATGTAATTATCTATATAAGTATGTATTTACAAAAGAAAAGTAGTATATGTAGTATATCAGTTGTCCGGTTTCCATAGTACGAGCTCTGTACGAGCTTAATTTGGGATCAGATGGCCGTGTGTGAAAAATTTCCCGGGATATTATTATTATTATATTATTATTCTCGAATCCATAGTGAATACCATAGATCCCGACCAATGATATCGCTTTAATTCAATGTCAAATGTTGTTTATTTTATCTTTACTCTTCCTCAAGTCAGTTGGAATATTCTAGAATGTTTTTTTTTTAAAACCATTTTTAAATGAATTATACGCATCACCATTTCATTAGAGTTGAAAATGTGTCCAATTGTGTGACGTTCACTATTAATATTTAAAAAAAAATGTTTTCAAGTTTCTGTCTACTAGTTTAGAAATGTAATTGTCAGTTTGATTACCATTTTGATTGCGATTGATTGATTTTATTATAAAGCAATACGAAGAGTTTAATTCAAATAATTTTACTACGCACTCGCTTAGTTGCGCAAACTTGTTTGCTCAACTACGCGCGAAATTATGCTCGAGTAGACGCTTCATTTTTTTGTCATTTTTGTATGAATTCTATTAAAATTAAAAATGTTTAGCTTTTAAGTTTAACATATAAAAAAAATTTTTCATACTATTTATTAAACTTAGATTTTAATTTATTTATTGTATCTCGTATGTATAGTTTGAACATAAAAATAAAAAAATAATTAATTTTGTGACTTATTGAAATTGTTTACAATATAATAATAAAATATCGGAATCATTTTATTTAATTACATTATTAAATATTATTATTATTATATAAAGCAATAACAATATGCCTTAATGAAACGTTCTATGACCTA
The DNA here is from genome assembly GCF_905147045.1 of Nymphalis io. Taxonomy (NCBI): domain Eukaryota; kingdom Metazoa; phylum Arthropoda; class Insecta; order Lepidoptera; family Nymphalidae; genus Nymphalis; species Nymphalis io. The sequence goes on along the minus strand of NC_065916.1, from coordinate 2,132,440 downwards.
AAATACGTGTATATTATTATTATATAAGGATTATATACTTGTATAATTATATAAACCACTAGCATGAGTCGCATTATCAAATCGTAATTAAATTAGTAATTACGTTCTTTAATTATAATTCCTTGGTTAGTTACCAAAGCGTGACTCGTAATGCCCTAGCTGATTGACATATCATCTACTAGCTTCCGCCGGCGGCTTGGACCGCGTGTGAGGAGGTAGGAGGGGCTGGTGTTTGGTAACCTATGTCCTTTTAACCTCTGACAACTTGAAAGGACACTCGCGGATTTTAAAATTCAGCTATATTTTTAAATTTGACTTGGAAAACTATTACGGTTCGAAAATTTAAACGGAACAATAACACAGAGCGCTCATTGGTCGCACATTGCGTCACCGAATGCAACCGACCAATGGCCTTTCGCTACTCGGAAATGTAGTGACAAGATTGACATTGAAGGGGGACATTGAGTTTTAAGATGTAGTCTACTGTCTCATCTCACTTGTGACATACTTGTATGTTAATATGTTTAGAAGTCATATATCTTTGGATACTTCAAAATCATATGTTGTTTGATATGTTAACTATAAAAAAAAAAGAAGTGGACAAAAGCTGCCGCTTAATTAATAGTATTTTATATGCGAGTAATTGACATGATATATATAACTATATCGTGTAATTGTTGGTGATTTATCGCAAAAACGGTTTCAAACAAATTTATTGACAATTACTTGTAATCGTAGAACGCCTTGGATCTTGTATTTTTAACGCAGACATATCATCGTAATTCGTAATATGAATATTTTTTTTTAAAAAAAAAAGTAATAATAAAAATATTATATATTTTAACTTTTATCGTAAAATAATTGTACCTGATATATTTCCTGTGATTATTTGTGCTTTTATTTACGTATATAATGTATAGCACGGATACCATGATGATTCAAAGAGAATTTTTTGAATTATAAACAGATGAAATTGGCAACATCGAGTGGTACATGTTCTCTATGGCTCTTGTTTTTTTATTTTTTTAATGCGACTTATGTTCGTGGTCCACATAGACAATGATGGACTGCGCAAAAACATGAATATTTTTGAATTAATAATACAATACCTTAAGTTAAGACAATTGGGAGTGTACGCGTGCATGATCAGGCTGGTTCGCTTGAAACTGCGCAAACATAATTGCGTAATATTATTACACCATGGAGATAATTAGCAATAATTACATGTAATTATTCATTTGACATCGAGTCTTACACACCTGGTGATGCTGTCAAAGCCAGTAGGGACTGGAGCATATAGAATTCGAAAAAATAAAATGTAATATTTTTTTTGCTGTCTGTACTATCCGCCGTTTATGAATATTTCTTTCAAAGCGATTCCTTATAAGAAAGTTTTTAGAAGCGTAATGTCGAATTAATTGTATAGAATAAAACGTTCATATAAATACTTGACGCTCATTGGTCGGAGTTATTACGTCATCGTTTACCACCAACCAATTAAAAAACAGATTGATGTTTTGACTCTGTGCTGTGTATATAATGTAAACAATATTATTGTATATAAATAAATTGCGCAGTCTCTCATATCGTGTTTACTATATATTCATATTTCCAGACATATTTAAGAATATAACTATTTTTTTTTTTTTTTTTAAATATATAGGCTAGCGCTCGACTGTTGTCGCACCTGATGGAAAATGGAGATACAGTCTAAGGTGGAGCGCGCTTGCCTAAAATATTATTATAAACGAAACGTATTATCTCATGAATGCGAAGCAAAATAGCGTCATGTGTAATATATATTTATTAATTATTATACAGTAAGCTGACAACACTGTTTGTGTTGTGGAGTGAAATTGAAAAAAAAAAAATTTTTTTTTTTTATTTTAATATTTTTTAATTGTAGCCGTAAGTTGAAACGAAACATTGGTTGATTAATAGTTTTTAGGTATTATTAGAAATGTACTTGGATTGATACTGTATGCTTTTCCGATATATAAAGAAAACGTTAGCAATTTTAAAAATCAATGGAGTTTGTTATTTCAATATCTTTTTTTTTTTTTTTTTATATCAACACTTACCTTCCATTAATATATATAAGATTAATAACTTCATTTTCATACAAGAAAAAAAAGATAACGTCATACATATATGTAAACATGTAAAACGGCTTGACATCTTTAAAAAGTCTAGCGATGGTATCTCTTCCAAGCGCATCTGGGGATATAAGGTAACTGTTAACATTCCTTGTGCATGGTCCTTTTAGATTTGAAGCTCTTGTTACTTTTGTAGATAGATTTGTTGTTTGTTTTTTTGTGTGTGTGTGTGTGTGTATGTGTGTGTTTTACGTATATTTTATGGCGAGCCGGTTTGGCGTTGTTGGTAGATATTTCACGTCGAAGTGTGGTTTCGATTACCACCCAGGACGGACATTTGTGTGCATGAACGCGTATGTTTGTCCCGAGTCTGGGTGTAATTATTTATATAAGTATGTATTTACAAAAGAAAATTATTGTATGTAGTATATCAGTTGTCTGGTTTCCATAACACAAGCTTAATTTGGGATCAGATGGCCGTGTGTGAAACATGTCCCGGGATATTATTATTATTATTATATAATACAAATATATTTTTTATACACAATATATAAGAAGCATTTTACGCGTGCGAATACGAATTAGCCGTCATGTGAACGTGGCCTGTGTTAGACCGCGCTGGTTCGACCGAAAATATACTTTTCTAGTTAAAGTAATTTTATATCTAGATTTTGTTACGTTTAAAAACAATTTCAAAACACTCTCGCAGACAATCTCGTAAACTCTGGACATAATAATTATGTAGTATATAATTATTTATATCCGATTAACCCGATTAATTATTAAAATTACTAATTTCATTGTGTGTCCTCTTCTTGGATGTATTCCAAAAAAAAAATAAAAAAATTTAATATCTAAAAAAAAAAAAAATTGTCATATTGATCTTTCGATTGCGATTCATTCAAATGCTATTTATTAGCATTCTCGTCACCTATTAGTCATATTAATTTTGATTTATGTGTTAACGGGCAGCATGGCAACATTTTCGGTAATGTCAAATCAAGTGACAGATGTATTTCAATTCATAAACGTCAATGTCAAATTATTATTTATATAGTATGTATATGTATTTAATTATAATATTCTAGTGTTGGTTCGACGAGCCGGTTGGCGTGGTTGGTAGAACACTTGCCTTTCACGCCGAAGGTTGTGGGTTCGATTCCCACCCAGGACAGGCATTTGTGTGCATGAACATCTGTTTGTCCTGAGTCTGGGTGTAATTATCTATATAAGTATGTTTTTACAAAAGAAAAGTAGTATATGTAGTATATCAGTTGTCTGGTTTCCATAGCACAAGCTTTGTACAAGATTAATTTGGGATCAGATGGCCGTGTGTGAAAAATGTCCCAGGATATTAATATTATTATTATTATTATTATTATAGTGTTGCAGTATTTAGTTGCGATTTTTTTTTTTTTTATAAGTTTTGTTTTTAATATGTCTTAGGCAAAACTCAAATCGGCACATCTATGTCTAGTTATGTCGCTTAGGTTGTTTTTTTTCAATCATTCATCCCTCTTTTTACTGTTATACTACAATATACCACCGTCTAGCGCACTAGTTTTATTCATGTTGTTTTTTTTTTAATATCAAACAACTTTTTTAAGCATGGTCGTGTATTTTATGAGATTTTGAATTTTTTTTTTTTTTTTCAATTTTTTACTATTTTCTTTGATCGTTTATTTTATACTAAATGTTAGTTTTTTAATAGTTTGTGTAAACACGTTTTTTTTATTATTATTTATTCATATAAAATATGTCATTTTTGGAATGATAGATTTTTTACTTTTCAGTGATAGTATTAGTTTTAATAGGCAATTAATGGTGCCCGGTAAACTTCGACCATAGACAAAGTTCTCGCGTTGCTAATTATCGCTATTACAAAAATATAATATAAAAAACAATATTAGAATTCTTTATATTCGCTTGTATTGGACTTTCTAACGGCATATAATATTTTTGTATAAATTTAAAATATATTCCGTATGAATCATCCTTAATGGCAGTGTTGCCGTTGTAATCGAACTATAAAATGTTGCGTTTTTTTAAAAAAACGGACGCCGATATCCTTGAATTGTTAATATACGTTATTTCGTTTTTTTTTTTTTTTTTAATGATTGATATACGCGAAATTTGAAAAGAAAAAAAAAGCGGCCAATGTCCTTAATTTAATAAAAAGGCACACGATAAAAGAATACGGTCGCAACCGATAAAGGTATCTTGAAACAAAGTAAAAAAATATATATATATAAAATTAACGATCATTAAAAAAGAGACCAGATATAAAAAAAAAAGAAAAAAAAATGGTAATTCCATTTATATCTGACCGTATAAACAAACATACAGGATTATTCGTTTAATTATAATCATTGAGATATTTAATTTCGTTGCTAAAAAATAATATTAATAATAATAATAATATCAACCGGTCCGGAATATCTCGGTGCTATTTTTTTTTTATTGCGTTTGTTTTTTTTTTTTAGGTCGTTACCTAATGTCGTATTTTTTTTTTTTTTTTATTATTGTCGAAACGGTTCAAGGATTTCAGCGGGAACGATTGCACGTCATATTAATGAAAATATTGTTCTTTATATGTTAATTAGCTTTAATTAGTAGCGACGTACGTACGAATTAACTTTTCTTAAAATAATAATCGGAAATCTCGTTTCGATTATTGATTTTGTATCAATTTTTTTTTTATTCAACTCGCTATCTTATTGATAATCTTTGTTTGTGATCTGTCTGATCCGATATTCGTTTTGTATGTGTGTAATTAATTGTATGAGTTTCGGTGAAATTTGAGAGCACTCGTATAATTATGAAATTATTAAGGGAATTATTATCAGGCAGGTATTTTAAGGTGGGCTTAGACTAGGCGATGTTGAAACAGATTTTAATAATTTTATTTGTCTGTTGAATTTTTGCAAGCCCGTCTCGGTAGGTATCACCCATTCATCAAATATTCTACCGCCAAACAGCGAAACTTAGTTACTCAGTATCGTTTTGTACCGTTATGAAGGGTGGGTGAACTATAACTGCAGACACAAGGGACATTAGTATTCTTAGTTCCCGATGTTGGTGGCGCATTGGTGATGTAAAGGATTGTTAATATTTCTTTCGTAATCGGTATAAGGTGCCACATTTTTTGCAATCGTATTTTAATAAAAATATCAATAGCATAACTGGAATTCATTCAGAATACGATCATTCATATTTCTACACTCGTCTTTTTTTTTCTTCACGCAGTGGAAACCTCCTCCCGTGGGGGGAGGAACTGGGTTATGTGGGATTCTTACCCGCTATAACCACTGCGATGGCCATCCTCGGCACGGATCGGAGAGGCTGCGGGATCGTGTTGATTTCTATAATCGTCTCGTCTAAGCCAACCTTAACATTACTATAAAGCTAGGTTCCATCGAAACGATAATTAATACAAACAAATATTATCGAGATAGAACTAGAGTTATATATAAATATATTTTGTGTTTGTGTGTATATATATATAATGTTATAATATGGTGTTACAGGACTGCTGCGCTACAAAGTGGACTTCCAATCGATGCAGCTGGACGACGAGGAAATAGACAATTTGTACGATATTGATGATTATTAAAAAAAAAAAACGAGGCGCCGTGTGATCAGCAAACGAGCTTATGCAATAAAATATTAAGTTAATTAAATAATAAAAAAAAACGAAATGGTTTAAAAAAAATCTTTCTTTTTTGTTGTTCATATTATCTCTTCCTACAGTGCATTTTTGTTTGGATTATATTAAAAGAGACGACAGCTTTCGTATTTTATTTGTTTATTTATTTATTTATGGCCCGGTGGTAAGAATGCGTGAATCTTAACCGATGATCGCGGGGTTCGTACCCGGGCAAGCACCACTGAATTTTCATGTGCTTAATTTGTTTTTATAATTCATCTCGTGCTTGACGTTGAAGGAAAACATTGTGAGGAAACCTACATGTGTCTAATTTCATTGAAATTCTGTCACATGTGTATTCTACTAACCCGCATTGGAGCAGCGTGGTGGAATAAGCTCCAAACCCTCTCCAAAAGGGAGAGGAGGCCTTAGAACAGCAGCAGCATTAACAGGCTGTTACTGTACTATACAGTACAGTATTTATATACATATATATATATATATATATATAAGGTTTGTATTTGCTTGAACAAGGAAAGTATATAATAGTTTATTAAAGTTATTAATGTTTTATGTGAAGTAAAAACGCATATCTATGTTCGATTTCAATCGAAAAAGGAGTGAACATAAACAAACCATAGATAAACCAAAAATAAACCATAGATTTATATGTTCCATGCGATTCACTAATAACTCTTTTTTTTTTACGCTGGAAACACGCATTACATGTTTCCCCCACGGGAACTGTAGTGTAGTGTATGCGGGGCTCGCCGATGTCCGAGGCGCCGAGTGCACCCCGAATATCGTAATACCCACTAAGAAACCAGCGGTACCCTTTCCGTCATAAAGAGGAGCGCCACGGGATCGCTAGCGCGTGCTAATAGCGCTACCAGCTCAGCTGTATTGTACACCACGAACAGTTCTCGATTAATATATCTCTATATATAACACGACACTGTTTACAACTACGCATTTCCGTTTTAATATTAAACAAAACTTAGTCGACTGCAATTAAAGCATTTTTTTTAAATATAAAACTTTTATATATGGGTAGGTAACGCCCTCTCGTCGTATATTTTACCGCCAAACCGCAAAGTTGTGTTCCGGTTTGAAGGGTAAGCGACTGTAACTACAGGCACAAGGGACATAACATCTTAGTTCCTAAAGTTGGTGGCGCAAATGATTAATTTTACTTAAAGTTTTTTTAAATTCACAATTAATTGAATAGATTATTTAGATATCCCCAAGATCAAAGTGTTTATTTGTCTTTTCTTCTGTGGTTGGGATAGGCTATATGAAGAAATTTCCTTTGAAATTAACGATATATTATATTATATCCTGGGACATTATTTACGCACGGCCATCTGATCCCAAACTAAGCAGAGCTCGTACTATGGAAACCGGACAACTGATATACTACATATACTACTTTTCTTTTGTAAATACATACTTAAATAAATAGGTACATACAGACTCAGTCTGTCGTGGGTGGGAATCGCACCCACAATCTTCGGCGTGAAAGGCAAGTCTGCCAACCGGCCAGTCGAACTTTAAACTTATCTATTATTTTTTAATCAATATCGGAATCCAGGTAAGGCATACCTAGTGCATCATGAGTGCTATAATGATAACGTGACCCGGGGCGAAGCGAAGGTAATAAAGATTAAAACAATAATAATGGAGCGCCACTAGTGATACGATGAGCGGAGGTAGCCTCAGACAAGCTAGGTTTTATTTGACAAATAAAACTATAGACATTTACAGTTGTAGTAGATAAAATTACAAAGACTTCAGGGCTTAGAAAAAAATTGTTTCCACTAAATTAATCAAAAAATGATCTTCGTTTGAATAAAACTAAATATAATTAAAATTAAACAATTTATGAACGCACCCTTAAATAGATTCACTGGTGGTAGGACTTTGTGCAAGCTCGTCTGGGTAGGTACCACCTACTCATCAGATATTCTACCGCAAAACAGCAGTACTTGGTATTGTTGTGTTCCGGTTTGAAGGATGAGTGAGCCAGTGTAATTATAGGCACAAGGGACATAAAATCTTAGTTCCCAAGGTTGGTGGCGCATTGGCTATAAGCGATGGTTGACATTTCTAACAATGCCAATGTCTAAGGGCGTTTGGTGACCACTTATCATCAGGTGGCCCATATGCTCGTCCACCTTCCTATTCTATAAAAAAAAAAAATAAGATGATAAAATGTCTATGGCTTGGGTCTAGAAAATACATTCAAATTGATTATGATATATATACAATGTAGATTTGTTCCAACACGATGTCATAGACAAACTTTGTTATTCAATACATATAATACATACATAGAGGAACCTGTTGTAACTACTTCTTACTGGATTCAACTTTAGCGCTCCATTATCGAAATTTTGCATAATGGTTGAAGTTTCGATATTACTATTTTTTAATGAGTATGAATCATTGGTACGTGAAGTGGGTGTCATAACAACGCACGGACGCTTCCTTGAGAACGGAAAGGGAAAACACTAAGAATGACTTTTTCTCACATTCTGAATTTTGCTGCCCTGAGCACCAGTCCCGATTGCGCCTAGTGTATATATAGCGCTGAATACGTGTATATGGAAATAGTAGCTATATAATTATAATAAAGATATTATAATGTACTCCAGGCCGATTTCGGCCACGGCGGCCCGTCTCAAGAGAGATTAGCAGCCTGCGCAGGACATATTATAGTGTACAAGTGTGTGCGCAAACACTTTCCATTCTGTCACTCTCATAATGGGATCTCACGATGGGACGGCAACCTGACACGATTTGAATCCAGGACCTATGGGTTTGCGGTCTTATATATAGCCACTAGGTAGTTAACTATATATATAAAGTCTAGGGACACGTTTTATATGTATATTATTGAACACGGTTTTACATGTCAAACGTGTGTACGCGAAAAGGGTAATTTGGTTGAGTACGACATACGGCGTAGCTTTAGACAATTAACTTGGCTCTAAAAGTGTTGAAGAACTAAAGAAGGAAAACTTTCCAAGGTACGACAGACCTGGTATACCTGTTATACATACAAATGGTTTTTTTTTGTTTATAACATTGACAACATTAAATGGTTGATCGTATCAACACATTTCATCAACAACGAACGCTAAGGTAAAAAGCAAAATCTCAATAACAACATATTGAAACAGACAAGTCTTGCCTTTATACTAAACTATTTATCAATAGAATAAAAACATATCTATTTTTAAACCTTAACGGCCTTATTAACGTGGTTTAGCGACTTAAGTTGACCATCGTTTTCTCTCTTTCTGACATCATTGATTTGCCATTAAAAAAGAAGACAGCATTGTTAACAAACCACCTTCTTAAAAACGTTAATAAGGTCGTGAATTCTCTCTTTCATTATTAATTTGATATACGAAAAAAAAGACGATGTTTATTGGTAAGGTCGATTAATCTATAGGATTTTTGTCTTACTTAAACAAATCTCAATTTTCATTAAAACAAATAAATAAATTAAAATGTTTATAATTTTGTTCAGAAATCTCATCTCGCAAAAATTGCCACTTTCGGGGGGTCAAGTACAACATCGCTACAAGGAATTTATTAAAAAAAAACTTGATTAAAACTCTTATATCATCTATATTTTAAGAGAATGCTGTTTTTCTCATGGCTAATTGTACGTTACCGAAAACCAATTAATACGAATATCCTACGAAAATTAAAACTAAAAGTATTATATATACTGAAATATTTTAAGTCTGCCCTTAGTGATTTCTATGGCTAATTGTACGTTACCGAAAACCAATTAATACGAATATCCTACGAAAATTAAAACTAAAAGTGTTATATATACTGAAATATTTTAAGTCTGCCCTTAGTGATTTCTTTATGTTTTACGCGGATCAAAACCGCGGGGAGCGATTTCGCCCACGGTGGTCAATTTCAAAAGAGATTAGTCAACAGCGCACGTCATATTATAGTGCGCAAACACAGGCACTCTCTATTCAATCTCATAATCCGACACGACCAGCGCAGTACCAACACTATTCGCTTAATTTCATAATCCGACAAGACTGGAAAGAGTTCTAGTGCGGGTCCAAATCCTTTACATGCTTTCCAATTTCCAGACTCCAACTCCAGGGCTGCTACTAAAAAATTCGACAGAAAAACACAATTACTTTCTATAGGCCCGATCAGAGATTTTAATCCAGGATTTCAGTATATGCGGCCTTATTTCTAGCCAATCGACCAACGAGGTATTATGATATATTATGCTATAAATGTGGACATTACATATTGGTTTGGTAATTTCAGTTGGCCATTACAAAAATCGTCTTTTTATTTTATTAATATTAGATTTGTATTATATAGATCCATCTATTTTTAATTGACAAACTATTTGCATTGAACGTATAAATAAATCCTATAAGCGGATAGCAGTGCGAACGGACACCAGGTAAGGTACCTGGTTCTCTTTTTAAACGGATCATGTTAGATTCTTACCGTAACAGCCTGTGAATGTCCCACTGCTGGGCTAAAGGCCTCCTCTCCTCTTTTTTGAGGAGAAGGTTTGGAGCTTATTCCACCACGCTGCTCCAATGCGGGTTGGTAGAATTCACATGTGGCAGAATTTCAGTGAAATTAGACACATGCAGGTTTCCTCACGATGTTTTCCTTCACCGTAAAGCACGAGATGAATTATAATCACAAATTAAGCACATGAAAATTCAGTGGTGCTTGCCCGGGTTTGAACCCACGATCATCGGTTAAGATTCACGCATTCTTACCACAGGGCCATCTCGGCTTTTTTTTTTTTGTTGCATGTTAGATTCTTACCAATTAGTTTTTAACTGCGATGGTCGTCGGGATCCGAGAGGCAGCGGGATCGCGGCGACATAACTCATCTACGGCCCCTAAATATTAAACCAAATAAAACTGGATCAAATACATAATAGCTCCTTTTATTGTACTAGGAATAAATAAGTGAAAATAGTTATTACCTTATTTATTTATTTTTTTCCCTTTTCTGGCGTGTATCTACGCTATTTGAGCGCAAACCTTCTTATTTATGTATTTTTGGCAGTTCGTGTCAGAAAACGGTTACATTATCGACGTAATTATATTAATTATTAAATAAACAAGTTGACCTGACAGACGCTGTCCTTTTTTTATCGTTGGAAAACGCGTTACGCATTTCTCCACGGGAACAGTGGTATGTGGGGCTCGCCGGTGTCCAAGGCGCCGAGTGGTGCCCGAACATCGGAAGCCCACTAAAAAACCAGCGGTACCCTTTCCGTCTTAACGAGGAGCGCCACTGGATCGCTTTCGCATGCTACCGTGACGCTTTGACAGACGCTGTCCTGTCTTAGCTATGACTATTCAATTCGAACTGAAATGAAATATAAATAAAAAAATAATCACAAACGTAGTGTGTTGAAAGGTTTTTTATACACAACACTTCGTTTTGTTTTCTGGCGCGAAATATATAATGTTGGTTTTCGAACATGAGAACGGTGACACACAATTGGCCTTGTGAAAAACATGGATTTTCATGGATTTTGATGAAGATTCATGCTACAAACACTTAACGACTGTCCTGGCGTTTATCAAATTAATAGTCATCAAACGCGCGAAGTTAAAATTTTCCAATTTTCTACGCTAATTTTTCTTTCAGTGAGAACCTTCCACAAAGTATTAGAAAACTTAAAAAATTGTAATGTAATTGGTAAAGGTATGTATATATAATGAGTTATTTTAATATCCAAGTAATACGAATTTACCAATAGAAAAAATACGAATTTTGAATAAATTTCGTCAACATAGATAAAAACAAAAAAAAGAATTTGTTTTTTTTTTTAAATAATCTATTAGACAATGAAATGTCAAAATTAATATCGCGATCCGATAAAACAGACGAAAAGGTCGAACAAAAACTTTGAACTAATGACGCAATATCCTTTAGATTTGAAAGTCGGGCCTTTTTTCAACTTACCACGGTCACGTCTATCGAGACTCAATTGGTTATTTAAAAATTAAAAACGATGGATATTTATTGTGACATTTGCAGTTATTTTTTTATGTAACCTTACTATTACTTTGAATTATATTGTGGTAGGTTGACTGCCTCGTTGGTCTAGTGGCTAGATATAGGTCAGAAGTCCTGAGTTGAAACCGGATAGAAAGTTAGTGAGTTTTTCTGTCGAAGTTTCTCAGTAGCAGCCCGGAGTCTGGAAGTTGGAAGTGTGAACACCCGTGCCTCGATGCGTACGTAAAGCCGTTGGTCCTGCGCCTGAACTCTTTCCGGTCGTGTTGGATTGCCGTCCCATCGGATTATGAGAGTTACGGAATAGAGAGTGTACCTGTGTTTGCGCACACACTTGTGCACTATAATATGTCCTGCGCAGTTGGCTAAAATTTCATGTTAATCGGTTGAGTAGTTGAGACGTGATAGCGTAACACAGTCAGCTGGGTAGTTATCACCCACTTATCGGATATTATCGAAAACAGCAGTACTTAGTATTGTTGTGTTCCGGTTTTAATGGTGAGTGAGCCAGTGTAACAACAGGTACGAAAGACGTAACATCTTTGATTCCAATGTTTGTACCGCAAAGGCGATGCAAGGAATTGTTAAAAATTCTTACAGTGCCAAAATCGATGTGCTGTGGTGAACATCGGGACCTATTCTATTTTATAAAAAAAGCCTACAAACGACAAAACAATAGAAATAAAATTATACATAAAGAGACCACTAGCTTTAATAATAATATCCTGGGACATTTTTCACACACGGCCATCTGATCCCAAATTAAGCCTTTACAAAGCTTGTGCTATGGAAACCAGACAACAGATATACTACATATACTACTTTTCTTTTGTAAATTTGCCTTTCATGCCGAAGGTTGTGGGTTCGATTCCCACCCAGGACAGACATTTGTGTGCATGAAGATGTCTTTTTGTCCTGAGTCTGGGTGTAATTATCTATATAAGTAAGTATTTACAAAAAGAAAAGTAGTATATCAGTTGTCTGGTTTCCATAGCACAAGCTTAATTTGGGATCAGATGGCCGTGTGTGAAAAATGTCCCAGGATATTATTATCATTATGACAAAAAAAAGTTGCATCAAATTAATAAATAATTAACATTTAAAACAAGTTAATTAAAACCAAAATATTCAGATAAATTAAGTTTTTTGTTATTCGTAATTGGGCGTGGTCGAATTGGGTCAGTATGCTCCGAACTGACACCTGTTATAGTATGAGCTATACGGTTTAACTGCCTCATCAGTTTAGTGGTTAGATATCTGGCCGCAAACCCGAGGATTTGGGTTCCAACCCCAGGTACATACGTTTACACGATACAGTAGTAGCCTGTGAATGTCCCACTGCTGGGCTAAGGCCTCCTCTTCCATTTTTGAGGAGAAGGTTTTGCAGCAAATTCCACCAACCCGCATTGGAGCAGCCAATGCGGGTTGGTGGAATACACATATGGAGGAATTTCAGTAAATTAGACACATGAAGGTTTCTTCACTATTTTTTCCTTCACCTTCAAGCACGAGATGAATTATAATCACAAATTAATTTGACTGAATAACTTGCCCGGGCTTGAACCCACAATCATCGGTTAAGATTCACGCGTTCTTACCACTGGGCTATCTCGGCTTATTACACGATATGTAAGAAAGTTATAATCCGTGGGAACCGAAAATACAAAATTATTTTATTATGTAACCTTCATGATGGCCAACAGTTTTATATATATATATATATATATATATATATATATATATATATATATATATATATATATATATATATTATCAGTTTATTTACCATCTCGTTCTACAAAAATTAAAAATATAACTGTATCCATTCATGTTAGTTTGTCAAAAATATAAATAAATGACATTCGTGTTTATTTGTAAGTTACCAAATTTATTTAACCTTACGTAACTTCATTAATTGTTGTGACCTGATTGCAATGAGACGAAAATAACTTTTGACACCTTCGCCGCGTCGTCGTCGCGTATAATAATAATATCCTGGGACATTATTCACACACGGCCATCTGATTCCAAGCTAAGCACAGCTCGTACTATTGAAACCAGACAACTGATATGCTACATGTACTACTTTTCTTTTATAAATACATACTTATATAGATAATTACACCCAGACTCAGGACAAACAGACATGTTCATGCACACAAATGCCTGTCCTGGGTGGGAATCGAACCCAGAACCTTCGGCGTGAAAGGCAAGTATCTACCAACCTTATATAAAAAAGACAATAATAAATGTTTTTTTTTTGGTTTGTTTTATCAAATATCCGTATTAACTTGAAAGCAGTTGTTTTGAAATCACAGACAGACACATTAATTTTATTTATTTTGTATAAATGTACTTCATTGTTTTTGCACATGAGTCTTTCAAAATATTAAAGGTACGTTAACATTGATATATTGGTACTTAAATGTTTTCAATTACATATCAAAATATTTGTGGAAGCCCATGTTTGTAGGTACCAGACTCATGATTTATTCTACTGTCAAACAGCAATGCTTAGCATTGTTGCGTGCCGGCTTAAGAGGTGAGTGAGCTAGTATAACTACAGGCACAAGGAACATGACGTTTTAGTAAAAGTATACACATGTGAGTGCAAATCCAACACGCATGGGTGCAGTTTAATGTGTAAAAAAAATTTCACTTTGCATTTATTAAAATTCAAACACTCTTCTCCGTCTTAACGATTTTATTATTTTAATACAACTCAATATGATATCAACAGTGTTAACAACCAACTTGTTTCACAGCTCAATGATGATTTCCGTTCTTACTTTTAAAACACAAATATGAGAAATTATATCAAGTGACTAATAATAATATAATATTCACCGAAACCGGTTGTCAAAATAGAGCTACAACTAACAGACATACGAAATATTTAAATATACAATATAAAAATACAAGCAAAATTCACATGTTTTGTAGTAAATATAATAATAATATAAATTATAATTTATTACATTATTTTCATAATGCAGACTTATTTTAATAGACACGGCTATTCTTTACAAAATGCTAAACACTTATTTGAAATTAAAACATGATTATTTTATCAAGCTAACAATTCGTCCGTCCTGATAAATTTCGCGTCCCGCGAAGAATATAAATTTATAAGGTTTTTACATTCGATTACGTACATAAAACTTCTAGTATGTTCTTACAAACACGTTTATTTATTAATAATAAATATAATAACGGTAATTACACAAACATAGGATACATTTGATAAATTAAATTCTATTCTAAAATTAATTATTCTTATAGTTACTGTGCACTTTGCAGTTCACAAGTAGTGTATCATCTTAGCAGTACACACCTCCGTGCACATTGCACTTCAACGTAATAATCGCTCATAGCATATTATTGGTATGCGCGCGTAAAAACATCGTGTTCGCTTATAGCGTTTTATTGATCGCTATCGCTTAAAACGTTATGTTCGCTCATAGCGTTTCATATTGAAAATTATATGCACCTTGCACTTCAAAATTATGTCAATATATTCAAATTAACATTAATACACGACATTGTAGTTCAAATATATATCTATTCTCATGCTCATGGCACGTCGTAGGCTTAAAAATTGTGTATTTCATTACACAATTCTAACATAGTGAAAAAAAGTATACAAACTCAAAAATAGAAGTCCAAATAAAATTACTATTATTTATTTTACATTTCTTATTTAGTTAACCAAATCATTATTGTACATGAATAATTACAATACACATTTACACAATGTATTATTGTCTATCGTTCACTATACTTCATAAATACACGAATAACCCTCAATTAAATATAATCGACCACAATAACTTAATTTGTAATATTTTAAATTAATCATCAGTATTCTCGCTAGTAGACGATTCACTATCCTGGGCTGACTGGTGGTAGGGCTTTGTGCAAGCTGTCTATAATCGAGATTTTCATCAATGTTAAGGTAATCCAATGTAAGTGGAGTTTTAATGTGATCTTGTACATCTTGTATTTTATTAATGCTTTTAACGTTATTATTTGTTTTGATAATACAGGCACGAGCTATGATTTGACCCTCTTTAAATTTAATTAATTTATTTTCATAGTTCGGAATAGTTAAATGACCACTACCGTTTTTGATATTGTAAGTACCATCTCTATATCATATTTTAAGCGACGACCATTTTCAACAAAAACCATTCCACTAAAATTACAGAAATACAGCCTTCAGCCGTAACAGTCTTTAGAAATCTTAAACCAGTCGCGTATCGTCTCTCACTCGCCTATCGGTAATCAATAATTCTTTATAAGTTTTAAATACCCATAAGTGTGGTTGCTCCGTGGCAGTTTGTCCAATAAGTAGGTCATGATTTAGATAATTATCAGGTTTTTTTTTATAGAATAGGAAGGTGGACGAGCATATGGGCCACCTGATGGTAAGTGGTCACCAAACGCCCTTAGATATTGGCATTGTAAGAAATGTCAACCATCGCTTATAGCCAATGCGCCACCAACCTTGGGAACTAAGATTTTATGTCCCTTGTGCCTGTAATTACACTGACTCACTCACCCTTCAAACCGGAACACAACAATATCAAGTATTGCTGTTTTGCGGTAGAATATCTGATGAGTGGGTGGTACCTACCCAGACTTTCTCTTAGTTTATGCAACCAAAAATCAATAGTTTGATTTTTTGATTTAGGATCAAATTCTGGAACTACATTGTTATTAGGAAAACCATATTTATTTTATGGTTGTAAAGCAGAAATAGATTTCAAGGACTCTTTAATACATTTAAGTAATTCAGCATTAACATCATGTACTGGACTACGTGATCTACTAACTCTTTCTCTACAAGGAGTCTTTAATCTGTGACGCTTTTGCCTACTACTACTATGATGATCTATTAGTCTATCTATCGATTCTAGTAACTGCGTGTTTAAGGATGGCGTACGCAATATGCGACGCTGTAATGGAGATGTTACGACTGACCTGCTTCAACTTCTTGCCTGGGACTTCCTTGGAGGTGATTTTCTTGATCTGCGACGCTCGGTGGTACGACATTTGACGTGGAGCTCTGCCGGTGAACGATGACGTTGCCTTGAGCCTCGAGCAAGTCGTCAAGCTCGTCCGAGATCGGCTGCGTTTCGCAATACGTCCCAGCACAATGCTGCGATGCCTCCCAGTTGATCTCAGTCTACTCTCGCACCGATCACGAGGCATCTTTACTCGATTGTACTGTACCCACTGATTCTGAAATAATTATAACAACAAGTATCTATTTTGTAAAACTAAGTTAATTGTACGAGACATATTTTAGTTACAACTGAGTGAAGTACATAGTTTGATAATTTAGCAAAATTGCGTAATTTAGGTATTCAATTTCGTCTATATATGCATATTTTAATTATGATTTAACATTATATTAATTATAATTTTATTGACAGAAAAAACTGTATTATATTATATATATTTGTAAAATAATCATTAATTCTAGTATCAAGGGCACATCCTTCTAACCTATACTATCCTAGACAAACTCATTTCGTTACCAGTTAAATGATTATAACAAGAAAATACTGTTTATTTAAAATTCCACAATTAAAGTAGTCTAATTATTGGATATCTTACAACAAGTATTCAAGTAATTTTTAACAAGCAATTTTTTTTGTACCATTGTTTTAAAACACACAAACACAGGTTTATTTTGTCACTAATACTTCCAACACAGATTATCACTTTTCCGTCAGTGCAGACTCTGCTTTATAATCGCATAAATTCTAATCTCAAATTGAATTAATAAAATAATGTCATTGAACTGTCATTTAGTTTAAGATAATCGGTATTTATTTAATCATATTTAATTACCTTAAATTATTGCAAAAATATATATTCATATAGATTTTTACGACTTGCTCGTACGACTTTAGTGTGTTTTACAAAAAAAAAAAAAAAAATACTCAGATTGAGATTTCTGGTGTGAAAACAATATTACTTTAATAAAATATGGAACATTCTCATTTAATAAGTATAGTTAAAGGGAGGATAACTTAAGCAATCACAGCGAATTTGATATACTCTGTAAAGAATAAAATTTTGAATGATGTGACATTGACGTGTGGGTCCATTAAGTTTTGTCGCCTTATGTTGAAATGTCAAATCAAAGATGACGGTGACGTTTGATAAGTTTTCATAGATTTTATATAGTTTTATTGTTTTTATATAATAACTAGCTGACCCGTGCTCACTTCGTTGGACGGTAAACATTTTTACTCGTGATCGATTGGCCGAACATTAACAGAATTGTCTCGCGTGTTTGATATTTTAAATTATCTCTTAAACTGTGCAACCAAAAGAACAAACTGTAAAAATGAATTTTATCTAAATAAAATTTCTTTGGTCATAAAGCAATTTATTTTTAAATAGATTGACGTTTTGTAAATGAATAAAAACCGTCTAATAGAAATATCACTCAATCATTGCAAATCCCACTACTACGAAAAAGTCTTTTCATTTTTCGGGTTAATTTATAGCCTATTACAAATCGATTATCATTTATCCTGCATAGATATAACGATCAATCCAAGAACCAGCTAATGAAATAGTACACAATCTCGTAGAGCAATGGGATGGCAATCAGACACTTAAAAATAGCTTTTCTGGAGAGCGTAATTCCACCCGGAAGTCGACCCAAAGACGTATGATCAACGAACGTTTATCCAATTACTGGACCGACCACTATCAAATTAATTTTTAAGAAAATTTGACCTTCGATTATTTAAAATATATTTGCAAATTTCAATAAAAACGTTAGTTTATTTAAATTATAAATATGTTTTTTTATATTCGATATTTTTAATAGATTATTTTTATGGCAACTTACAAAAGTCCGCCTTGTCTTTGGTGAACTAATTCACCGATACAGCGAAGTTATCGTATTTATATACATTGCGATGGAGTTAATGAAAATTTTATATATATATATATATATATATATATATATATATATATATATATATATAAATTAATAATGTTCTTATTATTTAAGTCAGTCAGTTAGGACTAGGTAGCCATCCTGGTTCGCACGAATAGAATAAAATCTACATAAACAAGACGGTACGAGAACCCAGAGAGAGGTATGTTGTCCAGCAGAGGGTCAGTTTTGAGGCATCTGTAGTGGAAGCTCGCGTACAACAGTCCTGCGCGTCGTTCTCCCTCTCTGAATGTGTCAGCATCCTTTGTTATGCAGACTAGTTGGTGCTGCCAACGGGGGAGAATTTTAAGGCCCTGAGGCCTATCGCCACTAGCAGCGTTGCGGGAGGGGTGAGATTACCTTCGCCCCCTGAGGAGAGCAACGAGCAACGAGCACAGTTTCGAACTGATCTTTTCTGATATATTCAACAATAATCCTCATATTTCGATCAATCTAAACGAAACCTTAACGAATTATACAGCTAAAACCCCTCCCTAAAATCCCTCGTGAATCAATTTGTCCATTGGCGAAAACCGTATGAAAATTCATTCGATATTTTTTAATTACGTGAGAATTTATCACGTACAGCCAGACACACGCGGCAGGGGGCTTTTATTTTATAATAATGTGTGGTGATAGTGTATATATGGCACTAATTGAAAATTCGATACACGTAATAAATATTTGACAGACGTCTTTAAAAATATGTCTATTAAATATGTATTTTATGTGTAAAACGTGTTTAAAACATATTTCTTATCTGCATATTTTTTCTATTATTTCGTAAATCCACGCATTTTTTTAATGTATTTAAATGGTTTTTTTTTTAATTTTATAGACGAGCAAATTGGCCACCTGTTGGTAAGTGGTCACAACCGCCCATAGACATTGGCGATGTAAGAAATACTAAACATTCCTTACATCGCCAATGCGCCTCTAACCTTGGGAACTGAGATGTTACGTCCCTAGTGCCTGTAGTTACGACTCACTCACCCTTCAAACCGGAACGCAACAATATTAAGTATTGCAGCTTAGCGGCAGAATATCTGATGAATGTGTGGTACCCACCCGGAAGAGCCTGCACAAAGCCCTACCACCAAATGGGCCTTCATTCAAAACAGTGTGTACCGTAATGTGTAAAATAATTGTTGCATGATTTGGCGCTGCTTTACTTTCATACAAACTTTCATCACTATGTCCTTATGTGTACCTGCCTCGTTGATCTAGTGGCTACATGTAAGGCCGCAGACCTGGAGGTCCTGGGTTCAAATTCCAGGTCGGGCCAATGAAATGTTATTTAGATTTTCAGTCGAAAATTCTCAGTAGTGGCCCGGAGTCTGGAAGTTGGAAGTGTTTACACTCCCGTGCCTCGGGAAGCACGTAAAGCCGTTGGTCCTGCGCCTGAACTCCTTCCGGTCGTGTTGGATTGCCGTCCTATTGTCTGTCTATATGTATATTCACTGATCAATTAGACCAGAACATAGAATAACTTAAAAGAGGAGGAGAAAGAGGCTCAGATATTCGGTAAAAATCGGTTCTTCCTTGAACTTTAAGCTTGCTTCATACAAAATTTCACTATCTTTATGTAAGTAAATGATATTTCGCGGTAGCATGAGCAAGCGATCCCGTGGCGCTCCTCGTTAAGACGGAAACGGTACCGCTGGTTTTTTAGTGAGTATTCCGATGCACGGGGCGCACTCGGCGCCTCGCACATCGGCGAGCCTCACATACCTCCCATCGTTCCCGTGGGGGAAACGCGTAATGCGTTTTTCCAGCGTGAAAAAAAATGTAAGTATATGATATCTTCTTTTTTTGAGGCATATTTTGCTTACGAATTTTTGAATTTTTTTTTAAAATAAAACATGATATATATGATTTTTTTTCTCGTAATGTATCAATTATCTTATAAAATTGTTTTTATTTAAATATTAGGCAGTTACTATTATAACCAGTCGCTCAAAGTTAATCAATAGATTAACAACAAAATAAATGTCAAAACAAAACCAGTAATATGATCGTTTTACGATTATTCTAGATTTATATCAAAAACAAAATATAATTTTAACTGTTTTTTTTATCTTTATATCGTGGCCGTCGAAGTCCTATTCAAAATCAAAATAGTTTGTTGTCAGGCGTTTGTATTTTTTAAATTTAAAATTGCCTGGCAAATGTCACTCGTGTTGGAAAGCAATCAACACATAGATACTGGTGATGTAAGGAATATTACCATCTACTACGTCATCAATTCGCCACTAATGGGAACTAAGATTTTATACCCTATCTGTAGCTACTGGTAGAAGGGCTTTGTGAAAGCTCGTCTGAGTGGGTATCACCCACTCATCAGATATTCTGCCGCTAAGCAACAGTCCTTAGAATTGTTGCGTTTTGGTTTGAAGGGGGAGTAAGCCAGTGCAACTACAGACACAAGGGACATAACATCTCAGTTGTCAAGGTTGGTGGCGCATTGGTGAGGTAGGGAACGGTTAGTATTTCTTACCTCGCCAATATCTATGGGCAGTGGTGACCACATACTATCAGCTAGCCCATTTGCTCGTCCGCCTGCCTGTAACATAAAAAACAACAACAATACTGTTTGAATGTGTGACGCAGACAAAGTATCATTTGAGTTCAATTATTGGAATATATTACCAGGATACTAAGTTAACTCCCTTTAATAAAATATATTGTTAGCTATTATCTGTGGACAAACTTAGCTGCCACGGACTTTTTTTGGATACTCTTTTACGCGCGGTTAGGATGTGTCAGATACGTGTCATTGGCAAAATATTTTGCGCTCAAATAGCATAGATACACAGCCAGAAAAGGAAAAAAAAGTCTCAGTTTGAGATATTTATGTTATCTGAAAATGATTTTTATCGCATAATTGGCTAATTTGAATTGTTCCTATCTTGATAGAATGTTGTTAAATACGTATTTTTGTTATTAATCACCTCGTTAATTGACATTTCACTTCTCTCCATGAATATCTTAAAGCGTTTTATTATAAGAATTTTAAAATGCCGGTCCTCAACGGACTGCTTCCTTTAAACGGATGTATAAATGTAGATTGTGGTCGTGTTTTGTTTAGAAAATTATAAAAATAGACGGGATCTCGTCCATCGCGAGGTTATGTTGAAACAAACATAAACCGAAGTTTGACTTTTGAAATAGTGGGTATAAATGAAAAGGTAGGACGGTATAATCACACTTATTATTTGTTAAAAATCACAATTATTTCGCTTTTTCTTTCTCAATCATACTGATCACTTTGCACACAACCAGACAGAGGTTCGGCTTACGATGCGGGTTGTAGTAGGATACTGACTCCAAATCCTGACCTATTGGTGGTAGGGCTTTGTGCAAGCTCGTCTGGGTAGGTACCACCCACTCATCAGATATTCTACCGCAAAACAGCAATACTTGATATTGTTGTGTTCCGGTTTAAAGGGTGAGTGAGCCAGTGTAATTACAGGCACAAGGGACATAAAATCTTAGTTCCCAAGATTGGTGGCGCATTGGCTATAAGCGATGGTTGACATTTCTTACAATGCCAATGTCTAAGGGCGTTTGGTGACCACTTACCATCAGGTGGTCCATATGCTCGTCCACCTTCCTATTCTATAAAAAAAAAATGAGCTGGCGAGGATACATGCTTTATTCCCCCTAACGGAGGTTTCCGGTACTTGGAATGGTGGCTTGGCTATGATCGGCTGACTTGGCTCCGCGGTTGTATGGCACGCTGTCATTGGCTGAGGCGGTGTGACGTAACACTTTATCTTACTAATAGCCGACGAACTCTTTGTAATGTTTAGTATAGATGACATGTACCACACCTGGATTCTGTTATATTCAGAAAAATTCTGTACATTCGCCAATACCATTTAATTACAAAAACTGACACATTCTAAACTTATGTCAATATAATGAAAACTATTTATTAATTTCTCCGGTTTTTTTGTTATCTATGGTAAGTGGTCTTCACCGCCCATAGACATTGGCGTTGTAAGAAATATTGACCATTCCTTTTTTTTTTTTTATATTCGCCGGGAGGGCAAATGACTCTAATCCACCTGATGGTAAGTGGTAGTAGAGTCCAAACGCGACGACGGCCAGTACAGACGGGAAAAACGTTCTCCACTAGCCGCCTTCGCCTTGCCGGCCCGCAAGATGCCTCTTCACGCCTCGTTTGAAGGAACCTTACCGCCATATAATCATGTAAATTGTGCCTGAGTTACTCTAGCTCATTTAACCTTCAAACCGGAACTTATTGTAACTAATTATTGCTGTTTGGCGGTGAAAATCTGATGAGTTGGTTTCCTGACGTTGTCTTTCTCCATAAAGCAAATTAAAATACACATATGCTTGTCTGATGCCTATAATCAGCGATCAAGATTCACACATTCTAACCTCTTGGCCTCGCCATTACGAATGAGAATAAAAAAAACGAAAAATGTCACAGACGCAAAAGTCTCACGGGTAATAAATTAGAAGAAAAAAAAAACAATGATTCGTCTATTAAATACATTTTAATATATTCTTTGAATTTATTATGCGTCAAGTAAATAAAAAAATGTCCGCGTGTTATAAGTAGTTAATTAAATGTATATAATGATGTATGTAGACCAGAAACACTTTACATTTCTTTGTTTATTCATGATAAAAAAATGATAAAAAATAAGACTTCTTATACTGTATAAGATAATATAAACTTTCTCTCTCTTCGGGAAGTGTGCCGGAGGCTTGGAGAAGAGCTAATGTGCAAGCGGTTCCCAAAAAAGGGGATCGGTCTGACCCGGCAAATTATCGGCCAATAGCTATCACCTCAGTACTTTGTAAGGTGATGGAACGGATTTTAAACAACCAACTGATCCATTACCTAGAAGATCTCTCTTTAATTAATGATCGTCAATACGGGTTTCGACCAAAACGGTCCACAGGTGATCTTCTAGCGTACGTAACGCACCTCTGGGGTGAAGCTATCGACAAGCATGGAGAATCGTTGGCTGTCAGCCTCGATATCTCCAAGGCTTTCGACAGGGTCTGGCACAGAAGTCTTCTCTCCAAGCTCCGGCATATGGTCTGCCTGCTCAGCTATGCACCTGGATTGCCAGCTTCCTACACAAGCGTAGCCTTCGTGTTTTAGTAGATGGTTGCGCTTCACAATTCTATGTAGTGAATGCTGGGGTCCCCCAGGGATCTGTGCTATCTCCCACACTCTTTCTTTTGCATATCAATGATATGCTCTCCCTTGGGAACATACATTGCTATGCAGATGATAGTACAGTGCATGGTGGATACCACGGCCGCGCAGTGGCTGGGCGAGCGGAAATTGAGGAGAGGCGGAAGAATCTTGTCATTGAACTCGATAGGACGTTAGAGCTCATCGCCAAATGGGGCTCTGATAATCTTGTTGAGTTTAATGCCAAGAAAACACAGGTATGCGCTCTCACGGCGAAAAAGTCAACATTTTCCCCTCTTCCCTCCCTCTGTGGTACTCCGCTGGTGATGCAAAGCAAAATCGCCATGCTGGGGATTGACGTTCGCTGCGACCTTAGTCCAAGGGATTACATCGAGGCTGTTACAAAAACAGCTTCACGGAAACTCGGAGTTCTGAACAAGGTGCGGCGCTTTTTCACGCCACAACAACTGTGCCTGCTGTACAAAACACAGGTACGGTCTTGCGTGGAATATTGCTCGCACCTTTGGGATGGCTCCGCTAAGTACCTACTTGAGGCCTTGGACCGGTTGCAGCGACGTGCCGTACGCATTATTGGCGACGTAAAGGTCACAAACACCCTTGAACCTTTACAATTGCGTCATGAGATAGCAGCACTGAGCGCTTTCTATCGACTGTATCACGGCGAGTGCTCTGAGGAATTATTCTCTCTAATTCCTGCTTCCCCCTTCCTTCTTAAGTCCACGCGAGCTGGTTCTCGATGTCACCGCCTAACTGTGACATCAATTCCATCGCGAACAAAGAAATTTGGCAACTCCTTTCTTTGTCGCACTTCCAAAAAATGGAATTCCTTACCAGCTCACGTGTTCCCCTCCTCTTACAACCCGGGTTCCTTCAAACGAGGCGTGAAGAGGCATCTTGCGGGCCGGCAAGGCGAAGGCGGCTAGTGCAGAACGTTTTTCCCGTCTGTACTGGCCGTCGTCGCGTTTGGACTCTACTCCCACTTACCATCAGGTGGAGTAGAGTCATTTGCCCTCCCGGCGAATATAAAGAAGAACTTGGAAGTTATTATTCGTTCATATTTACAAGATATATAAATATGAAAAATTCATTAATATATTTACGTTTCGAAAGTGTAAAAGCCTACACGAAAGGAATTTAGATTTGATTTGAGTGCAATATTATTCTGTAAAACGATAATTAAAAAGTTCTCAAGGTACAGAGACAGGAAACTAAATTTTTTTTAACGCTGGAAAAACGCATTACGCGTTTCCCCACGGGAACAGTGGGAGGTATGTGGGGCTCGCCGGTGTCCAAGGCGCCGAGTGCGCCCCGAACATCGGAATACCCACTAAAAAACCAGCGGTACCCTTTCCGTCTTAACGAGGAGCGCCACGGGATCGCTTTCGCATGCTACCGTGACGCTCTGACGACAGGAAACTAACCTGCGTCAACGTTGCCTAATCAAAGAAATGTTTACGACGCGATAAATAAAATTTTAATTTTACGTTCCGCCATAACACCGAAACCTTGGAGGAGTCGAAATATGGAATACTTTTATATAATATATAATTTAAAATAAATCTAAATTGTAATGACGTGATTTCCTTTCGTTTAAATGCAAAAATGTATTTTTATTTCAATGCAAACAGCATTATAATCGAAACAAGTTATACGGTGATCAACAGAACCTTATTTAGATGCCCAACGATCGATATTAGCCTTTATATATATGAAAATGAAAGGCGAAATTGCTTGAATGTTTTTTTCAAGGTATTAGTATACATGACAACGATTGCTTGGCCAAATTGAAATGATCGTGGGAAATGTAAAATTGACGCACCGTACATTAATATTAATAATATTGACAACACCGTTGCCTTTTTTTTACCAACAAAACTTATTTTGTTGTAGCCCGGAATACAAATACAAGTGATAGTAACAGCCTGTGATTGTGCTACCGCTGGACTATGGCCTCCTCTCCCTTTTTGAGGAGGTTTTGGAACTTATTCCACCACGCTGCTCCAATGCAGGTCGGTGGAATACACATGTGGCAGAATTTCAGTGAAATTAGACACATACAGGTTTCCTTACGATGTTTTCCTTCACCGTCAAGCACGAGATGAATTATATTCACAAATTAAGCAAATGAAAAATCAGTGGTGCTTGCCTGGGTTTGAACCCACGATCATCGATTAAGATTCACGCGCTTATTTCTTAATAGATTTCTTTTTGTTTTTTATATAAATAATATCAAATAATTCACAAATCTAATCTATAACTTATATATAAAAAATAAAAAAAACTGACCACATACACTGACTTTTTATCATATACTCACTTATATATATATATATGTTGTATATAATGATATCAAAATTTAAACGCATTTTCAAGTAGAACTTTTGCAAACTGCCTCATCAATGCCCAGGTCGAGCCAATAAAAAGTTATTAGAACTGTCGCAGATTCTTTCGCCCGGAGTCTGAAAGTTGGAAGTGTGTACACTCTCTTTGCGTCGTCCACGCAAAGACGTTGGTACTTCGCCTGAACTCTTGGCCTTATGAGAGTAAGGGAATAGAGAGTGCGCCTGTGTTTGCGCACACACTTGTACACATTAAATTTGACGGTACTAATTCTTTGGAATATACTTAAAATAATTGTTAAGATATGATTACAAGTAATTGTTTTTTATCAAATTACATACATACCGTTTAGCTGAACATTTGGGTAAAATGGCCTTGCACCTTTAATTATTTTAATGTAAATCTAGGCTTTTTAATTTGACAGTTAGCGATTCGTTGTCTATGGTCAAAAGTAGAAATCCAAATACAAGCCGGACACCTAATCTGTCCGCCTTTATCCGGACGCCTGGCAACCTTATATACTAATCTATATATCCAGCTCGAAAACATATTTTTTATTTTTATTTGGGGAAAATCAGTATTCCGTTTGACGAGAACTTAGTAAGAGTTGAGATGTTGAAAAAAGGGGTATACCTCTTACGGTATCCGCTATAGCACGTGGTGTCTACTAGAACCATCCCCATGGTATGGACGTGTGTTATCGTTCACCACCCAGCATGATATGAATAATAGACACAAATTAAGGACATGAAAATTGAGAGTTTCTCCGGGTTTGAACGCGCAATCATTTGTTTACGTGTTCTCACATCACGGCTATTTTTCGAGCATATCTTTAGGAATTTTGTGAAAAACACGAGATGTCGTCGTAAGATTTATTTCTAAACATCAAAACAAAATGAGAAGGTGTGGCGGCTCGCTTGTCTCATAAGCCTTAACCCTACCATTATTATTTTATAAAAATATATCTAAGCCATTAAAAACAAGTTTATATAAAATACATAGTGATATATTATGAAATTAACAATGACAATATGTATGCTTTTTGATTTCGTATGTTGCTTTTGTACCGGATTTTATATAAATTTTATGTATATGAAATCGTTGTTTATTTTAAATAGGTAGGCGGACTGGTAATAGGCCACCTGATGGTACGTGGTCACCACCGCATATAGATAACGGTTCTGTAAGAAATCTTAACTATCCCTTACATCGTCAAGGTACAGAAACCTTGGAAAATAAGATTGTGTATGTCTCACTAATCCTTCAAACCGTAACACAATAAAACTGAATATTGCTGTTTGGCGGTCGAATATGCAATGAGTGGGAGGTACCTACCCAGATGGGCTTTAACATAGCCCTACCACCAAGTAAAAACATGACATCGCAGGCTATTATTTGCAAACATATTATAATATAAATAGCTTTATTTTCAATGTTAATAATTATATAGCCGAGATGGCCCAGTGGTAAGAACGCGTGAATCTAAACCGATGATCGTGGGGTCAAACCCCGACAAGCTGTATTTTGTACACTGTATTTTCATGTGCTTAATTTGTGATTATAATTCATCTCTTGTTTGACGGTGAAGGAAAATATCGTGAGGAAACCGGCATGTGTCTAATTTCACTGAAATTCTGTCTCATGTGTATTCCACCAATCTGCATTGGAGCAGCTTGGTGAAATAAGCTCCAAACCTTCTCCTCAAAAAGGGAGAAAGGCCTTGGCCCAGCAGTGGGACATTTACAGGCTGTTACTGTACTACTACTGTTATTAATTACTATTATTTATTTATTTTTAAATCTTTTTTTATAGAAATGTGGTTAGCAATTCTTAGTATTATAAAAAATATTGTTTATGTTTTAATAAGTAATACAAAAAATAATTAATTTGTTCCTTGTAATGCATGTTGTGGCCGTCTTGAAGAGTCGCACATTTTATGTAAAGTTTGAATATGTTTTTTTATTATTACATGTGTAAGCGTTGTGACTGCTGATGGTCCATAATAAAATAAAATAAAAAAAAACACGATCAATTATTGGTATGAGACTAGATATTTCCCACGATTAGGTATAAAAAAGTTGCCTATTTCCTCCGTTGTGGTTCATGCTTGCTTCATTCGTTTATAAATCATCTCGTGCTTGACGATGAAGGAAAACGTCGTGAGGTAACGCTACACGTAAACGTAACCCGCATCGCAGCAGCGTGGTGGAAAAAGCTCCAAAATGTTTCCTCAAAAAGGGAGAGGAGGCCTTAGCCCAGCAGTGGGACATTTACAGGCTGTTACTGTTAAGTATGTTAATGCGTTAGTTCGGTGCATCAGTGCTCACGTTCACACTTCAATTCTCGTGAGCACCTTGACACACACACCATTTCTTGTATTACCATAATTTGCTTTACCAATAAACATTGTATGTACAACCTCATGATTTAAACAAATAATATATATAATTTCACACTCCGATGCATTGTAAATAGCCCATAAAAAATAACGAGATGGCTTTTATTGAATGAAGTAATTTTTGGTAGCGATGCCTTCGTTTTAGATAAGAAATTTTGGATCGCAACCGTTATATGATAAAACAGGGCCGTTTATAGAAAACAGGTTTTTGAGCTATTTATATAACATGCGTTATTGAAAATGAACGACGACACACAACAAATATTATTCATCTATATCTAGACAAATGACTGAAATAATAATGAGAAATGTCTGCCTCGTTTATCTAGTAGATATACGGCTGCAGGCCCGAGGTTCAGGATTCAAATTCCAGGTCGCGCTAGAAAAAAGTTGTTTTGTTTTTCTTTTGAAAATTAGATTACTTATGCACTTGTGCACTTTAATATGTCTTGAGCAGTTGGCTAATCTCTTGAGATTGGCCGAAATCGGTCCGTTCATTATCATAAGTGGGAAATTCTATCTATCTGTTATGCTTTCACGGCATGCTAAGCCATAGAACTTAAACCTAAGAAAGTATATAGGCTACGTTTTACACCTAAACTCATCCCCTTATAACACGCGCTAACCAGTCCTTATATAATAAAACCCAGCCGATGCGTTGAGAACCGGAAAGTGTAGGACACAAACGTATAAACTGACTTTAGCGTTTATAATATTAGTAAGTATTTAGAAAGCTTGGACGACAATGAAACTTTGATCTTGGCGACGCTTATAATATATAATATAATTAAGTTTTACTTATAAGCCAACGCTTTACTATATTTCTTAAAAAATAATGGATTTTCACCCAAAATTTCATACCCATTATCTCTATCTTAGGGGTTCTCGGCTTAAGCCGAGATGGCCAAATGGTTAGAACGCGTGAATCTTGACCGATGATCGTGGGTTCAAACCCGGACACAGTAACAGCCTGTTAATGTCCCACTGCTGGGCTAAGGCCTCCTCTCCCTTTTTGAGGAGAAGGTTTTAGAGCTTATTTCACCACGCTGCTCCAATGCGGGTTGGTAGAATACACATGTGACATAATTTCAATGAAATTAGACACATGCAGGTTTCCTCACGATGTTTTCCTTCACCGTCAAGCACGAGATGAATTTTAATCACAAATTAAGCACATGAAAATTCAGTGGTGCTTACCCGGGTTTGAACCCACGATCATCGGTTAAGATTCACGCGTTCCAACCACTAGGCCATCTCGGCTTTCAAACCCGGACAAGCACCACTGAATTTTCATGTGCTAAATTGTGATTATAATTCATCTCGTGCTTGAAGGTGAAGAAAAACATCGTGAGGTAACCTGCATGTGTTTAAATTCATTGAAATTCCGCCACATATGCATTCTACCAACCCGCATTGGAGCAGCGTGGTAGAATAAGCTCCAAACCTTCTCCTCAAAAAGGGAGAGGAGGCTTTAGCCCAGCAGTGGGACATTAACAGGCTGTTACTGTTACTAGGGGTTAAATTATCAAAAATCCTCAGTGCTGCCCTACTGTGTAAAAGGAACCCGTGCAAATCTTCATGATTCTAGTTTGGTCTGTTCGTTGAAATGTTAGTGAGTCATTCATTTATGTATTCATTTACTAACAATTACCTTCAAGAATGTTTTATTGTGTCAAATAATCAAATCTCCACGGACGTCTGATCCATTGTGTGTATCTTTAATTTTGCTTTAATTTAGGTTAACTTTTCATCTACAGGCATTTTGAATTCTATGCAGCAACACAGAATCTTCAGATTTGCCTAGAAATTCGGACATAATTCCGTCATATTTATTCGTATATTTAATAAATTATTAAGACTCGATCGCTTGTTAACGATTCTCGTTTATTATTGATGAAGCTTAAGACGTTTCCAGTTTTTATTAAAACAAAACAATGTCCTACATCTCTTAATTTTGATTGGCATTCTTTGTTAATTTCATTAATTAATTATTTTGTGATTTATAACGGCTTTTTTTGTTCGCCATGTTCGGATGTTAATTCTGTTTTCTTTATTTTAATTAGTATTTATTAAAAAGTCGTACCGTTTTTTGTTAACGATTCGTTTGGAGAAATTCGTATTGTTGTCTCGTTCTTAGTTATTGAATTTGAAAGAGATGAATTTATTATTAAGATCGCATTGATTAACAAGTATGACGTACGAAGCCGTTGGATTTGTTGTCGTTATTTTATAAGGAATTCGAAATTCAATTTACAAACAAATTTTACGATTAAGCTTATCAACATTTTAATTTTTTTAACGCAATCTTGACTTTTGGGCAGAGGTAACATATGTGTGATATAAAATGATAAAATTTTATTAGTATCGTTTAATTATATTCTGTGAAAAGGACATTTTGACATACGCGTCCGAGGCCCCATGCCGGGCTACGCTCGTGGCTCGACATGTCTCCTCGGGGGGGATGTCAGGGGGACATCACTATCAGACTGTAATATGACTAAATCACCCACCATTAAACCGCACTACTTTAATGCACCACTTTATAATAGCTTACCCATAGAACTAATTAATAAAAAATATTTTGTATAATTTAGACTGAACAAACAAACAAGAAAACACTGTCAAAGCTTGATTTGAGGATGTATATATGCATTCCCTTTTGTTTTGTATAAATACTTTCACTGGTGGTAAGGCTTTGTGCAAGCTCGTCTGGGTAGGTACCACCCACTCATCAGATATTCTACCGCAAAACAGCAGTACTTGGTATTGTTGCGTTCCGGTTTGAAGGGTGAGTAAGTCAGTGTAATTACAGGCACAAGGGACATAACATCTTAGTTCCCAACGTTGGTGGCGCATTGGTGATGTAAGCGATGGTTAACATTTCTTACAGTGCCAATGTCTAAGGGCGCTTGTAACCACTTACCATCAGGTGGCCCATAAGCTCGTCCGCCTTCCTATTCTATAAAAAAATACACCGATAATTATAATATAGACATAAGAAATTAATATAATTAAGAATAATCAACTTCTTAAAACTTAAACATTAACTCAAAGCGACACTAGACAAATACAGGAAGACGTTGTCTGTCAAAACTACACGAGAAAAGAATGGCTATCTGAACCAACGTGGTTCGATAAAATAATCCACAAATATAATGTACTAGCATTCACCTGCGTCTTACTCCGCGTGTTTGGGGTTTTGGGTATAAAAAATTAGCCTATGATATAATTTCAATTAAATCGGTTTAGAGGTTGGCGAAAGTGTAACAAACACAAAGTTCATAAGTTTGACTGCCTCGTTGGGCTAGTGGCTAGACATAAGGCCGCTGACCCGGAGGACCTCGGTTCAGTTCCCAGATAGGGCCCATAAAAAATTATTTATGTCAAAAAATTTAACCAAAATCGATGAGGCAGGGCATCACCAGAACTTGCAACATTTCTGTTCAATGTTACCACACGTTAAAATAAATTTCAAGTATCAAGTGTGACCTGTACAAAAAATACAATTACTCGGGTATTAAAATAATTTCAAGTTGTTGATTGTTGTCACACTGTCACACACTTTTCGAAAATATTAAAAATTTTATCAGATCAGGGTCGAAGTCATTTTTGCAACACGAGCTATTTTGAGCTTACGTAAAATCAAAACAAAAAAAAAACAAAATAATGACAAAATGTGATTACGGAATATAGCAGAGTTCGTTCAATTGTTTGTAGTACTCGTAACCATTTTCCCATTACAAAGCCCATTGATACAATTCTTGCACACTACATTCTATTGCAAATGTTAATATTAATCAATATAATTATATTGTATATACTTAAATACTTTTGGGCAACGTGTAATCAGATTAACGAATACAATGTGTAATCAACGATCATGATTATAGAACTTTGATTAATTCTGAACAGGGTGGGTAGTATGCCCTGGAAAACATCGTGAGGGAACCTGCATGTGTCGGATTTCACTAAAGTTCTGCCACATGTGTATTGTGGTGGAATAAGCTCCAAAACTTCTCCTCAAAAGAGAGAGGAGGCCTTAGCCCAGCAGTGCAACATTAACAGGCTGGAAGTCGAATGTCTAATTACGTCCATGCATATTTTTACAAAGTATTTTTACTGCTCCGATTTTGATAAAATCAAAATACAACTCTAAAATAATTCATTAGACTTTATGGACCTCAATGAAAGTTAAATAACGTTATGCACGAATGCTCGTTTTAACTAAAGTTAATTCATATAAAATATATATATATTAATGTAGTTTTTCGTAATGCAAAATTAAGTCCAATTTAAGGATTTTGGTTCGCAAAACGGATCAATATATTTGAAACTTGCCTTTTAAAGGCGATTTTCGGTGACATTTTAAATTAAAGCATATCGAGTCTTCGGTTTTCTTATTTATTTTTATTTTCATTAAAACAATTAAATTAGTTTTTTAATATGAGACATCAATGTGTTTTTATTCTTGATATTTATATAAATAATTATTATGTACGTTTGTACGTAAACTCCTAAAGGCATAGCATGATTATTAATATTACAAATATTAATATTTACTTGGTGGTAGCTTCCTGCTGGTCTGGACCCACTTATTGTACCACCAAACAGCAATACGTAGTGCTATTGTCCGATTGAGTGAATTCACCAGTATACAGATGTGTATAAGCGGTAGTTACCACTAACCATCAGGTGGCCTATTTAACCGTCCACCTCTATGATGTAAAAATAATAATAATATCAAACTCGTTCATTGTCTGGTCAAATGGTCAAAAAAAAACGTTGATAATAAGGCTCGGCTCACACCTGTTGAAGCGCATCGAACCGGACTTTTTAACGACAATTATACATGAATAAAATCTGATATAAATTAACATTTACGATTGATACTTATGAGCATCGAAGCGGTTCGAGGCGCAAAAAGCGACGCGTATACGCATTCCTACGCGCGTGTGCGACTCGGAAACAACGCGCGGTGCACATTCGCCTGTTTGACCCTAGATTGCGCTGCATGTGTGCGCGAGCATACCGTGCGCCAAAAATGCGCGTCGGCTTTTTACATGTTACAAGAAGTTTTGAATTGTTATGATTTTAAACATTAATTGATTGCCTTATGTTTTATTTCTTTGGATACAATTCCAGTTTTTGGGATGTCCACTGCTGGGCTGCCTCCTCTCCCTTTGCAGAGAAGATTTCGAGTTTATTCCACCACGCTGCTCCAATGCGTGTTGGATACTCACGTGGCAGA
This sequence comes from Nymphalis io, assembly GCF_905147045.1. Lineage (NCBI taxonomy): Eukaryota > Metazoa > Arthropoda > Insecta > Lepidoptera > Nymphalidae > Nymphalis > Nymphalis io. Next base: position 2,098,508 of record NC_065916.1, on the reverse strand, counting down.
ATTTCAGTGAAATCAGACTTGAATCATCACGATGAAATTATAAAAATAAATTAAAAAACACAAGGAAACTCGCTCGAGTTTGAACCAGCGATCTGCGTTTATAATTCACGTGCATTAACTGAGCTGGTTTTTTTTTAAATTTGTTTTTGATTGTTCGAAAATTAAATTACTAAGCCCTCTGTTTGTTTAGCCCCCCGTTGTTTTAGTGCGAAGCGACAGTTATGTTTAAAGTACAACATAACGCCCCGGGGGCTATAATACAGCGCCCATATTCAAGTAATTTTTGAACGAATTCGAATTCATTAAACAAACTAAAGCGGACATTTGTTTTTTTCACATTTTAATTATCCTAAATTCGATATATATATAATTAAATGTCTGCGAAGTTGTTATTAATGTCAGCGATTTAACCTCAAAACAAATATTATGATACTAATTTAAAGATACCTTATTTGGTTTGATATCGTTAAGTTTTTGATTATTTCGTGTGTTATTAAAGTAGTATATGTAGTATATCAGGGGTTTGGCTTCCATAGTACAAGCTCTGCTTAGTTTGGGATCAAATGGCCGTGTGTGAATAATGTCCTAGGATATTATTGTTATGTTTCAATCATTTAACATTATATTAAACACTTAAGTATTTGTTCTGACTGCCTTGTTGGTCTAGTAGCTAGTAAGGCCACAAACCGGGAGGTCCTGGGTTCAATTCCCAGGTCAAGCCAATAAAATGTTTTTGGGTTTTTCTGTCAGAAAATTCTTTGTAGCAGCCCGGAGTCTGGAAGTTAGAAGTGTGTACACTCCCGTGCCTCAGAAAGCACGTAAAGCCGTTGGTCCTGCGCCTGAACTCTTTCCGTTTGTGTCGGATTGTCTTCCCGTCGAATTATAAGAGTGTGAGATAGAGAGTGCATTTATGTTTGAGCACACACTGGTGCAATATAATATGTCCTGCGCAGCTAATCTCTCTTGAGATTGGCCGCCGTGGCCTAAATCGGTCAGAAGTACATGATCATCATCTATGAAAGACAAAATTTGAAATGGGATTATCCGGAGAAGAACTGGAGTTACCGGTATACCTTACAAAATTAGCAGATTGAGGTGGCAATGATTACTCCTTGATGGGTCTCCTCCGTTGGAGAATATTACTCCTTGAGTGGAGATCGTGGTTTGACAAACGCAGCGTAGGGTGCCTTCCAGCCGGGTGGACTGATGACCTGATAAAGGTGAGCCGACTAGATGCAGGCGGAGAATCGAGAGCTTTGGCGCACCTTGGGAGAATTATGTTCAGCAAACGATGACTCGTTAACGACTAACATAAATAGTAAATGGTCACCACCGCCCATAAACATTGGCGCTGTAAGACTTCACTTTAAACCGGAACATAAAATTAATAAGTTTTTTTGGTAGAATATCTGGCGAGTGGGTACCCAGACGAGCTTGCGCAAATCCCTACCAAATACAATTAAGAATTTATATTGTTTTTTGTTCTTTAATTGTGAATTGTTGCAATATCCATTTACTCCGATATTTCTGTTGTGTACGGTTGTCTTTTTATCTTATCTTATATATATGAATATATAAGACGTTATTGTCTATTGAATTTCACTCAGGATATGTAGTAGCTTGTTTATATTTGATGATGTAATTTAATTGGCGATGATGATGAATCTATTAAGTTTGTAGTTGGTTTTTTTATAGTATACGGACGAGCTTATGAGCCACCAGATGGTAAGGGATCACCAACGCCCATAGACATCGTATGAAATGTTAAGGTTCTTCTCGGTAGCGTCTAATTTTAGAACGGCTGGTAAGTTTACATTTATTTATTCTTGTTATTTGATACACCACTTGTATAATTTTTGGTATTGTGAGAAATATTAACCATTTCCTACATCACCAATGCGCCAACATTGGAAATTATGTTGGTATGTCCCTTATGCCTGTACTCGTAGTTACATTGGCTCATTCATAATTCGAATAGGAAAAAACTAATACCGAGTATTTCTTCTTGGCCGAAGAATATGTGATGAATAGGTGGTACCATAATAAAGGGGTTACAAAAAACCTACACCGGCAGGTGCCGTTTAGCACCGGCAATGTGATTCTGTGCCTACCACGTTTTGTAGGTTGGTTGGTTGCCCAGTTGGACAAAATGCTACCCGAAGCTTCATCTTCTCGCCATGATCAGGCACAGATACCTCATACACGCCTCTTGAACACGATAATACACACCCCTCATGGTCCCGACGTGGGGCTTACATGCCCAAACTACAATATCATCTCCGTAGCCCAAAGTGTCAAGAAAAAATTAGCAAATTATTGTCTAAATCACATGAATGGTTAGAGAATGATAAAATATATATCCGCATATTACTAAATAATTAACATAAATTAAATCTATTTTCAAATACAGTTACACAAATTCGTAAAAATAGCGTTAATCGCTTATATTATAATCTTCGTGATTCGTACTCATTTTTAATATGCTTTTGATTTAATTTCTAATAAAAAATTCGAGCCTAGCTATTAGATTTTAGGGATCCGTAGCATTTTTTTTAATTAGGTAGGTACACTTGTAAATGACCTGGTAAGAGGTCAATACCCATAGACATTGGCACCGTAAGACATCATTTTGCACTAGCATCCTTGACCTTCAAGCTACAACTATGCGGGTGGTACCTACCACTTGTGGTATTTTTATATCATCATTTTACAAGATTATATTAAATACAAGCAAATTTCAGTTAAACATTATACAAAATATTTAAATTATTAGATAGCAGCATTAAACTAAAGTAAATGTTTTGGTTTTGGTAACTCGAAAACAGCCATGTTAACTTAAAAAGAGGTATTTTGAAATCACAGACAGACACTTCAATTTTATTATTTATATATATTATTTTTATATATAATATTTATTTATTTATTTGTATATATACATATATATATATATATATATATATATATATATATATATATATATATATATATATATATATATATATATATATATAATATATATTTACACAAAGACTAGGTATAAGCGATTCCAATGTTAGAAGTAATGGACAAACAACGACCTTAAATCGACGATATCATTTAATCTTATTCATTGTGGATTCGTTAAAAATGGCGGTTTGGCTATCTTCTGTATAAGTTAGTATCGGAATTGAAATTAAAGTGTATATAAGTAGTAAAGCGTAATGGTGTTGTGTTATAAATAGAGATATATTAATCGAGAACTGTTCGTAGTGCGTGATACTGCGACATAAGTACAATAAAATAAATATAATATTGTACGGAATTTTTATCAAAAAAACCTCAATAAAAACCAATAAAATAGTTACAAAATCATCTAGAAAATGACACTGAAAGTCGTATCATTAATTCTACGAAAATAAAAACTAGAATTAAATTTCTAAGCGTCTAAAAATAGCTAATAAATTTAGGCTAAACAACATTTTTTTATCTTTGACAAATATCTATGGCCTTACTTATAAACATTGCTTAATATCTTTAACGATAGTCTAGTTAAATAATGTTTTGTCTCATTCTGTTATTATTGATTCGACATTCGAAAGAAGAAAACAATATTACAGGTCATCCGCTTATCAACGTTTATAAGGCAGTTTCTGCGTTATAGATATCTTTGTGAAGAGGAAATCTCCTTTGGTATAAAATTTGGATGGGATTCCACCGACCGTGGTCTCTATTGTACGGGTTGTTTGTTACTTCGTAATGAGAGTAATTATAAAAAACTGACTGCCTCGTTGGTCTAGCGGCTAGATGTAACGCCGCAGACCCGGAGTTCCTGGGTGCAATTGCCAATGCACGACAAATCTTTTTTTTTTTCGCTGGAATAACGCATTAAGGCGTTTTTTATAATAACCACTAAAAAACCAGCGGTACCCACTCCGTCTTTTCGAGGGGGACGTCACGGGATCGCTTGCGCATCTTACAGTGACGCACAGAGTTGGTCTGCTTAAGTAGGCCTCCATCCCTAGGGGGGTTCCCGGGGTACAGAGTACCCCCCTAACTCCAGCGGCGCTTACGGTGGGGAAAGAAGGTGCGCATAGCGTCGACGCCTCATCCCCGGTCTTCTTCGGCGGAGCGATTCAGAGGCGGCACTCGCCTCACGCTCCGCTCCGTGGCCTCCTTCTGCGACATGTCACTCTCGCAAAAAGAGACCATCACCATCTAACACCTCTCGCTTCCAAGCATGGCGTTAATAACGTTCGGCAGCGAGAGGTCTCCGCCAACTATCGTCGCCGGGGTATGCCTCTGGGGCCACACAGCACACTCCGTCAAAGTGTGCTGCGCCGTGTCCAGTGGCGCACCAGAATCGTGGCGGGAGGTAGATATCTACCGCCTCGCTAATGCGCGACCAACCTTGAAACTAAGATGTTACGACTGTGTCTATAGTTATGCAACCGCCTCACTCGCCGTTCAAACCTGAACACAACTACGTAAGTGTAGCTGTTGGGCTGTAGAATAAATATCTGATGAGTGGGTAACTACCCAGACGGCTTGCACCAAGTCCTACTACGTAAAGTCAACGTTTCAATATTTCTTATAAAAAAAGAGAAACGAAACTTATATCATTCAAAAAATTGCGTCACAGATAAGAAAAAAAAAGATGTTGAAAATCGTTCCAAAAATAAATTTGTTTCGAAAGTAAATTTTATTTTTAAACATTTTGACCTGCATTCCGCAGATTTTGAGAAAATGTCAAGGCAACTTAGCAAAATACTTTTGTTTTTTTTTATTACATAATATTAAAAAAAATTAATAAATATTTTTATTCTAGTTTAGTCATGTTTGCTGCTGAATTATGAATTGATAATAATTAAATTGACTATTATATACAAAAAAAAAAACTCGTGTAGAAAGTATTTATACTAACTTTTACGAAAAGAAAAGGAGCCGCTGGCTAGTAATAATGGCAACGTCCAATTATTTATTTTTCCTTTTAATAGACACTTTTTTTTGATATTATCTTAACGACCATAAGGTTTAGCAGATGATTAGTTAAACAATGCTGTCTTCTTCTTCCAAATGTAAAATCAATAATGACAGAAAGAGATAAATCAGCTTAACTAAACAATTGTTAAGCAACGTTTTTAAGTAAAGCCGCAAATATTCTTATCATTGTCTAAGATATTTTAAATTTATACAAATAATTTAAAATTATAAAAATAATTTTGTTTTTATATTTATTATTTATTTATTTTGGACAACCAACAGTAGATACATTACAGATTTACAAAGTAGTAACAATAGAAATTTCAGTTTTTGACAAATGTTCCACTAATTATAGGTTATCACATCTTTCATAAAAGCATCACATTATAAATAGTTATTAAATAGGGTCAATAATTGAAAAAATTAAATTGAATATTACATTATAAATTGTAAATTATAAATAGTCATTAAATTAAATTAAGTAAAACAAGTCCATAAAATACAAATACATTATTAAAATTAAAATTACATTATTAAAATTATTAAAAAGATTGTGAAATGATTATTAAATTTACGAATATTGACTTAAATATAATTTTAGAGAAGAATATCCTTATATAAGCAGTAAATAATCAAATTGGATCTTAGCGAGATAGTTCAACGAGGGTAGGTGTTTAGGTAATTTAAAATGTTGCGTTTGAACTGAGACAGGCTATTATGGAAAACATCCAAATCAGCTACTAGTTTTGAAATGCTGTTGTATGAATCAGATAAGCGGGGTATAAGTGATTTTTTCCCTAAATTTGTCCTGTATGTAAAAGATTACCTATTCGTCTGGAATTGCTACGAGGTAAATTAAATGTCATCGAGGCCAAGATCTCGGGACTATCAATATTATTATTAAAAATATTGTACAAGAAAGTTAGAGATAAAAGTGTTCTTCGGGATTCAAGACTTATTCTCTCAAAATGTTTAAGCCTGTCACGATATGAATATTGGCTAATTTTAAATCGATATGACATATGCTTCAGAAACCGTTTTTGGACTCGCTCAATTCTGTCAACATGTATGCTGTAATAAGGTGCCCAGATTATACAACAGTATTCGAGTCTACAACGAACATAGCTGTCAAAAAGTTTTATTACGGTCGAAGGTCTTTTAAAATCTTTGGAGCACCTGAGTACAAATCCGAGAGATTTATTCGCCTGTTCCACGGTTTTGTTAGTATGTGAAATAAAACTAAGCCTGCTGTCAAGCGTAACACCCAAGTCACGTACTTCATTTACTTCAGTCAATTCTATGTCATTTATATAATATTTTGATGGAATTACTTTATTTTTGCGAGTGAATTTTATGTGGTAGCATTTATCGATATTTAATGTCATTTTATTGATTCTACATCATTCAACCAGCCTAGCGATGTCATCTTGTAATAATTGTACATCGGAAATCTGCTTAATAGTACGGATCAGTTTCAGATCATCTGCGAATAAGCTAACAGTGGAGTTTTTGAAAATATGCACAATATCATTTATGTATATATTAAAGAATAATGGACCCAAATTTGATCCCTGAGACTCCAGAGTAGGCTGTGAAGTTATTGGACTCATAACCATTTATAACTAGTTTAGAGTGTCTGCATTCAAGATATGAACTGCACCATTTAAGCACGGTACCCGTAATTCCGTATACTGATAATTTATTGAGGAGCAGAGAATGATTAACTTTGTCAAAGGCCTTGCAAAAATCTGTATATATGGCGTCAACTTGATGACCAGCGTCAACAAAATCTATAAGCTTTGAGACGTGGGGAGCTAAATTAGTATTTGTCGATAGCTTAGTCATGAATCCATGTTGATAGTCGCTAAGATACTTTTTAACATGACTATATAGAAAGGGGTAAACTAAAAGAAAGAAAGGGGTAAACTGAAAGAAGACATCATTATAAGTCTTATAAATATATTTTATTAATTAAATATTTTGAAGGCCGTCTGTAAGTACCAACCACTCATATTGTATCTTAGTATCGTTGTGTTCCGGTTGGAAGGGCGAGTGGCACAAGGGACATAACATCTTAGTTCCCAAGGTTGGTGGCGCATTGGTGAGGTAAGGTATGGTATTTCTTATGGCACCAAAGTATATGAACAGTGGTGACATATATAATATATATATATGTAATTCACTATATAATAAGTACAAGATATTTTAATATTAAAATTTCTTTTTAATTTTACATGATGAAGTAGATATTATTAATAAGTAACGTTATTTGTTATCGGGCGTTTAACGAAAATAAATAAAATAAAAAATATAACTTAAATAAAAATATGTTTAATGGCAATACATTGAAACTTAAAAGGTTTTGGCTGTTGGCAAACATGTTATAACAATAAAATACTTTTTTAAATGTTTCCACCACATACATACGTATTTATATGTTCTGTCGTAAATATTTTTGGTAAATAACAGATTTAATATGTTGGTGATCGCGGCTTGAACTAACGGCCATAGCTTTTCTTAAGAAACACTAACTGCGCAGGACATATTGTGCACAAATGTTCGCGCACAATATAACGGCCTGTGAGCATATTACATAAACTGAGGCCTGCTTTCATTTTTGAGAAGGGTTTGAGGTTACTCAGAATGAACTAACCTAAGTAAGCAACAGCATGTGAATGTCCCACTGCTGGACTAACGTCTACTTTCCTTTTTATGAAGAGAAGGACCAACAGCTTCACTGAGGCACCAGACTATATACTTCCAACTTCCAGACTCCGGGTTACACAGTATCCCAAAATTAAAAATCCCAATATTGTTATATCCTTCCACTCTGGGCTTTGAACTCGGGATCTATAGCCTTCCAGACCAAGGCAGTCAATCATGAAAATAAAACAATATATATACGAAAGCTTTAAAACTATAATGGATGAGAAACTTTTTGGTTTGAACCCTGTTAAATACAAAACTAAATGACAACAAATAATGTCCTCCAGACCGTTTTCGGCCACGGCGGCCAATCTCAAGAGAGATTAGCCAACTGCGCAGGAGATATTATAGTTCACAAGTGTGTGCGCAAGCACAGGTGCACCCTCTATTCCCTAGGTCTCATAACCCGAAGGGACGGCTATCCGACACGACCGGAAAGAGTTCAGGCGCAGTACCTACGTGCTTTCCGAGGCACGGGAGTGTACACACTTCCAACTTCCAGACTCCAGGCTGCTACTACGAATTTTCTGACAGAAAAACCCAATAACGTTTTATTGGTTTGACCTGGGAATTGAACCCAGGACCTCCAGGTCTGCGGCCTTACTAGCTACTAGACCAACGAGGCAGTCAGAACAAATACTCAAGTGTTTAATATAATGTTAAATGAATGAAACATAACAATAATATCCTAGGACATTATTCACACACGGCCATTTGATCCCGAACTAAGCAAAGCTCGTACTGTGGAAACCAGACAACTGATATACTACATATACTACTTTTCTTTTGTAAGTACATACTTATATAGATAAAATGTCTGTCCTGGGTGGGAATCGCCAGAACGCCAACCGGCTTTATTTGTTTTATAGAACTTCTTAGTTAATCTGTTATGTATATTTATAACTTGACTTAAATTTTAGAACTTTGTTATGTTACAATAGTTACTTCAAAAATATGAATGCGAAAGTTTGTTTGTTTGTTACGCGTTCATGTATTAAGCAACCGATCGTTATGAAATAACATAGATTACTTAACATCTCATGCGCGAGAAACAACGGGAGGCGACTAGTTATTCTATAGAAACGAGGAGATGGCCCAGTGATAAGAAAATGTGAATCTTAACCGATGATCGTGGGTTGAAACCCAGGCAAGCAACACTGAATTTCATGTGCTTAATATGTGATTATAATTCATCTCGTGCTATGTGAAGGAAAACATCGTGAGGAAACCTGCATGTGTCTAATTTCATTGAAATTCTGCCACATGTGTATTCTACCAACCCGCATTGGAGCAGCGTGGTGGAATAACCTCCATACTTTCTCCTTATTAAGGAAGAGGCTTTAGCCCCGCACTGGGACATTCACAGGCTGTTACTATTACTCTGAGTGAAATCTTTCAACAAATTGATATACAGTTTGACAGATAAGAATAATTTGTCGTTTGATATAACAAATCTATCCTAAAATTTCATGCTTTCACGGCTAAACCACTGAAAGTAATTTAATGAAAATGAAAAATTATGAAATGGTTGAATTTCAAGGAAGAACATAGGCACCTCCTGTTCAACCACGCGAATCAAGCCGCGGGCGGTAACTAGTATATTTATATACAGTTGAATGACCAGGGACCCAGAAATTATCAGGGACAAATTTCAATTACGACTTCACTTATCTAACTGATAACGTATATTTATCTCGAAAAAGTCGTGAATTTTGTATAAAATTTTTATATTAATGTTTATTTTTTTACGACTAGCAATGTTTTAAGTGGATTTAACGCGGTTCGGGTCCAGCAGCAACGGATTCTGTGTATCTTATCACGAATCGATATGAAGATCAAAAAATTATACTTTATTTCAATAAGATATTATATGTACTTATGAAAAGTCATTTTAAGATATACAAAATTAACCAAAATTCATACGGTTTTTACTAATGGACGGAGTAATTAATGAGAAATGCTTAGGTGTATAATTAATTGGAGGTTTTGTAAAAATTCACTGAACTATGAAGATGTCGGAATAAGTCATGACAACTGGGGCTTAACTGGCTCCGCGTAGACCAATAGAGTTATACATACGTTTTATGTAAATTATTATTGTATGCGAAGAAAGCGAACCACCCACTCATCAGATATTCTACCGCAAAACAGCAGCACTTGGTATTGTTGTGTTCCGGTTTGAAGAGTGAGTGAGCCAGTGTAATTACAGACACAAGGGATATAACATCTTAGTTCCCAAGGTTGGTGGCGCATTGACGATGTAAGCGATAGTTAACAATTCTTACAATGCCAATGTCTATGGGCAAAGGAAAATGAAAGGCAAGTAAATACCAACCACGCCAACCGGCCCGTCATAGTAGTGGACGGCAAAAAGCTGAAAAAAAAAACTTTGACAATGCGCCACCAACCTTGCGAACTTGGGAACTAATATGTTATGTCCCATAAATCCTTACTTTTTTATTTATTACCTATAAGAGTCTTCTTGTATGAAGTACATATTTACTTTGACGTTATATACCTAAGCATACACCTTATATAATATCTGTACGTACATAAAAAAGTCGAGAACGATATTGATTCAAAAAATTACTCCCTCCACGCAGTCGCGGTGTTATAAAATTTTTTATATACAGGTCCCCCCTTTTCCACCCCCTGGGAACCCGTCTGCGGGCCGAGGGATGACGCGTAAGATGTACTCTAGAAATTAAGATTATGCGAAGTTATTCAAGTTATGTTTCATAAGTAAATAGCATCGTTTTATACATTTTTATATAGTGTTCGCTTAAGCTTTCAACCAATTCTAACCAAATGAAATCACCAATCTTTAACAATATAGAAGTAAAATATAAAAAAAATTTTTCGGCATCTTCTTCATTCTTGCTACCATTATTACTATTATTATTATTATTATTATTATTAAAACTATTATATATAATGCTTTATTATATATATTGTAGCGTTACACTTACATATTGTCAAATAAGACACTATCACCGGTTCCGTTGCTTATTTAAAACCGGCGAAAGAAACTTAGCGGACTTTTTTACGTCAAATATTTTAATTGTTTACAAATTTAAATAATACAAACAAATATATAACCAGGAGGCGATCGCTTAAATCCATAAACACACTAATTGCATAACAGTTTGCTCACAGGCGTTCCTTTAAATTTTTTTTTTTTTTAATTTAGCAAAGGAGACATTTTGAACGCTTTCTGGGATCCTGTTGTAGAACCGTATACATTGCCCCACTAAAGTTTTACTGGCTCTATGCAGTCGAGTAATGGGAGTAGTTATCTTGTGTTTCTTCCTTGGTAATGTTATGAGTATCACATTTTCTCACAAAATCATTAATATTTTTCCGTACATACATAACATTACATCATGTGTCTTTTTTTTATGGAATAGGTAGGCGGACGAGCATATAGGCCACCTGATGGTAAGTGGTCACGAACGCTTGTAGACATGAGCATTGTAAGAAATGTTAACCATCGCTTACATCACCAATGCGCCACCAATCTTGGGAACTAAAATGTACATAACATTTTAGTTCCCAAGATTGGTGGCCCTTGTGTCTGTAATTACACGGACTCACTCACCTTTTAAACCGCAACACAAAAATACTAAATATTGCTGTTTAGCGGTAGAATATCTGATGAGTGGGTGGTACCTACCCAGACGAGCTTGCACAAAGCCCTACCACCAGTATTGAGAAGCAACAGTTAATATTTTAATTTGTTTAAATATTTTTCTTACTAAATACGCATCCGATAAATATCTTTTTATTCTTCAACTTCAGCCGTGGAACTCGGCTGGATGTTAGCGCCCGCGCCATTTTGAAAATCCGTGGGAAGACCTTCGTCCAGAAATGGACGTCTTCGTGTCGACAGGAAACCTGGAGTCAATCGCTAAATATCACTAACAATTTATGTATAAACACAGACATGAAACGAGTTATATATTATTTATATACTAGCTATAATACGCGGTTTTATCCACGGTTTTGTATTATAAGCTTCATGTTGTTAGATCTTTTGATAGACTCAACCGATTTTGGTGAAATAAAGTCTAAACGGTACCTTGGAATACATTCTATAATTTTTAATGAAAACCGTTTTAATGACCTGGACAAAAAAAAACTTACGAATATAAAAGTAATGTTTGTTATACTTAAAAACGGCAGTTATTTTGACAGTCAGACACTTTAATTATTTATTTGTATAAGTATATAATATAATATACAAATACTTATGTGACGACGGCTGCGAAACGTAAGACTCCATTTTAAAACTGATTACTTAGTTCAAATTATTAAAGAACCGGAGACCTTATCTGTTGTTAAATAACAAACAACACACACATCCACACTGACACGCACACACACAAACACACATTTAGTAATTTTGTATCTGTGCATTACACGGTTCATTTTAATTCTGTAATGAGTCAGCAATTAGTAAATATCCGATTGACTATGGTCTAATTATATTGTGCTCAGTCCCCGTTGGTGGTAGAACTTTGTGATCAGCCTCCATTGGTGGTAACGTAAGGCATCGTGAAGGTCAGATATTCTACCACCAAACAGTAATGCTTAGTATAGTTGTGTTCCGGTTTGAAGGGTGAGTGTACAGGCACAAGGCATAACATCTTGGAGCCCAAGGTTGGTGGCGTATTGGCGATGTAAGGGTTACTTAACAATTTTTACAGTACCAATGTCTATGGGTGGTGGTAACCACTTACCATCAGATGGCCTATGCGCCAGTCTGCCAACTAACTTATAAAATCTAATAATATTAATTTAAACGGTTATGGAATATAAAATAGAACGCGTTCCTATTTCAAATATTTCATACCGATAATATTAAAGTCAATATGTAGTTCTAAAAAAGAAGCGAAGTTGAAGACGATCGTCTGGGCGGACGATAAAAAAAGGCGCGGGGAGAGGGCCAGCGCCGTTTCAAAAATCGATTGCCCGGCGCGTGTGTGGACGGTTTTGAATTTCGAACTTGTACAAAATCATAAAAATTAATAAAAAGTTCGATTATCAACTCTAACGTAAAGATATAAGGTTCATTTTATATTCGTTGATATTTGTATGTGTGAGTAATGGGGATGGATATACTAAAATTATAAAGGTCAGTCATAAGGAACTTTATGATGTATTTTTTATCGCTGTCTCGTGGTTGTGTGCGTTCGTTTAGATAAGACTTCAACACATGTACACATTTATTATAAAAAGAATGTCTTTCTATTTTTTATGTCTACGACATCCAATATACTTTGATAGCGTTTTAAATTAAAAAAAATAAACGTCACTGAGCTGTATGTTTTTGAACCTTTGCTTTCTAATAGAAATAGAAACATGTAGTTTTAAGTTGCAGTATTACTTAACTAGAGCCGAAATGGCCTAGTAGTTAGAACGCGTGATTCTTAACCGATGGTCTTGAGTTCAAGCCCGGGCAAGTACCACTGAATTTTCATGTGCTTAATTTGTGTTTATAATTCATCTCGTGCTTGACGACGAAGGAAAACATCGTGAGGAAACCTGAATGTGTCTAATTTCACTGAAATTCAGCCACATGTGTATTCCACCAACCCGCATTGGAGCAGCGCGGTGGAATTCGCTTCAAACTTTCTCCTCAAAAAAGGAGAAGAGGCCTTAGCCCAGCAATGGGACATTCACAGGCTACTTTACTTTATTACATGACTATGACCAAAGAGTCTACTGTATTCACGTTTGTTTAGACATAGCTACTAAACGTAGTCTTTTAAATCGAAAGGACAGGCATATAGTGAGATGAGGTGGACCATTTAGTCACCTGATGTGGTACCATCAAGTGGTAGTCATTAAATATGAGAAATATTCAAATGCAGATCCGATCAGTCCACGATTAAAACCATATATAAAATAATATAAAGAATTTTTTTTTACATAAAAATCGAATTAACATTTAAAAAATTGTTGTTCTCTGTTTTAACTTTTGCTTTAAAAAAAAAGAAATATATAAAATATATAAATAGGTAAAATAATATCATTATGTATCTATCAAAGATTTAAATTTGTAGAAACATATTTTTCCTTGACGTTTTTAATACAAAAAAAAATAAACTATATATATAAACTAAACGACTGAATAAAAAATCTTAAATATTATCTACACAAAACCAAGTTAAGCCGTAAAAAAGTGGACCTTTGCGTGTTAGTTCGAGTAAAATTAAATAGATACAACATCCCGCCATATTCCTAGTAATTTGGACAGAAGCTTTCACAATCCTCGTTGAGGAATTCTTGTAAAAACATTCCATTCGATAACCTTTAAGGCAATAAAATTCAATTTTGAACTTTAATTCAATGAAAATAAATTTGTAACTCGCTTGATGTGTAACGATGTCTTGATGAAATTTACTGAACACATCAAAAGATACGACTTTTATTATTTTATTATGAATACTTTCCTGTATCCCTGAGACCCCTTATGCAACATTATTTCATGAAACCATCAAATAAACTCACTTCTGCATTTGTAATAGTAAGGATTCGTAGACAGGCTCCACAATAGCTTGCGAAAGCGATCCCGTGGCGCTCCTCGTTAAGACGGAAAGGGTACCGCTGGTTTTTAGTGGGTATTCCGATGTTCGGGGCGCACAAAAAGTAGGCAGGCTGGCAAACAGGCTACCACCGCCCATAAACAATGGTACTTAAGGAAATATTAACCATTCCTTACATCGCCAATGCACCAACAACTTATATAACGCAATTACTGGTGGTAGGGTTTTGTGCAAGTCCGTCTAGGAAGCCACCCATTCATCAGATATTCAACCGCAAATTAGCAGTCATTTTTATTGTTGTGTTCCGGTTTGAAGGGTGAATGCGCCAGTGTAATTACAGGCACAAGGGACATAACATCTTAGTTCACAAGGTTGATGACCACTTACCATCAGGTGGCCCATATGCTCGTCCGCCAACCATATTTAATAAAAAATAAATAAATAAGATAATGTTATATTGAACACAACCATTCTAAGTGTTGTTGTTTAGCGGTTGAATATATGGGTGGTACCCACTCAGGGGCTTGAACAGCCACAACTCCAAGTTTTCACCTTCAATAGCGCAATAATGATTTTATGTAAAATTTATGTCACGATGGTTATTCTATGTCATCGACAAGACGTTAGTGCGTTTATAATATGAAGCTCATTTATAAGCGATGTCATGATTGCTGTCCATATTTATTACGAGAGAGGGAATAGAGAGTGCATCTGTGTTTGCACAGTGCACTGTAATATATCCTGCGCAGGTGGCCTTATAGAGCAGATGACCCATCGGTTAGAACGTGAATCAGACGATGATTGTGAACCCGGGTAAGCACCATGGAATTTTCATGTGATTGTGATTATAATTCGTCTCGTGCTCGGTGAAGGAAGACATCGTGAGGAGACCATGTGTCTAAATTCACGGAAATTCTGACATATCTGTATCAAATTACAAACGTGAATGATAAAGCGATATGAATCTTAGCAGATAGACTTGGTCGAAATCGGTCCGAGAAAATCATCACGCAATTTATATTATATATTTATTTTTAGTTATATAATGTACACGGCGAGTGAGCCAGTGTAATTACACAATACAACAACAAACAGAACAATTTCCTTCGAATATTCACAATTTAAACTAATAAAATATAATAAAATAGTATATATATCTTATGTAAATAAAAATCTATTATATAATTAATCAATACATAAGCTTAAAACTCACGTTAATTTGTCAATAAATAAGGTTCATTATGTTTTACAGGGTTATATAAATGATAGAAGAGCTCGGAGTAAGTAATCGTTTATGTTCTTTTTTTTATATAGAATAGGAAGGTGGACGAGCATATGGGCCACCTGATGGTAAGTGGTCACCAAACGCCCTTAGACATTGGCATTGTTACAACCATCGCTTTCATAGCCAATGCGCCACCAACCTTGGGAACTAAGATTTTATGTCCCTTGTGCCTGTAATTACACTGGCTCACTCACCCTTTAAACCGGAACACAACAATATCGAGTATTGCTGTTTTGCGGTAGAATATTTGATGAGTGGATGGTAGACGAGCTTGCACAAAGCCCTACCACCAGTAATTCATACGGGATATTAAATAACTCAACTGCCTCGGTGGTCTAGTGGCTAGATGTAAGGCCGCAGACCTGCAGGTCCTGGGTTGGATTCCCAGGTCGGGCCACTAAAAAGTTATTGGGTTTTTCTGTCAGAAAATTCTCAGTAGCAGATCGGACTCTGGAAGTTGGAAGTGTATTCACTCCCGTGTCTCGAAAAGCACGTAAAGCCGTTGGTCCTGCGCCTGAACTATTTCTGGTTCTGTCGGATTGCCGTCCCGTCGGATTATGAGAGCTAGGGAATAGAGAGTGCACCTGTTTTTGCGCACACACTTGTGCTCTATAATATCTCCTGCGCAGTTGGCTAATCTCTCTTGAGATTGGCCGCCGTGGCCGTAATCGGTCTGGAGGAGATTATTGCATACAAACATAACAGCAACGATTAACTTTAATATAACTTTGATAATGATAAAAATAATTCCAAATTTTATGCGCATAAATCCGCGTGTTATAGCGAATATATAAATTAATTTACATAACATAAATATTTATATTATATTAATATTAAAAACAGGAAGACCTAATTGATACAAATCCGATAAATATATAATCTTTTGGATTTAATTTAATCTATCGTATAAAAAGCTTTTATATATATATATAAAACTATCAACCTTCGTACACGTCTATTTAAAGTAAAACCTCCCATTTAACTTAAAATTTAAAATTTCCAAAAATCCTTTCTCAGCAGGAGATATTATAGTGTGTGCGCAAACACGGGTCTACTCTCTATTCCCTAACTCTCATAATCCGATGGGACGGCAATGCGACACGACCGGAAAGAGTTCAGGCGCAGGATTCCGCTACTGAGAATTTTCTGACAGAAAACCCCAATAATTTTTTATTGGCCCGACCTGGGAATTGATTTTTTGATAGAATTGGCATTCTGGCAATTTGGCCACCAGATAGTAAGATCACTTCAGCCCATAGACATTGACACTGTAAGTTGTTACCATCCTTGAAACTAAGATTTAATGTCCCTTGTGTTACAACTGCTCACTACCACTTCAAATCGGAACACAACAATTGGTAATGTTGCCATTATTCAAAACTATCTTCATAAAATTGTTCACTGAAAGTGATGAAAACTTCTTTTGATATTAGACGCCAAATGTTACACGACCGGAAATGAGACGCCGGACTTATATTAAGTGCACTGCGAAGCCCTTATAAGTTCTATCACAACACAGATAGACATATCAAAACTTTAAACATATTTTATCTGTCAAAGACAGCAAATTTTATTAATCATGTTAAATCGCACTGCTTGATTACAAGACCGTTACGCAAAAACGAACGCCATTTTCGTTTTCACATTAGTATTCTATATTTGAACTCGGTTGGAATATTTATAAATAGATAGATTTTTAAATAGATAGATTTAGAATAGATAAATAGAATTTGATAAAAAATCTAGACAAAATATATTCGATATCGTACCACTTGCGTTCTAATTTTGGATGATTTTTTTTCGAATAACATCTTTTGACTATGGGAAAAAACATATGTAAATTAAGCGATAATATTTCTAGAAAATATCGTATGTATTAAAAAACATGTTTATTTCTATTTTATATTTAAAACAGCAACTAATTTATGTTAATCTTTTTTTTAATGTGTTTTTGGCAGGATACGAGTATTTTTTTAGAAGTTCGGCCTCAACATCTGGCGTTTGGGACTAGGTAACTATGATTATGGTACATATAAATACAGGTGCATTTCCTGGGGAAACGAGAGACTAGTCGTCAAATGTGGGTCCAAGCGTGTAACTGCTAACTTTTTATAGAATAGTTAGGCGGACGAGCATATGGGCCACCTGATGGTAAGTCACCAATGCCCATAGATATTGGCATTGTAAGAAATGTTAACCGTCGCTTACATAGCCAATGCGCCACCAACCTTGGGAACTAAGATGTTATGTCCTTTGTGCCTGTAGTTACCGGAACATAACAATATCAAGCACTGCTGTTTTGCGGTAGAATATCTGATGAGTAGGTGGTACCTCAGACGAGCTTGCCTAAATCGACCCGTAGGCGACCTAAGCACGTCCTACTCGATCCCGTCGATAAACTCACCGCTGCCAACATGCACTTGTTAGGGAACACAAATAACACACACCGACCCCACCGACGGGGTCGACGACCCTCTTACGTTACGTCCCGTCAACGCTTAGGCGTATGACGGCGCTTATAATGCACACGTCCCTCCCTCCCGATTTCAACGGCGTCCTAAGCCGAGGTCCATCCTCACAGGAGGCACCCTTAGGACGTCCGTTTCTCTTGAGCCCCTCGTGTGGCTCCCAACATCCGGCTGAGTTCAACTCGCCCATCCTGCCCGGTGACGCTGTAGAGGCCAGTAGGGCCAACAGTAATACACAAACCGAAAAAAAAACACGAGCTTGCACAAAGCCCGACCACCAGTCCAATTCCCAACGTGCTGTCACTGAGTAAATAGGAATATTACTTATTACTAGACTAAAAGAAGTAATGCTAAACTATAATATAACAACACATCGGAGTAATTCAATGTCAAAAATGTTTTACTTAAATTTAAGTTGTTTCTTTTTTTTCCAGCCTTTTGCCGTCCACTGCTGGACGAAAGCCTGCCCCATAAAACGCCAACTATCCTGATCTTGGGTAGGCCGCATCCATCCCGTACCTGACACCTTTTTCAATTAGTCGGTCCATCTTGTCACAGGGCGTCCTACACTACGTCTGTCTAAGCGTGGTCTCCACTCTAACACGTGTCGGCTCCATCGACCATCAATGCGCCTGGAGACATGACCAGCCCACTTCCACTTCAGTGAGCTAATTCTACGTCCGGTGTCGGTGACTTTAGTTCTCTGGCGAATGTCCTCATTTCGGATTCTATCTGCCAGAGCCCAAGCATCGCGCGTTCCATTGCTCGCTGAGCGACCTTAAATTTGTGGACCAGTCCTACGTTGAGTGTCCACGTTTCGGCACCGTATGTCATTACCGGTAGGACGCACTGATTAAAGACCCTGGTCTTAAGCGACTGTGGAGCGACGATTCAAAAATATGACGCAAACTCCCGAATTCCGCCCAGCCCAAACGTATTCTTCTTTTAGCCTCCTTCTCAAAGTTGTGCCGTCCAAGTTGTATTGTTTGACCAGGTAGATATATTCCTGCACAACTTCAAGTGGAGACGATTTACGACCACTGGTCTCGAGGATACATTTTGGTTTGCCAAAATTTTGGTTTTTTCAGTGTTCATCCCGAGACCTACTTGTCTTGAAGAATCGCTTCTTCTTTAAAAACGTTAAAAATAACGTTAAAACGTTGTTTCTTTAAAAATGCGGAAGTTTTTTGTATTAATGTATCGTGAGATTTTATGTAATTAAAAAATGTCTGTTTTTAAATGTCATAATATTTATTTATTGTATGTATTAAAAGTTATATATAATAGTTGGGTATGCAGGCTTTCCGCTTCCAGTTATCAAGGAACTCCAGTTATAAGGAATGTGTGTGGTGGTAGAGCTTTGTACAAGCTCGTCTGGATATATACCACCCATTCATCAGATATTCTACCGCAAACCAGCAGTACTTGGTATTGTTGTGTTCCGGTTTGAAGGGTGAGTGAGTCAATGTAACCACAGGCACGAAGGATATAACATCTTAATTCGCTCAGTTAGCGGCGTATTGGTGATGTAAGTAATGGTTAACATTTCTTACAATGCCAATGTCTATGGCCACTTACCATCAGGTGGCCCATATTTTCGTCCGCCTTCCTATTCTATATAAAAAAAAAGAATACGTCCCTAGTCCCGATACATCATAGTTCCTATGGTTAGCGGCGCATTGGTAATATTAATATTTCTTACAGTGCCAATATCTGTTTGCGGTGTTATCACATACCATTGGGTGGCTGAAACGCTCAAGTGTCACTTCCATCACATACCTCACAAGCGCGTATACTGACAACCCGGCTCAACCTCTTCAGAGCTTCAACCTCTGAGTCAGTGTAATTACAGGCATAAGGGCAAAACATCTTAGTTCCCGAGGTAGGTGGCACATTGGCGATGTAAGCGATGGTTAACATTTCATACACGGGCAATATCTATGGGCGTTGGTGACCAGTTACTATCAGGTGGCCTTCATCGAAATAAAAGTTTTTCGTGTTTACTTATTGACATTGTATTTACTTATAATACACACACATACAGAAACAAAACAAGTTCCAAATCTCAACAAAAAATCCGATATTACCAACTTCTGAATGCAAATGAATTATTATTTTTAATTAATAACTTTTTTTTAAAGAGTAGGAAGGCGGACGAGCATTTGGGCCATCTGATGGTAAGTGGTCACCAACGCCCTTAGACATTGGCATTGTAGGAAATGTCAACCATCGCGTACATAGGCAATGCGCCACCAACCTTGGAAACTAAGATTTTATGTCCCTTGTGCCTGTAATTACACTGGCTCACTCGCCCTTCAAACCGGAACACAACAATATCAAGTACTGGCGTTTTGCGGTAGAATATCTAATGAGTGGGTGGTACCTACCCAGACGAGCTTGCACAAAGCTCTACCACCGGTAAAACACCTGTAAACTGTTTAATGCAAGATAAAATTACAATATTAATTAGCTCTCATGTTCTGAAAACTTATTATATTATATTTTAAAGGTTTATCTTGTTGCACAGTTGCACAAACTTGTGCAAATAAATACGAGAGATTTTCATAAACGCATTTTGTTAAATATATCTCTCTCTGAATATTTAACTTCAAATTGTTTTGTATTGAGGTCCTGGGTTCAATTCCCAGGTCGGCCAATAAAAAGTTATTGGGTTTTTCTGTCAGAGCCTGCTGGACTGATAGCTCTCATCTTTTTGAGGAGAAGGTTTTGAGCTTATTCTACATCGCTGCTCCAACGCGGGTTGGTGGAATACACATGTGGCAGAATTTCTGTGAAGTTAGACACATGCAGGTTTCCTCACGATGTTTTCGTTCACCGTAAAGCACGAAATGAATTATAATCATAAATTAAGCACATGAAAATTCAGTGGTGCTTGCCCGGGTTTGAACAAACGATCATCGGTTAGATTCACGGGTTCTTATCACTGGGCCATCCTGGCTTAACCAAAACAATAATTATATTATTTTAAACAGCTACTGCATAAAAAAATAAATATTTAATATGTATTATGTAAGTTAAAATGGCAAAAAATTCATCGTTGAAAGATTTTCTTCATAAAACGAATTACACGCAAAGCCGCTGGTTTTGCTGGTTATTAAATTTTCCAGTTTCATTTTTCGAAACTATATTACATCCTATCTGATGTGATGACTAGCGGACCCGGCAGACGTCCTGCCATCGGCACGGTAGGATGCGCAAGCGATCCCGTGACGCCCCTTCGACAAGACGGAGTGGGTACCGCTGGTTTTTTAGTCCGTTATTCCGGCGCCTTCAGTGCCGGCGAGTCCCACATACCCCCCATGTGAGGGAAACGCGTAAATGCGTTTTTCCAGCGAAAAAAAAGACGTCCTGCCATACAGACATTTTTTAATTTGGTGATGTACTGACAGCAGCGCCGCAGATCGGATCTAATTGTGTTTTCAAATGAGAAACACATTGAAATATACACACAAAATTTCATTCAAATCGGTCCAGCCGTTTTGTTAGTTGACAAACACACGTACAGAAGAATTACATATCAAGATTTATATGATTATATATAACTTAGGTTAAGTTAAATTTAAGTTATCCGATTGGAACGCTAACAAATCCGAACAGTAACGTTAGTTAAGAAAAAACTATTTTATAACGTAAAAAGCAAAACGCGGTCAACGTTCCGACGGCTGGAATTATTTTGAATGATTTGACCCTTATTGTGTATGGGTTAGAGTTGATTTTATATCGCCATATTGGGCTTAGAGAAAGGTGGGGAAACGGCTAGATTGTGTGAGAAGCCTAGTTCACAAGTACGGCTATGCTCGATTGAATGTTTAACGCGATGCTGAGCGATATGAAGCGAGTTATTATGATTTAGAGATTAAAATATGTAGAGATTAAAATTGATGTATTTTAAGTTGTGTGTGTAAACACCAACACATGTGCACTCTCTATTCTCTTTCTCTCGTAAAAGATGAAAATCGGACATAACCGGAGAGAAATCGGACGCAGGATCAATCGCTTCACGTGCTTTCCAAGGAACCAGAGTCTTATTACTGCCAACTTCCAAGCTATAGGCTACTATTGAGGATATCATGACAGAGAAACGGAGCATAACTGGCCCGACCCAAGACCTTGGCACCTGTTTATAAGCTAACCACTGAACTATCGAGGTATTTATCGATAGGTTGTAAGCTGCAAACGAAGGTCTACTTACGCCTGGGCTATATTAAGTGACAAGACTGTATAAAATAGATGGCGCTGCTTGAGCTAGAAGAAACATTTGAAGAAAACTTTAATAGCCGGTAGAGTAAAACTGAATTAGAGAGAGAAAATTAGACATCCACCTTCAAGAGTTGATATTTTCAAATTATTCTGTTAATCAAATTCATAAATCCCAATTAATAAACGCATAGACTTCAGGTAAGCTCTAGCTGAAGCGCCATTCTGAAATTTTAACCCGTATTAAGTTCATTCCGGTGGACAAATTTTCGTGTGAAGGCATTTATGATATATATCTTTGCCTCTACACTCCACATGAATAAATGCGCTTAGCAAATTATTTCGCATAACTCAGAAACAGCTCTTACGATTCGGCTCAAAATTTGCGTTCAAATAAGGTTTTGCCATTTAAGCTTATCTATAAAAAGACCTAGTATTTACTGAAAAAAAACCATTTTTATTTCTAAATTAATCTATGCCTAAAAATGTGTTTGCTTCAAATGATGGTGACACTCATATAATATATATGTTAATGTAGACAATATATACATTTTATGTATAAATGGCTTGTATATTATTGTACACTGTGATAATCGCCCGTCGGATTACCTTCTTATAATAAATTAAATAAACATGACCAATGAATTTTTAAATAAGGAAACGAAATAATAAAAATACCAAGATTAAAATATTTTAAAATAAAATTAAAACGGAGGTTTTCTCTTTGCAAATGCCACAATATTATTTTTTGGCTTTATATTTATTTACTTTTAAATATATTCACATATGTTTACTGCTTCGTTGATCTAGTGGCTTGATGTAAGGCCGCAGACCCGGAGCTCCTGGTTTCAATTCCCAGTAAAAAGTTATTGGGTTTTTCTGTCAGTAAATTCTCAGTAGCAACCCGGAATCTGGAAGTTGGAAGTGTGTACACTCCCGTGCCTCGGAAAGCACGGAAAGCCGTTGGTCCTGCTCCTGAACTCTTTCCGGTCGTGTCGGATTGCCGTCCCATCGGATTATGAGAGAATAATATCTCCTGCGTAGTTGGCTAATCTCTCTTGAGCTTGGCCGCGGTGGCCGATATCGGTCTGGAGGACATTATTATTATATGTTTCACATATTTCACCAATAGATGGCTATAGTACTTTAAATCGCGTTATCGTCGTGCTTTCTTAATAATATAAGGCGTGATTGTGTTTTTGACAATATGACCCCACCGACTACGTCCTGAGCCGAGGTGCGATCTTGTAGGAAACACCCTCAGGAGACGGCTTAAATTTCAAGGTGGAGTCCAGTACTCGCCCTAAATCTCTCGGTTGGACCTTGGAATTGGTGACTTCGGTTTTTGAACATCGCTGCTAGGCTGGCAGGGTTTCTAAGCCTTGTATACCGAATTCTTAATTGAGAGTGGGCACTGGTTAAAATTATAATTAAAACGCCGTATCGCGCTATACATTCAATAGACAAACAGGTTTATACTGAGATTTTGAAATCGACTTAGCAAAAAGGTTAGTATAAAAAGACACTATTTACTTGGTATGTAGTACATAGCTTCGGTATATAAAATTATTGTTATTTACGTCTAGATGAGAATTTTTCTAGTCTGCTCGATGAATATGTACATATCATCAAATCGAAATAGCATAAAAATAGTTTTAGTTGGCAAATGGGCCATCTCATGGTAAGTGGTGACCACCACCATAGATATTGTTGATGTACGTAGTAAGGTTGACAAAAATAGTAGGAAAAGGGTTAAATATTATACCTAGTATTTACCTATTTAGAAGATAACGACTGTTTCGTTGGTCTGGTTGGCCTGGTTGGTCGCAGATTCCGAGGTCCTGGCTTAAAACCTCAGGTCGGAACAAGTAATTCGGTTCTTTCTGTCGAAGTCCACAGTGCCTTGGAAAGAATGTAAAGCTAGAGTCCTGTGCCTGAACTCTTTCCGGTTGTAACTGCCTTCCCATCGGATTATGAAAGGGATAGAGACAACTGAGCTTGGGGACACACTTGTGCACTATAATATCTCCTGCGCAGTTGGCTAGTTTCTCTTGAGATTGGCAGCCGTGGCCGAAATATCTTTAAATACAAAGTAAACAGGTTTCTTTTAGGCAAGCGTGCTACATCCTAAATAGTTTCGATGCTTATGATCAGGCAAGTCAACGGTCAAACGCTGGTCATTAAGTGTAAAAAAAAATCGGTCAGGACATCACTAAAGATGATATTTATAATAAGCAAGTCATCATATATGTATATGATACAATATATTGTTTATGACATATATTATAAATGAGTATTTTTAACCCAGTGGCAATACGAACACGAGTTACATTTTTTTATCTTTTCCAAAAATATTCCATTCACAAACAACACCAGCCATGGGTTTATATTTAAAGATAAGATAAGAATTGAAAATAAAATGGGAATGCGTTTAATATTTAGAAAATAATGTATTTCATTTCGAAAAGGCGCTGATAAATATATATATGAATATTTACGGATGTTATTCGAGAATAGGGGGTTAACTGTAATTAATCATTTTGGTTAGAAAAAACAGTACCCATTTTTGAAATTATTGGCAAAATCCATCACTGGAAGGGTAGGATTTGAGTCGATTTGTTGGTAGGTCTTGGTGGAAGCTCGTCTAGGTTGATCATCCACTCATCATGAAGTCAAAGATTCAATACAGAAGCGTTACACTTACCAATTCCATTCCCAAGGTTGGCGACATAAAGGTTGGTTAATATTTCAATGCCAAAGTCTATGGTCGGTAATCACCACTTACTAGGACTCGCTTGTCAGTCTGCCTCCCTAGTACAATAAAAAGAAGATTCGTGTAGATCACCACTCTAAAAGCCTGGATCCCTGAGTGATAACCATGGAGTTGGAATAAAGAAAATAATCAATTACAGCAAGTATCCATTTAATTAACCGTAACAGCTTGTGATTGTGCCACTGCTGGGCTAAATGCCTCCTCTCCTCTTTTTGAGGAGAAGGTTTGGAGCTTATTCCACCACGCTGCTCCAATGCGGGTTGGTAGAATTCACATGTGGCAGAACTTCAATGAAATTAGACACATGCAGGTTTCCTCACGATGTTTTCCTTCACCGTAAAGCACGAGATGAATTATAATCACAAATTAAGCACATGAAAAGTGTTCAGTGGTGCTTGCCCGGGTTTGAACCCACGATCATCGGTTAAGATTCACGCGTTCTTACCACAGGGCCATCTCGGCTTTTTTTTAATTATTATTATTTAAATCGAAATATTTTGTATTTAAATATACTTTACATGTACTTATGAGTCATCAAGCGCTATCACCAGTTCGGAATGTGAATTATAGCGAGAAGAACCGCAAGAAACTGTGTCTTATGTTATTATTATGTCTTGATGTCATTGGTCTTATACCTAATATAGTCCCGGATTTATGCCTAAAAGCCAGCTGAGGGGTCCTGCTCAGCCAAAAATAGTATAATTTTACTCGAACTGCTTCGGAATGGAGGAGTCTCAAATGTCAAAGTGCCAACGGCCTTGGATCTCTAAGTCCGGGCCTGGTTGTGAACAGGAGCAACTGTAATGTAGTAGTTAATAGAAGACTTCACACAGATTACTTGATGGTAGGGCTTAAAGCAAGCCCATCTAAGTAGGTACCACCCACTCATCAGATATTCTACGGCTAAACATTTACCGACTGCGTATTTAGTAAGACAAATATTTAAACAAATTAAAATATTAACTGTTGCTTCTCAATACTGGTGGTAGGGCTTTGTGCAAATTCGTCGGGGTAGGTACCACCCACTCATCAGATATTCTACCGTTAAACAGTAGTATTCAGTATTGTTGTGTTGTATTTTGAAAGGTTAGTGAGCCAGTGTAACTACAGGCACAAGGTATATAACATCTTAGTTCCCAAGTGGCGATGTAAGGAATGATTGATATTTCTTACATCGCCAATATCTATGGGCGGTGACCACTTACCATCAGGTGCCCCATTTGCCAGACAGCCTTCCTATTTCATAAAAAAAAATCCGCTGCGATCAGCATGTCTTCTTAAACACATAGAACATAACGCACCGACGTCATCCCGTCGACATCCCGCCCTGGCCGCTTTTGACCAAGACTTTAGGAAATAGTGCGTGCATTGTGTGCGCGTACATGAGCATTACTGGTGGTAGGGCCTTGTGCAGGCTCGTCTGGGTAGATACCACCCACTCATCAGATATTCTACCGCAAAACAGCAATAATTGATATTGTTGTGTTCCGGTTTGAAGGGTGAGTGAGCCAGTGTAATTACAGGCACAAGGGACATAAAATCTTAGTTCCCAAGGTTGGTGGCGCATTGGCTATAAGCGATGGTTGACATTTCTTACAATGCCAATGTCTAAGGGCGTTTGGTGACCACTTACCATCAGGTGGCCCATATGCTCGGCCACCTTCCTATTCTATAAAAAAAAGAAAAACAACTGCGCAACTGGCTGTAATTAATGGACCAGGAAAGCATAGTTACGTGTTATACATATAAAAATAAATAACGAATTAATGTAAGTAATATCCCTTAAATAGCATTTTAATTCGGTACAGCGGTTTCGGAGATAAAGGGTAAAGGGAACATGCGATATAAAAAAAGCGTGGGTGGATGGTAGATGCATTAGCATTGCAGGCTGAGTGCAGGCAGATATCACACGGACAACCTGTATATCGTTTGTTTTATATATACACTTTTAAAATCGGTTGCTTTGACTGATCAAGGCACAGCCAAAATTATTGAGCTGAAATTTCAAAACAATTATTTTTTAGAACGTAAGTATCCGGTACGAAAGGATCTTGAAAATTTCATCTTAAGTCGGGAGAGAAGGTTTTAATGAATTCGGAAGTCGGGCCGTTCGTATGTAATAATAATGCAATTAAACTCTTAAAACCGCACAACAATACTTTTTTCAATAAGTTTCTTACTTTATCAAATGCTGTGCAAGTCAAACCATATACAGCAGACGTGCTATCACGAGCATTTCTCGATGATTACGAAACCGGAGTAGTCCCATATACAATAAGAAATATATATTTAAAAGGCTCAACAGATTTAAGCATTTTACTGGTGGTAGAGCTTTGTGCAAGCTCGTCTGGGTAGGTACCACCCACTCATCAGATATTCTACCGGAAAACAGCAGTACTTGGTGTTATTGTGTTCCGGTTTGAAGGGTGAGTGAGCCAGTGTAATTACAGGCACAAGGGACATAACATCTTAGTTCCTTCATGCCAATGTCTATGGGCGTTGGTGACCACTTACCATCAGGTGGCCCACATGCTCGTCCGCCTTCCTATTCTATAAAAAAAAAGAGGTATTAAAATCGGTAGCCTTCAAATCAGTACACGCGTGGTGTTTATTAATGACATTCGAACGTAGACTAGACGTTTTATGTGGAAATATGTTATACTTGGTTAGGTTATCTGGGTGAGTGAGTCAGTATACGAACAAGAGACATAATATCTTAGAACTCGTGATTGGTAACATATTGGTTTATATTAATTAACTGAAGTCCCAATGTCTATGTGCGATGGTCTTAAATTTACTTCCAATACAAATTTTAAAAATATTAAAAAAAAAACAATGTATATTTTTAATGTGTATAAAAAAGTAATGTTTGAATTTCGAAACTATTTTATTTTGTATGTTCGTCTTTCGAAATCATTAGTTTCAAATGACTGGCATAATTTTGCTAACACGCAACAGAGATCCAATTTCGTTTTTTTTTTAACTTGATATTTTCTTCAAGTAATAACGCTCAGACCGCACAAATATATTTTGTTTTTTTTTTTTTTTTAATATAAGCATCGTTTATTTATTGTTTCTTTTTTTATTATTAATGACGAATGAAACTTATGTTAGACATTTGCTTAACAATTTAATTAAAAGGCTCTTATGGATATTTTATTTTTGTATTAATTATTATTAATGTCATGTTTTTAAGCTTTGAATTTATTCAAAATACATCACAAAGTTTAGATTTTTTTATTATAACAAAACAGCATAACTTTTCTGTTACCGTTATCGAGTCATTCTAATTACACGCGTGTTAATATAATATAGTTATCATAATAATATTTTATTTAAAACAGTTCAATTATAACGCATTTAAGTTTAGATCAACATTCCGCTACACGGTTAGTTTAACTGTACACGAGAGTTACAAAACTATTTCGATTGCAGACATGACTTGCTCAAAATATTAAAGAATTTTTAGATTATTGATTCCATGAGGCAGTCACTGACTATACAATTTTTATGTAATACAATACCCCCACAAGTGTATTTATTATCCAAACGATAACTACACATACGGGAAGTCACTCACACAAACGCAAAATTACATAGAAAAACAGCCGTTCTCTCCTAGCCGATATACGTAGTATAGAAAAAAAAACTTCAAAATAGTACGGCTTCGCTCATTTTCTTACTTTACGATAGGAAATTAAAACAGTCGAGTATGAACTACGAGGGCCTCTAAAGTTCACTTTTGTTCGTCAGAGAGCTGGTTCTATCCCTTTCGCACGACCGAATGCTTTCGAGTTTTCCCGTTCACGATTCAACTCAAAATACGCCAAAAAATGACGTCGATCTAAATGTTTCGAAAACAGTGTCTCGCGTATCATTCAACGAGTACGGTGCGCTCACTCGGCACTCATTATTTGGAATTTTCCAATTCACTGATTATTACAACTAGTAAGTTTTACAAACAAATCCGTATCCGTCTGCATTTATTTCGCGAATAGTGCCAAATATGAAAGTCGTAAGTGATGGAGTCAATAGGGTCGCTTCTAGCTCAGCAAGGCATGCTAACCGGCGGATTGTAGACGGCCGCCGCTAGCGCTATTCGAATAGATAATAGCGACTGTCTCAAACCGGTCGGTTATCACATAGAAAATTCTGACAGTTCAGAGCCGTCACGAGAAATAATGTCGTTTTTATTACATTTTTTGATAAATTATTATTCTCGTTTCGATCCGGCGACATCGGCTTATCGATTTTCCTATTTAACGCGCCACTGTATTTTATACATTTTCGAAAGATCGACGTCTCTGTGTCTAAGCGCTTTCGAAAAACGTTTTATAAGTATTTTCTCGCGGCGAACGGACGTCGAGCGCGTTATTGTAAATTGGTAATAATTTCATTCATTACAGAGTAATACAGTGCTAGAATATGGGTTAACACTCCAAAAGGAATACCCGTTAGTGCAGTCGTTAATAAAGTGTTTAGATTAGAAATATCATGTTTGTTTTGTGGTAACTGTGAGAGTTATATTATTTTGTTTGTCTATTAGTTGTGTATAGTGCATTCCGTTTGTGAAAGTATACAGCAGAATTTTCTTTTTATGAGCACGGATGGTCATATTAGTGGCATCGGATGCATTACTTGTAATCAACGTTCCTACAATTTCTGTAAGTATTACATTACACATTTAAAATATTTCTTAAAACGCTAATTAAGTATTGGAATGACCGATTATCATAACATTAGGTACCTACACAAATTGTTTTATCATTGTTATTTGTAACAACAGAGTACAGACTATATTATCTTAATTAAACAAACTTTTTTTTCTAACAAAAATTACTCCATGCCCTTAATCATAATGACCTTTAACCAACACACATGTGTACCAACTTCTAATACGAAAACCTTTTTTTATTCGTAGTTTTTTTTTAATTTATTTAAATAACTCATGAACACAGTATATATAAAAATGTATAGCCTTGTATGTGTTTATGATTATGACAATAACTTAATAAGGGTTTCAATACTTTCTACTTTATAAGGAAGAACAATTTAATTATTAAAAGATAACATCAAACTGTCCTAAAATAACCATTATTTTATTTAAAGGTCTACCTTTATATTTATTATTGCCAGATATATTTCAAATAAATATGTGTTTTTTATCACTCTTTGATTTTCATCACATAATTTTTTAATACCTTGTAACCCTTTCTCTTTAAATGCCTTCAAGCAAAGGGAATAAGAATTACAGCCTTGTATTACATGCTTAACAGTTATAATAAGGTATGGTACTAAAACATGTATATAAAAATAAAAAAATAAACTTTAGTCTAAGGTTTTATTGTGCTATATTTTTTTATGAATTCTAAGTAAAATTAAAAAAAGGTGATGCCAAAACAAATACTATATTTTTATTTTAAAGTTGGCTATGTATGCTTTGTATGAATTTTAATATAAATAATTTACAAAAACTAGTTCTATATTTAATATATAAACAGCTTTTAGTATAACATTTTTGTATAAAGAATAATTATTTAAATTTATGTTAATTCTAATGTTGTGGTAATCCACATTAGCTCAGGATTAATATTCTTGTGAGTAATAAAAAATATAGATGTTGCGGAATCAAGTTATCGTAAATACATTTAATGAAATACAGATAACATATTTTTTTGGCAAAATTTTTTAATAAATGTTGTGAAATTTTTGGAATCTATAAATAAATTGTGCCATATTAATCTCAATGCAAATAAACTTTATTTGCATTGAGAAAGAGTTCTTGAATGTCATTAAATTTATTTTTAGCATTCGAAATCGCTTACAAAATCTGTCTAAATTTATTACATTGTTTTATCTGTTTTATCTGTATATTTAAATATAATTATAATGTATATTAATAATTTAAAGTCTAATTAATTTATTTTAAGAATAAAAAAATATTATAAGTAATTAATTATAATTTAATAAAATTAGATGAAATCTCTAGGTCTAAATTACCAGAATTAATGTTTGCTGTATATTATATAACATAATTTTATTTATTTCTTAAACTAATGAGTTGTTCTTGATAAGAGTTATATGCTTCTCAATGTTGTTAGAATTTATTATTTAAGTTATAGACATGCTATATACATTTTATGCATAACATAATTCACCTGGTGGTAGGGCTTCGTACAGGTCCGTCTGGGTGGGTACCACCCACTCATCTGATATTCTACCGCAAAACAGCAGTACTTGATATTGTTGTGTTCCGGTGAAGGGTGAGTGAGTCAGTGTAATAACAGGCATAGGGACAAAACATCTTAGTTCCCAATGTAGGTGACGCATTGGCGAGCGATTGTCTGTGCCTGTCAGAAAATCATATTCTATTTATTGGTAAAATGACAGATAAGGCTTCCCTACTCATCAGATATTATGCCGGTAAGCAATAATACTTAGTATTGTTTTAGCATTGGCGATGTGAGGTATGGTTATTATTTCTTACCTCACTAATATCTATGGGCGGTGGTGATCACAGAGGGCCCATTTGCTCGTCCGCTGCCTATAACATCATAAAAAAAATCTATATTTTATTTTTTTAAATTTAAATGATACACTATATCTTTTGTGTTATCATGGTATTATAATTAATATAATTTGCAGCTAAAGAAGATGAATTTATAATTTATAATATAAGAAACTAACATAAGATGGAAGAATAAAGATATCATAATGATGATTAATTTAATTATTTATTGTATTTAAGTTCGAAAAATTTGTACATATCTCTGAGTAAACATGGTCAACTAAAATGTGTTGTTATTTAGTCATAAATAAGATTCTTATCTCTTTTATATTTATTTAAAATCAAATAGGCTTGCTGTAGTAATATAATATTGTATATTTGTTAGTAGCTTTTAAACAATTGTGAATAAAAATTGACGACTTTGTCAGTAGGAAAGGATCTTCAAGTTCATATATTCAATTCAAAATATCTCTTAAACTTTGCATCAGTTTAAAGTAATGATAAATATTTAAATAATCACTGAATGGCAGCTAGTTATATGTAATGAAGTGAAATATTTTTTTGTATGTATTTTATATGCAATAGCACAGTTTATATGCTAAGCGATATCAATCTTTAGCGGTATCTGATTATGGTATGTCCACTAAATCAAGTGGCAATCAGGTCACAAATAATGTCTACTGAAACGATTCTGGGCTATAACCGAGTGATCATAACAGAAGTGCATCCATCGTGGACAAGCAAGCCAAACACCACAAGATAACATTAAAAAAATTATAGCAATAACTTATATATATGCACGTCTGAATTCTTAAGATATTTATATTCCCCAGTAAGACAGTGCGGTTAGTTTAACTTTATATTCTTCTTAACGGTGATAGATATTTGCATAGTAACAGTCAATTATTAATTAGACTGCTCGTACAATATATGTGGAATATTTTTGAGAACACTTTTGTTATTTTTGTTAATAGCGACACATTTGAAAAAAAAAGGCATATTTTGGTAGAATATGCCTCGACGTTTGCATTGCTCATGTAAAATTAAAAAAAAATAATGGTGTGGTTTTTTATGTATAGAAGTAAGAAGCAAGTCTAATGCTTCCATGTTATGTCCTATATATACCTATTATATCTCATTATGTTTTAATAATGGCCTGTATCGATTACATAATATAGAGGCTAGGTTAGTTACGTCGTATAAATGTAAAAAATTGTGTGCTTGGTACTCAATGCCAAACGGTTTTAGATGCAATTTGGAATATGGAAATAGCTTATACTCCGACACATAATATCTAACACCAACCCCTACAATAAAATGCGTGCGAAACCGCGGGCTAGCTAATATATAAGTTCATAATCTAGTTTAAGAATTCTTATAAGAATGTTTCCGTCTCTGTTAAGGAATTTATAGTTCGAAATTCGAACAGATGGCGATTGGCGCCACGGTTGCCGTCTAATGTCGTATTCTATCTTTTTTTTAACAATATGTAAGAAAAGTACCAAATATTTCAGCCTAGAAAGTTGCTTATTATTTATAAAGTAAGCATTGGCTAAGATTTTTTTTTTATAATTTATTTTTTATGAATTTTATTTTAAGCAGTTAGTAATATCGGTAGTAATGCGAAAGTTGCTCCGTCCGTTCGTTACCTCATTACGATAAAATCACTGAATCGATCTTAATTAAATATGATATAGAAGTAGGGCGACATAAATTTGACGCGAATGAAGTCGCGGGCAACAGTTAGTTTTGTTTATTATAATGGATGTTTAAGCGATATCTCGGATTTCTCATAGTAGCTGTTTAAAAAAAATGTATAGTTTTCTCTTTTAACACAGCGAAACGGTATGCGTTAGACAAGGACGGATATATTATACGCGTTAAGGTTTTTTTTTAATTGTTTGACCTTAGAAACTACCGTTCAGTTTTTTTTTTACTTTTAATATTCATTGAAGTAAATTTGAAGTTAACTTATTTAACAAATATGTACTTTGTTACTCTTGTTGGTTGATATTGAAGGGTTCCGGGTTCAAGTCTGGCTTATGTAAAATGTATATAATTAAAATGGACTCCTGTAATATTCTTTTTAATAAATGTTTGTATTTGTGTATAAGCTTATAAACGTATAGAATGTTTCTAAGCTTATCTGATTGTGATGAAACTGATAACGTAACCAAGAAAGTGTGACAGAAACAAAAAAACAAGAATTTTCTGTATGTATATTTGTTCTTTTAAACATTTTATTTAAAAACTTTTTCTACCCGTGCAACGACTGGGCGGGTAAAAGTTTCGTTGGGGTAATGGTGAACGGGCCACTATGCGATGTAAAAGTCGCAGGTTCAATCCTGATCCATTGGCCTATTAACCTAAAACAAGCTCTACGTTTAATTGGGGGGGTAAATAGGTTTATGAGTAATTATTACGAACTGGCAACCCCTGATGACGAATTTTGCATACAAATTTTATAAATATCGGTTGAGCAGTTAAGGCGTTACAGCGTAACAAATAAACGAACTTAATAACATATTAATAATATTAGTAAGGATGTAGAGGCATATTCTATAATAACTAAAATTAAAATAAATAAATAAAAAAAACAAAATACGCATTACAAATATATAGAAAAAACTCGCCGTCTAAAAGATTGTCCTGTGGCATTGTACCCAAGACGCTGGCACTTTTATGACGAGCCGGTTGGCGTGGTTGGTAGAACAATTGCCTTTCACGACGAAGGTTGTGTGTTCGATTCCCACCCAGGACAGACTTGTGTGCATGAACATGTCATTGTCCTGAGTCTGGGTGTAATTATCTATATAAGTATGTATTTACAAAAGAAAAGTAGTATATGTAGTATATCAGTTGTCTGGTTTCCATAGTACGAGCTTTGTACAAGCTTAATTTGGCATCAGATTTTCATCAGATCAGATTTGGGTCGTGTGTGAAAAATGTCCCAGGATATTATTATTATTATTACATTTGCCTCGCCACCTTTAGACTCTTATTTAGCCTTTGGGCTGAATAAGCGCCAGCTCTTGGGTCACCAGAAGTCATTCACTCCATAAAGTATTAGATATTAAAATTACTTTAACTATCCGCGCTAAGATGGCTTAGTAACTAAAACACGTTGCCAACAAAGGTTGCACGTTCAAATCCGGAAACGAACCGCTAGATTTTCGTTTGCTTAATTTGCGTTAAAAATCATCTCGTTGCTCGGTGATGAAAAACATCGTGAGGAAAATGTGTCAGATGTATGTACCAATCCACACTGGAGCAGAGTGGTGGAATTTCCGAAACCTTCTCCTCAAGAGAGGAGGCTTTAACCCATCAATGGGAGTCATCAAATAGTAAGTATAATGTTATATATTAACCGAGATGGTCCAGTGGTAAGAGAGCGTGAATCTTAACCGATGATCGTGGGTTCAAACCCGGGCAAGCACCACTGAATTTTCATGTGCTTAATTTGTGATAATTCATCTCGTGCTTGACGGTGAAGGAAAACATCTTGAGGAAACCTGCATGTGTCTAATTCCATTGAAATTTTGTCACATGTGTATTCCACCAACCCGCATTGGAGCAGCGCGGTGGAATAACCTCCACGAACCTTCTCCTCAAAAAGTGAGAGGAGGCCTTAGCCCAGCTGTGGGCCATTCACTGTTACTGTTTATAACGTATGAACAAAAACGATTTGACAAGGTTAATTTATATATATCTTGTGATGAAGTACTGAACTCATTGATAGGAAACGAAATCCACCATCTCTTTGATCAATGTCTGTATTATAACTTTACATCGTAAGTGTATAATACTTACTATAACTTATATTAACTGAAGCTTATAATTTTAAATTCTAAGTTGAATTGTTGAAAATTATATATACATATATATATTGTTGTATGAAAATTTTTGTTTTCTCTTTCGTCTCATAGAAACATTAAGCGTAAGACAAGGACGGAATGCGCGACTAATACGAAAATTTTCGCATTTGCCCTTGAAAAGTTTGTAGGCTTTTTTTTTTGTTTGTGTGAGTACCATTGAAGTAATTTCAATTTATTTTTTTGATGATTTTAAAGTTGTAACTTAAGATAAATGTTTTAAGTTATTCTATAAATCGTTTTAAATAAATGGAATTAAAGGAAATAAAAGATTTGATTGACGTTTGGTCCACTGCTGGGCCACATTTGGGCTTGCGACACATGTAGATTTCATACAGATTAGTATATATATACATATATATGTATATGTATGTAGGGAAGGCACATTAATTATATATATATATAATTAATGTGCCTTCCCTTTTCTGGTTCTCGGAATACTTCGAACAGGTGTCAGGTCGGTTCTTTATTGACGTGTCCCGTCATATGGGGAATGGAAGGTGCTCGTGAAGATTGACAGGAGAAATGAATTGTATCGAGGCTGTGTTCGCACTGTCGGAAGGTATTAACATTTTTACATTATACTGGCATATAAGCCACCTGATGTTGGGTTAATCATTCCTTGAAGGTGTTATGTCCCTTGTGCCTGTTATGCTAGTTCACTCACATCGCAAACTGGACCGCAACAGTACCAAGTATTGTTGTTTAGCGGTAGAATCTATGGTGAGTGGGCGGTACCTACCCAGACGGGCACGCATGAAGTCCTACTGGTAAATATTGTTATAAATGTTTATTGATACTTTTGGAATATTTTTTGGCACATGGGTTACTTGAGAGTAAGTCACCCTTGACGATAGATCCTTTGCAATGGGATGTTCTATCTTGTGTCAGTACATTGGGTTACTCACTCTACGAAGACTACTCTGTTTAAATTATAAATCCTTCGAAAATCCATAACTTTCGTCCCTCGATCTTTTGTTTTTAATTCAGTCATATTCTCAAGACCGTATTAACTTTTAATTAAACTGTCTTCGTACAGCGGTAAGCCAGTGTAAAAAGCCCTCATAATTACAGGTTCGAAAAAAATATCGCATAATGGTGATCGATCAATACACCGTCAATTGTATCTCAACGACAAAACGATCCAATATTGATATATCGAAACGAGTTTTCACCACCGTTGACGTATCGTTAATTTGTATAATCTGCATATCGTTTAGGAATAACGGAAGTGTCATAATGACGTTTCTAAATGTAAATATTTTTGGCGATTTTTAAGCAATGCTGTCTTTATTTATATCAAATTTATTATTTAAATAGCTTTATGTAATTAAATGTTAAGCTACCACCGGTCCGGAATTTAGATTATATCGAGAGGAGTCGGCAAGGAATTCAGTAGGTACTTATTTTTCCAAATTAAATTATTATTTATATAGATTAAATAATCCTATCTATACGCACTGCTTAGCGAGTGCTTGGTTAATATTTTGTCTTCTTCTATCGAATGTTAAATCAATGATGACAGAACGAGATAAATCTGTGTTTAACTAAACTGAATATAAGTAGGTCTGCTATACCTGCTACCAATTGAAGGTCAATCATACGCCAGAAACCTTCTCCGGCGTGCGAAGAGCAACTCGATAAAGTTTCATCGGAATCGGATGATTGGTTTAGAAAAGCATAAAGGACAAACAGACATGTATTAGGTTACGTCATATTTTTTGTATTTAGAAACGTGGACGTTTCGTGGAGATTTTAGTATTTTATTTGTTCATGCTGAGCTAACATAACGCGGCGATCAAAGGGTAAAAAAGTTGGAAATACAACAGTGCTATTCTTAAAAGCTCATGTAGTATCACACTCCAAAATGTTGTATATCGACTTACGTTGATACGCTATTTTGACACGTGTGTCAGTTAAATTTTATAGTTATTATGGTCAATGTCGCATATTACTTTCTAAAATTTTCACAATGATATTCTGCTGTGAGTTTCGATTTAGTAGTTTAGTATAGTTCTGAAAAGCCGAGATGGCCCTGTGGTAAGAACGCGTGAATCTGAACCGATGATCGTGGGTTCAAACCCGGGCAAGCACCACTGAATTTTCATGTGCCTAATTTGTGATTATAATTCATCTCGTGCTTTACGGTGAAGGAAAACATCGTGAGGAAACCTGCATGTGTCTAATTTCACTGAAATTCTGCCACATGTGAATTCTACCAACCCGCATTGGAGCAGCGTGGTGGAATAAGCTCCAAACCTTCTCCTCAAAAAGAGGAGAGGAGGCCTTTAGCCCAGCAGTGGGACATTCACAGGCTGTTACGGACGGATACGGATAGTTCTGATACGTCCAAAGAGGAGAGGAGGCCTTTAGCCCAGCAGTGGGACATTCACAGGCTGTTACGGACGGATACGGATAGTTCTGATACGGTTTGAAAGGTATGTGAGCCAGTTTAATTATGCCTGTATGTATTAAACAAGGGACATAACATCAACCCAAAGTCGGAGGCGCATTACCGATGTTTTTACATTATAATTATGTAAGAATAAGATTGTAATATATAATATTACATGTAATACGAATTAATATTAAATATTACTGGAGAGTATCTGTCGTTTTTTATATGAATCAATAATAAATAATATTTTTAATCTGGCAACAATAACATTGAAAGATACTCTTGATGGCGGGATAATGATAGACTTGAATTCTATTTACGGGCATTGCGGGTTGCGGGTTGAGATCTAGTTTTTACAATAATAATATCCTGGGACATTATTCACACACGGACATCTGATCCCAAATTAAGCTTGTACAGAGCTGGTACTATGGAAACTAGACAACTGATATACTACATATACTATTTTTCTTTTTTATATATATATATTTTTTTTTTATATATATAGATAATTACACCCAGACACAGGACAAACAGACATGTTCGTGCACACAAATATCTGCCCTGGGTGGGAATCGAGCCCACAGCCTCTTACCATTAGGTTCACTTGCCAGTGGGTGGTACCTCCCCAGACGGGGTTGCTCAAAGCGGGCAGGGCTTCTATGTCTGTCTATCTAAAGGAGAAATTCTGATATGGTTTCGATGGGAAAACCCCATTGGGCGGTCACATGGCTAGTTAGTTCGTAAATAAAATATTTATGAAATGCACTCGATCGATACTAAGTAGAATATATACTATTATATACGCGAAAGTGTGTTCGTTTGTTTGTTACACTTTTACGTCTCAACTATTCAACCGTTCATCATGAAATTTAGCATACAAGTTGTTAGGGGTACAGAAACGGACGTAGGGTACCAATCACCTCCCCTCCGCCCACATGCAGGCAAAGTCGCGGGCGAAAACTAGTGGTTAGGACGCGTGAATCTTAACTCAGTCATGAGTTCAAATCTGGGCAAGCACTTCTGAATTATCATGTGCTTAATTTGCCTCGCCTTTGCTCGCTATTTTATATTTTAATTTGAATAAATTATTATTTTCATATAAAAAAGTTAAATTAATTTTGAACGAAATCGTTCTTAATCTTTGATTAGAGAGAGTTGAATAACCAAATCTACATTTTAAAACACGTTTTGAGTCAAAAAAATATCGCAATGAACTACGTTCCTCACGGGGGTCCCTCGACCGCAATTTTTTTTTCATCTCGTGCTTGACGGTGAAGGATAACATCGTGAGAAAACCTGCGCGTGTGTCTAATTTCTGAAATGAAATGGATAATATTTCTGAACTGAAATTCCGCCACAATTTTTTTTTTACCCTTAGCATTTTATCCGAAACAAAATAAAATTCAAATCTGATCATAAGCGACGGAGTTCAGAGGTAACAACTTTTTTTTAAAGTCATAAAATATTATTAATTTCGATTTCAACCTTAAATCTATAGGCATAGCGTTATAATTGCATTGCACATCAGTTTTCATACGATATAAAGGTGACCAAGACATAATATACGACGAGCGTTGTATATAATGACGTAGCTGTTTTGATAACACTAAACAAACAATCAACGAGTACGTGTGTTCGAATATTTATTTAATATTTGGATTACAAAAATTTAACTCAAGACTATTTTGAATGACTACAGATAAAAAAAAATCACGTGCAAATAACGTGAACAACACGAGGCGGCCAATCTCAATTTGTCAACTGCTCAGAATGTATTATAGTGCACAAGTGTGTGCGGAAACACAGGTGAACTCTCTCTTCTTTAACTACCATATATATACGATAGCAGAACGGCTTTACGTGCTTTCCGAGGCACCGGAATGCCACACACAATACCTTTTAGACTGGCTGCTATTGAGAGTAATCAACAGAAAATCCCAATAAGTTTTAATTGGCCTGACCTGAGGTTCCAAACCAGGACCTCGGGATCTGTAACCTTATATCTAGTTCCGAAACCACGGAGGCTTTTACGTATATGAGTCTACCAACCATCAATGACCCAGCGTTGTGGTATAAACTTCAAGCTTCAACTTAATAGGATGCATTTGCCCAACAGAGGAATATTTTTCACTAATATATATATATATATATAATAATTTATATATTTAACCTTAATTTTAATTTTAATTGTATTAATATAAATCTCAATTTGTCAACTGCTCAGAATGTATTATAGTGCACAAGTGTGTGCGGAAACACAGGTGAACTCTCTCTTCTTTAACTACCATATATATACGATAGCAGAACGGCTTTACGTGCTTTCCGAGGCACCGGAATGCCACACACAATACCTTTTAGACTGGCTGCTATTGAGAGTAATCAACAGAAAATCCCAATAAGTTTTAATTGGCCTGACCTGAGGTTCCAAACCAGGACCTCGGGATCTGTAACCTTATATCTAGTTCCGAAACCACGGAGGCTTTTACGTATATGAGTCTACCAACCATCAATGACCCAGCGTTGTGGTATAAACTTCAAGCTTCAACTTAATAGGATGCATTTGCCCAACAGAGGAATATTTTTCACTAATA
The DNA here is from genome assembly GCF_905147045.1 of Nymphalis io. Classification (NCBI taxonomy): domain Eukaryota; kingdom Metazoa; phylum Arthropoda; class Insecta; order Lepidoptera; family Nymphalidae; genus Nymphalis; species Nymphalis io. The sequence goes on along the minus strand of NC_065916.1, from coordinate 2,058,179 downwards.
TATATATATATAATAATTTATATATTTAACCTTAATTTTAATTTTAATTGTATTAAAATACATTAATAATCAACGTATAAATTAATATGATATAAATTCTTGTGGATTTTATTCTGAATATTGTCACAGTAAATTAAATATTTAAACAATATATTAAACATCAAAAATGTATATAAAAGTTTCAAACAATCAAAACAGAGTCCACTATAAATTAAATATTAATAGTTTGATAAATAATGTTCTCCAGACCGATTTCGACCACGGCGGCCAATCTCAAGAGAGATTAGCCAACTGCGCAGGAGATATTATAGTGCTCAAGTGTGTGCGCAAACAGGTGCACTCTCTATTCCCTAACTCTCATTATACGGTGGGATGGCAATCCGACACGAACGGAAAGAGTTCAGGCGCAGGACCGATGGCTTTACGTGCTATACGAGCTGTAGCAGAATATCTGATGAGTGGCTGGTGCCTACCCAGACGAGCTTGCACAAAGCCCTACCACCAGTGCCCATGCTATTATAACGTAGTACCCATTATTGCCGCCAGAAATATAACGATATTATTGAATCTTACGATACTTCAAAAACATTATTCATTTATCAATAAATTCTTCTTATTTTCTCTTATTTTGAGTATTTTTTTAAAGTTTGAATATATGCTTTTATCATTTTTAACTAAGTTCACTCTTGTTTGCACATCAACCATATAAAGTAGAAAAGGACAGTAAAAAAGAGAAAGAGACGGGAAGGCATAACGCTATTTCTTTATGCGACATTTTCTGCTATTTCACTCTACTGTAAGCCGCGTGAAAGAACTTAAATTAAGTGGTGCTTGCCTGGTTTAGAACCTACGATCATCGGTTAAGATTCACGCGTTCTTACTGGGCCATCTCGGCTTTTATATCATAAATAAGGAAGTTCAAATTTTTTACTTAAGTAGCTGTTATTATTCATAATGCCCGGGCTGTATGTATGTAATAAATATACTTTGAATTTATAATAAATATACTTTAAACAGCTGTCGCAAATGAAAATTTTAAATATACACATCAATAATATATATTTTTGATAAGTTCATAAAGAAATTATAACAGATATAATTTTCGAAAATATTCTTATGAAATTAACGATATAATAATTCCATATGTGGCTAAATATGGCGTCCGTGATGACATGATATGTCCGTGTAATTTAAATTTATGAACTTTATTTAATGATTTGATAATTGTAATTATAAGATGCCAGAAACGGCGATTATAAAATTTCATATTACGAATATTGTAGCGCTAAAAGGTTTTTTAAAATGGCGACTTTCAAAGGCAGTCTGTATGAGTTATCGACGATTCTGATGATTTATGCGATTAAGACCCTACAGTCACGGAAGGTGATGAAGCGGTTTTTATTTTATTACGTAGGTAGACAGACATCGGCACTGTCGGAAATACTTCTTCGTCTAACAGATTACACAGGGTTAGTAAGTCTTTTATGGGACAATGTATACGCTTTTACAACAGCATCCGTTCCCGAAAACGTTCAAAAATATTCAATTGTGAAATTTAAAAGAATCGTTAAGAAACGTTTTTGTGCTAAAGGATATTACACATCCGATGACTTTTTAAATGATTGCACACCCTGGGAATGAAACGATCGCCTCCAGGTTATCTCATCAGGTTATCTTTTACTGGTGGTAGGGCTTTGTGCAAGCTCGTCTGGGTAGGTACCACCCACTCATCAGATATTCTACCGCAATACAGCAATACTTGATATTTTTGTGTTCCGGTTTGAAGGGTGAGTGAGCCAGTGTAATTACAGGCACAAGGGACATAAAATCTTAGTTCCCAAGGTTGGTGGCGCATTGGCTGTGTAAGCGATGGTTGACTTTTCTTACAATGCCAATGTCTATAGACGAGCCGGTTGGCGTGGTTGGTAGATACTTGCCTTTTCACGCCGAAGGTTGTGGGTTCGATTCCCACCCAGGACAGACATTTGTGTGCATGAACATGTCTGTTTGTCCTGAGTCTGGGTGTAGTTTTCTATATAATTATGTATTTACAAAATAAAGGTAGTATATGTAGTATATCAGTTGTCTGGTTCCCATAACACAAGCTTTGTACAAGCTTAATTTGGGATCAGATGGCCGTGTGTGAAAAATGTCCCAGGATATTATTATTATTATTATTATAGGCGTTGGTGACCACTTACCATCAGTTGGCCCATATGTTCGTCCGCCTTCCTATTCAAAAAAAAAAACTAAATTAAAAAAAAAGTTATATATATTTGGCTAGTGTTGTATATGTATTGCAGTTCTCGTAAAGAAATGAGATATAAAAAAAACCCGCTGAGTTTCTTTCGCCGGTTCTTCTCAGGTCTGAGGTGTTTATTTCCGAACCGGTATATTTATGACAATCAATAAGCAAGTGTAACGCTTCTATATTGAATAAAGATTTTTGACTTCGACTTTGAAAAATATTAACCAACCCTTATCAAAGCATCACCAACTTTTGAAGGTATGTCTCTTGCATCACAATATATCATTTTTTAACATGTAAATGTCTCACTGCTGGGCTTTGGGCTGCTTTTTGAGGAGAAGGATTGGAGCTTACTCCAACCTGAGTCAATGAGAGTCCTGATCTATTCACTGAGGCTTGAATTGAACCGATATCATTGGTCGAAATCTTGAATAATCTGTGGCATTCACCATGGATTCGCGAAAATATAGTGTTTTGTCGGCGAAGTTGTTATCGGTACTTTGGAAGTAAAATTACAGTAACAGTAAGAGCCTGTTAATGTCCCACTGCTGGGCTAACGCCTCCTCTCCCTTTTGAGGAGAAGGTTTGGAGCTTATTCCACCACGCTGCTCCAATGCGGGTTGGTAGAATACACATGTGGCATAATTTCAATGAAATTAGACACATGCAGGTTTCCTCACGATGTTTTCCTTCACCGTCAAGCACGAGATGAATTATAATCACAAATTAAGCACATGAAAATTCAGTGGTGCTTGCCCGGGTTTGAACCCACGATCGTCGGTTAAGATTCACGCGTTCTAACCACTAGGCCATCTCGGCTTTTTGTGTAAAATTAGAGTGTGTATAAAGTAGTTAAGTGTAATAGTGTCGTGTTATATATATAAGAGATATATTAATCGAGAACTGTTCGTAGTGCGTAATACAGCAGAGCGATTAGCGAATCGCTTGGAATATGTATATCTAAGTATGTCTTCACTCCTTATACTAGAATAGGTTATATATTAATTTTGTCCGTTAGTGGTTTACATTCCAACAATTACTCTAAGCGGGGCTTGGTCCCGTTGAACCTTTTGTGGGGCATTCTAGGCTGTTAACCTTTCGTCCTTGGCGTACACATCAAAGACGGCACGGGTGGACAGTTTCACTAAACCAGTTCCAATGGTTTTTTATTAATATACGAATCACACGACGAATTTGCGTATTCGGTGACTGATCATTTTATGTATTTTTTTTTAATGGTAACATCCAATAAAAAAGGTAATAAAATCTTTTGGTGTTTGGAATTTATCTAGTGCTGTCAAAGATCGTGATGAAGTTTACACGTGAACTATAAGGAATAGAAACTATTTTTTAACAACGCCAATGCGCCACATACCCTTAGAACTTGAATGTTGTCCCTTGTGCCTGTAATTACACTGGTTCACTACCCATTCCAATCGCAACGCAAACGCAACAATACTAAAGTATTGCTGTTTTGCGATAGAATATGTACTCTTAATATGATAGATATAGCCGAGATGGCCTAGTGGTTAGAACGTGTGAATCTTAACCGATGATCGTGGGTTCAAACCCGGGCAAGCACCACTGAATTTTCATGTGCTTAATTTCTGATAATTCATCTCGTGCTTGACGGTGAAAGGAAACATCTTGAGGAAACCTGCATGTGTCTAATTTCATTGAAATTCTGCCACATGTGTACCGTTATTATTAGGAGCTTATTTCATCACGCTACTCCAATGCGGGTTGCATTGGAGTAGCGTGATGAAATAAGCTCCAAACCTTCTCCTCAAAAGGGAGAGGAGGCCTTAGCACAGCAATGGGACATTCACAGGTTTTTATAGCAGTACAGTATTCTGTTTGTATAAATATATAAATAAATAGATGAGTGGGTGGTACCCAGATGGGTATGCACGAAGCTCTACAATATTTTTAATAACACGTTTATTGTGGTGACTTAATTGGTTTATAGAATTAATTAGAAGGCGTCCGATCAGTGGATTCGATAGCAGGTTCAAAATCTTGGTAACCGCGGAATTCGACGGAGATCTCGTGCTTAATTTGCGTTTTTAATTTATCTCACGCGCGATGGTGTGAG